>NC_137782.1:105624233-106009233 GCF_963455305.1 Plecotus auritus
TCTCCACTCCAGTTATCATCTAGCACTAGCAAAGAAAGTGATCAGCATAAACTGGAAAAAAATAAGTAAATATGGGTTTCAATTACCACGGGCGCTGTTTCTGAAACATTTGGTAGAAGACCTATGACTGCAGGCTATTATTTGGTTTTACCCTTCTGAAAATTACAGGGGAAAATCACAGGCTGGTATCAGGTGTCCAAATCTTCATCTCAAAGGGTGAATTATAAAACTATTATAGCAAATGCATCCTGCTGCACTGACAGCTGTCATCCCAACCCACCCAGTGCAGAGGGCCCTGGCGACAGTCCTCAATGACTTCAGTGTGAGATTAGTTTGTGGCATTTAACAGCATGGACGAGAAACTTTTTAAAAAGTTACTGAAAGTAAAAAATCACCCTGTTGATAATGGATAAACCAGCCTAAGGATATGAGATCATTTAAATAATTATGTAAAGCAGCGATTTTCAACTGGTGTGCTGCAAGGACTTTTAAAACATGCAGTACCTGACTCTGCAGTCAGGGGCACTGACCTCTGTTCCCTTAGGTTGTCAAATAAAAATGACAACAGCCAACACAACAATAGCTTTCTGGTGTGAATAAATCAAAATTAATCCTATACTTTTGTTAGATTGGCAAAAATATATTTTTTTGGTGTGCCACAGAATTTTAGTAATTAGTTTATGTGTGCCATGAGATGCAAAGGGTTAAAAATCACTGGTGTAAAGTATTGTACATTGATATCACTGTGTGGTTTTTGTTTGTCATTCCCACTTGTGAGTAAGGTTTAAATAGACGACTCTATGTATTTTGTTACTGTTGCTTTTGACGTTGGCAGATCTGTCCTTATTTGCTGTTGTAGACCAAAAGATCACAGAATTTTGGAGCAGAGGACCCTGTTTTATAGGAAAGGAAACTGAGGTTCAGAGAGAAGGTAAATTTCTAACTTACATTTATTTCTGCAACCACTTTATGGCAGAAGAAGGACTAGAACTTTTAAGTTTTAAATTTTTGTTTGGTAGTGAGTCAAGTATTATTTTGATAACTGAAGCAAACTGGGACTTAAGAGTTTTTGTTCTTTGGCGTTGCTTTAATGATTTTCACTATGTAAACCTCTACCTGAAAATGTTTGGTGCCCTTGAATTATGCCAGGAAACCCAGAATTCTGTTGGTAGCATTCTGGTTTCTGAAGCCAAAAAGATGAGACACCCCAAAACTGGACCTCCACATAGATGCCCATAAAGTCAATCACAAGGAAAAAGGAAACAGGAGATAGCGAAGCACCTCTTGTATTCAAGTGAATCCATGGAATAACAAAAATCATGCAGAGCGCCATGGAGTAAAATACCAGCGAAATGTCCCTGAGTAAAAAACAAAGAGCACGGGGCTCCCTCTCTCCCTGCCCCCACCCCAGTGATGGCCTGAAAACAGCCCTGCCTTCCCCAGTGCTTTGGGATATCATTTAGAACTGCAGTGGTCACTGAAGCTCTGAGATAATTGACCTTGCCCAACCACTGTGCCGGACCCTTTTGGAAAGCACATAAGAGTCCTTCTGGACATCTGGACATAGCACTCACCCTTCATATCTTTGGTCTGGCTGTTTATCCAACATATTCTAAAAAGCAGAAGAGCTGAAACCAATCGCAACCTTGTGATGACACAGGAGAAAAGGAAGATAAAGAAGTCTCCTGGGCTAAGATGTCTGCACATACATAGATGTTCTCATTCTTTTATCTTTTCCACCTTCTAAACGCTTAGTTTTTATTCCATCTCCAGCTGTTGAATTTTTTTTGAGATCATGTGTTGTCCGTGCACCAAAACAACAAACAAAAACAACAGCAAAAATAAAACAAGAGACGGCTTTGTTATCTCCACTGTGATCTTGAATTAACCCATTTGAACATGAGGGATGTGAGATCTGATTCCTAGGGTTTATTAAAGTAAATTTCCTAGCAAACATGTCTGTTCCATTTGATTTTGAAGAATAATTGCTTAATGAGAGAATGATTACTTTGTTCAGACATGATTACTAAAAAAATGTTTCATCCATATGTTGCTGAAGAATGGTAAATTCTCCAGTGAACGGGGGACAATGATTAGAAGAAATAAGATAGCTCAAGAAAATATTCCCCAATGTGTTACTACATTTTTTTAAACAGGCCAACTCTAAGTAAGTATAGAGTTTCTTTGCATAAGCCTGGACATTCAAATGCCTAATAAGATGAAACTGTTTGTTGAAAAAGGACTCAGTACGTTTCTTTGTATTTTGAATCAAAGAACCGCGGCTTCTTCTGATACATTATGTGACCATAATAGCTGTTTGCTGTCCCAGCAGCCCTGGTGCAGCTAATGTTATTCAGATTGTGACATTAAAGAAGGAAGCCATATATTGATACTTTTCAAAATGTTCACCAGCACGTTTGGTTGAGGCCTCTTCACAGAGATCGGCCACATGACAAGGCGGGGTCTGTTCCCTTTCAGCAGCGGATGAAAGGCACTGGGTACACACCGGTTCTGCTTCCAATGGCAAAGGGTCTGAGATGAGAAAGTGACCAGTTGACATATTCCATATTTCTCAAAAATTAGCAAAAATAAAATAGAAAAATAGTAAGTTTGTCTCAGTAAATCTGTTTTGGTCATCTCAGTAGGTAAATTCAGGGACACATTATTTTCGTCAAAAGGGTGGAGTTTGCCCTGTATCTTGAGGGTTAACTCATCCCCACTCCCTAACCAAATACATCATAAATAAAACTCCAGTGTTAGTTTCACACAAGTAAGGAAATACCAAATACATTAACTCTGTTTCATATCTAAATTTTTCTGAAAATTGATAATCCACAATTTTTAAAGTTAAAGGCATATTTTACTTCTTTAATTACACTGCATGGGCAATACATGAGCAGGGACCTAGCATCTATGAAGAGCAACTAAGGCTCTCTCTTACATGCTCAAAAACCTACTTTTGAGCATGTAAGAGAGAGCTCCTACTCAAAGCAACTTATCCTGTGACTAGTAGCCCTGCACACGAATCCGTGCACCAGTAGGTCACTGCTGCTTTCCTGTAGCTCTCCGCTGCCCACTTGCTTGCTGCCCTGCCTCGTCCTGTAGCTCTCCCCTGCCGCTTGTAGTTCACTGCCCCAACTTCCTGCAGATCTGTGATCCGGTCGTTATGTGGTCTGTCAGTTGGTCATTACGCCTCAGGGTGTAATGGATAATTAGCATATTCCTCTCTTATTATATAGGATGGGGGAGGGTTCACAGAGCACAGGCTGTTGCAGCTGGGTTTTGAAGGAGTTCATCCAAGCGAGCAAAAAGCCATCTGAGAATGGAGCATGGTCTGAGCAAAAGCACCAAGTCACTCAAGGATGAGGAGTTTGCAAGAGGCATGCTCAGCAGAGCCAGGGTAGCTCTGTGGGATGTCATGTTTAATAAGAACATGTGTAGGGCATGATTAGAAAAGGAGCTGGAGCAAGAACAATGGGTGGAAATTGAAACACAAACTATGTATCAACAGAGGATGGATACTAAGAGGTGTTATCAGACTCAGTCAGAACAACCAGAAAGAAGAGAGGAGGGGAGGTTGAACCCAGGATGGTTCCAATATTTAAGGTGAGCAAGAAAGAAAGTGAAATTGACAAATAGGGAAACAAAGGGTAAAAGAGGATAAAGAGAAAACAGTGCCCTATTTTCACTGTCCCCCGTGCTAAAGGAATTGAGAATACACTACTAGAGAAAAAGGAGACTAAAGAGGTCAGCCAAGAGGAGGGGTCACAGAAGAAATGCTGAAAAGAAGCCACTGAAGCTGGTAACTCGCAAGTTAATAGTGATATCACCATTAAACTTAAGGAGAGGTTTTAAAACAGAACTCCCTAATTCATTGACACTTCTCCCATCAAAGGTTGAGATTGTGTCCCCTCGAATTTATCTGTGCTCTATGACTTGACCCACAGAACAAAGCAGTGTTAAAATCCTGTTGGCCGTAAGGAACCGCAGCACTACCTCCCGTCATGTGGCGTGGATCCCTGGTGCGCTAGTGGGTATTTTCAGTGCTTTCACTTTCTTTCTCACAGATGCCTGTTTTTGGCACCAAGAAACCCATGGAAAGTCATCCCCAGCTTCCAGGCCACGTGGAAGCCCTTAGAAAAAGATCCTGCAGTCCCCACTCTAGTCATTCGGGCTCTGCCTATGGAACAGGCATGAGATGTCCCTATCAAGGCCTGCCAGGCCCAAGTTCAGGAACAAATAAATTGCTGTTGTTTTAAGACAGAAGGTTTTTAGGAGGTTGGTTATGCAACGATAGCAACCGGAAGAGCTAGTGACAAAATGACACATAACATTGCTTTACCTGGGTTGAAAATTAAGGGAAGGAGCCAAAAAGGACAATGTTTGAAGGAAGGCAGGATGAATAGGAGGCTTGTAAGGACTTAGGAGTCTTGAGAGAGCATGGAGCAGAAGATACGGGACAGAAAAAGGCTGTAGCAGCACATAATTGCCACTCTTCAGTCAATAAAAAGGAGTAACTCAGTGATGGGGATGGAATCTAGAACACGGGTAGTGCCTTCATCCTGGGGAAGAAAGACTAGGGATAAACCTCCTCTCATAAAGAAAGCTATGAATTACTGTGGTTTTAAGTAGATGACAGATTTTTTAAATTAATTTTTTTTTTATTTAGAGAGAGGAAGGGAGAGAAAAAAACATATTTCTGTTTCTCTCTCTCTCTCTCTCTCTCTCTCTATATATATATATATATATATATATATTAAATATATATGAGGAGTATATATATATGAGGAATATATATATATATATATATATATATATATATATATATATAGAGAGAGAGAGAGAGAGAGAGAGAGAGAGAGAAAACTTGGATATGAGAGAGAAACATTGATCAGTTGCCTCTTGCATGTGCCAGGACCTGGAATCAACCCACAACATAGGTATGTGCCCTGACCAGGAATCCAACCCCCAGCCTTCCATGCATGGGACAACACTGCAACCAAGCCACCCAGCCAGGGCTAACTGATAACACTTTAAAAGAAGAAATCCTAGTGGGTTACACATTATTGAAAAAGTAAAAAAGAAATATAGGTGTTTATTCTCTGTATTTTAAATTCCTGCATACAAATGCCAGCTGAATAAATTAAGCCACAGAAAGGAAGAAGAAGAAGAAGAAGAAGAAGAAGAAGAAGAAGAAGAAGAAGGAGGAGGAGGAGGAGGAGGAGGAGGAGGAGGAGGAGGAGGAGGAGGAGGAGGAGGAGGAGGAGGAGGAGGAGGAGGAGGGGGAGGAGAAGGAAAAGGAGAAAAAAGAAAAGAAAATCTATGATTAATTTTAAGCAATCATAAAGAAAGAGGAGCTTCTCTTTTAGATCTTAAGGGCATGGAGCGTATATGATATTCTATTTCTTTGTCTCCATTTTCCAACCCCCAGTCTGCATCTGGGAGGAAAGGAACAATGGAATATACGGAGTAGCATAAAATAGAATAACAGAGTTGAATGATGTAAGAATGTATGCAGGTTCATATTGATTTATGGAAATAATCTAACAAAAACAGATGCCAACTGTTGAGAAAGACAAGACATAAAGGGGTACTTTTTTCATTACTATACAAGTGAGATTTTTCTGGGAGTATCAAGAAATAAAGTCATTATAGTTTGTAAAGGGATTAATGACTTTGACACTCAAAGAGGATTCTTAGCAACAAAGTCAGCAATGCAAATGCCTTCAGAAGACCCAGACTTGATGCACAAAGGAGAACCTCCTGGAAACTCTAAGTTAAAGCAACTCTCAATTCTTAATAAATCAAAGAAGGAGTAAGGGAGAGTGCAACACTCCTAAAAGAAGGTTGGTAACTGCAGCCTACAGGTCAAATTGGTCCCACTATCAGGTTTTAATCTGGCCCATAAGCTAAAAATGTCTTTACATTTTAAGTGGTTAAAAAAACAAAATAAGAATATTTTATAACATTTGGAAACTGGGAGATTCACATTTCAGTCTAAATACATAAAGTCTAATGGTACAGCCTCGCCCATCTATTCATCTGCATCTGCTCTTTTCCTTCATCAGCAGAGCTGAGTATTTGCAACAGACTACCTAGCCTGGAAGCCTAAAAAAATTAAAACATCTGGCTAGGGGCTGCCACATTATTCCACAAAGGATCAGATTTTTTTATTTTTTAAATTATTCTTGTTTTAAAATAAATTGATTTTCCTATATTTTTTCCCATGGAGTCAAATTTGATTGATATAGACTTCCATTAAAAATTATTTTTTTTGTGATGTTGTGTTTTGTTTTGTTTTAGGGGATAAAAGGTAATTTGAAGAGGTTATTGATTACTCTTTCTGAAAACACTTGGACAAGACTTGGACTCTTAGTTTGTATCTACCAATGGGCTAGTGTGTCCTCCACAGTTGCACAGACCACAAGCATATGCTGTTAGTGTAAACATTTTTTTAAATTAATTTCACAAGTATTTATTGAGACTTGTCCTGGGCACTGGGAATATGGCTGGAAAAATGACAAAGTACCTGTCCTCGCAGAGGTTACATTCTTGTAGTGGGAGACAAACCCTAAAATGCCAACAGCTGAACCAGATACGTTGAAATTGTGATATGCAATAGCGAGGGGTGGGGAGTGGTTTGGATGGGATGGGGCAGCTAATGAAGGTAGGAAAGGGCTGTCTGAGGAAATGACCCTGGAGTTAAAGCCTGAGGGATGTAAGAAATCGCTGCGCACAAAGCCCAGGGGAGTGTGCCAGGCAATGGGGATGGTGAAGGCAAAGTCAGCCGCCCAGGACAGCGTGAGGCTGAGAAGCAGAGAAGCAGTGTGTGTGGAGGAGGGGAGAGAAGAGAGAGGTAAATTGGGACAGACCTTGACTCAGTATATTTACATCACAGCGAGCAGTGTGAATTTCATTCTAAACACAATGGGAAACAACGGGTACATTTTAAATAGGCCGAGGGGGGGGGGAGGCGGGGGTGGGGGGGCATGGGACTACTTTCTAAGAATGCGTAACGTTTGCACATTGATCCTCTGGTTGCCCGAGCGGAAGCAGATACCTCGGGGGCTACTGCCAAGGTGGAGGCAAGAAGTGACAGAAGCTGGGACGGGCCCAGGATGAGAGGTGAGAAAATGAGGTATGTTTTGGAGGGAAAGCAGTAAATATTGGATGTAAAGTATAAAAATGAAAAGAAGTTAGAAGGAATCAATGTTTTAAAATTTATTTCAAGCCCGTTCATCCCAAACCCCAAACCAGCGCAATAAAAATTAATGCTAGAGCTGGGAGTCCAGCCCTGGCAGCACTGGTGCCTGGACACGATCTGGACCACGCTGAGGGTCTGCAGGCCTGGACCGGCCAGTGCCCAACGCAAAGGGAGCCGAGCAGATGCTGTGGGGAAAGCCTGCTGCGGAGGGCACACATACACCATGCTAGCACACACTCACATACACGCACTCACACGCACACGCATGCACACGCACATACACGCACGCACACACACATGCACACACACACATATGTACGTGCACGCACGCGTGCGCACACACACACAGATCATAAAAGGCCACCGGGTAACACCTTGAAGTAAGAAAAAGCAAGCCCAAGTACGTGGCTTGAGGAGACCCCAGATAAGGAAAGCACCAGCAGATGTGTGTGCTGTTGCTCCACCGAGGCAAGAGCCAGGATCTGGGCATAGGCACAGGCTTGGGGTCAAGGATCGTTGGTGGACACCAGCTAATGTTCTATCATATTACACGAAACACAAGATTTTAGATACACTTACTGAGTTCAGTTTGCAAGCCAGAGCTGGGAATGACGGCAAGGCAGCCTGGCTCAGCCACATCCCTTCCCGGGGCGCCGGGCCTGGCCCTGGGCGCTCAGGCCTGGTTGCTGGGGGGTGGCGGGAGCACCCAGGCTGGGCGCCTGATGTGAGTTCTGCCACTTCTCTGAAGCGTAGGAGTGGTTGAGGCTGAAAAATAAAGCCATTTTCTGTATAACTTTGATTTGGGATTTCTTTAAATCGTGCTGCATATATTGTAAAGGAAAGCCAAGGGTTTTACTTTTGTGAAAAGGGGTGTGGGCATAAAAAGGTCCTGAAACCCTAATCTCATAGTTTTCTCTTTAGGTAGGCAATGGGAGCAAAGTTGAAGGCTATGTAACTTGCCTGAGAGCACAGACATAGGGGCATATCCAGTGCCTCAATCCCAGGTTGTGTTTTATTAATAAAGACTCCTATTTCCTAGGTCAGTGGTCGGCAAACTGTGGCTCGCGAGCCATCGCGGTTTGCTGCTCTGTTGACTAATGAGTTTGCCAACCACTGACCTAGACTCTCGATTACAATAATTACAGGCTGTTGTTGTTCCTTGTGATTAAGCCCCTATCCCAGTGGTCAGCAAACTCATTAGTCAACAGAGCGGCAAACCACGGCTCGCGAGCCGCAGTTTGCCGACCACTGTCCTAGGTGATCAGAAGAAGGAACTGCTGCCCAGAGTGGAGCTTTTGCGACAGACACAGCTTGGGAACACCCGTAGGAAGAACCTGATTCAGGTAAGCGTCTGGATGAAGACTCACACATCTCAGGTACATTTCACACTGAACACACCTTTGGGGAGGAAGGAACTGAGTAAATTAGAAGGAACATATTTAAATACTAGAGGCCCAGTGCATGAAATTCATGCATGGGGGGCGAGTTGTCCCTCAGCCCAGCCTGCACCCTCTCCAATCTGGGACCCCTTGAGGGGGTTGGACATCCCTCTCACAATCCAAGACTGCTGGCTCCAAACTGCTCACCTGTCTCTGCCTGATTGACCTTAACTGCTTCTGCCTGCCAGCCTGATAACCCCCTAACCACTCCCAGGCCAGCCTGATTGATGCCTAACTGCTCCCTGTCCGGCCTGATTGCCCCTACTGCCCTCCCCTGCTGGCCTGGTCACCCCTAACTGTTCTTTCCTGCAAGTCTGGTCACCCCTAACTGTCCTCCCCTGCAGGCCTGGTCGCCCCCAACTGCCCTCCCCTGCTGGCCCGGTCTCCCTTAACTGTCCTCCCCTGCAGGCCTGGTCCCCCCAACAGCCCTCCCCTGCAGGCCTAGTCCCCCCCCCTTGCAACTGCCCTCCCGTGTTGGCTGGGTATCCCCCAACTACCCTCCTCTGCTGTCCTGGTCCCCCACAACAGTCCTCCCTTGCAGGCCTGGGTCCCCCCCAAATGTCCTCCACTGCAGGCCTGGTCCCTCCCAACTGTCCTCCATTGCAGGCCTGTTCTCGCCCAACTGCCCTTCCCTGCAGGCCTGGGTCCCCACCAACTGTCCTCCCCTGCACACCCCCCCCCACTTCCCTCCTTTGCAGGCCTGGTCCCCCCCCAACTGCCCTCCCCTGCAGGCCTGGTCTACCCCAACTACCCTCCTCTGCTGGCCCAGTCACCCTTAACTGCCCTCCCCTGCAAGCCTGCCCCCCCCCAACTGTCCTCCCCTGCTGGCCTGGTCTCCCCCAACTAATCTCCTCTGCTGGCCTGGTCACTCCTAACTGCCCTCCCCTGCTGGTCTGGTCTCCCCCAACTGCCCTCCTCTGCTGGCCTGGTCACTCCTAACTGCCCTCCCTGCTGGCCTGATCACCCACAACTGCCCTCCCCTGCAGGCCTGGGTCCCCCCCAATTGTCCTTCACTGCAGGCCTGCCCCCCAACTGCTCTCCACTGCAGACCTGGTCCCTCCCCAACTGCCCTCCCCTGCAGACCCGGTCTTTCCCAACTGCCCTCCTCTGCTGGCCCGGTCACCCCTAACTGCCCTCCCTGCTGGCCTGATCGCCCACAACTGCCCTCCCCTGCAGGCCTGGTCCCCCCCCCCCAACTGCACACCCCTGCAGGCCTGGTTCCCCCCGCAACTGCCCTCCCTTGTTGGCCTGGTCTGCCCCAACTGCTTCCTCTGCCGGCCTGGTCACCCCCAACTGCCCTCCTCTGCTGGCCTGGTCACCCCTAACTGCCCACAACTGCCCTCCCCTGCAGACCATCTTGTGATGGCTATCTTGTATCTACATGGGGGCAGCCATCTTTGACCACATGGGGGCAGCCATCTTGTGTCTTGGAGTGATGGGCAATTTGCATATTACTTTTTTATTAGATAGGATAATTTTTAATTATTTTTTTCTAAATTTCTTAAGCTCCTTCTCTCCACATTGACGCCCAGGGAGTGAGAGCTCTCTTTCACCAGGCCTTCACATTACTTATGCTTCACCTGCGTGTTGAAAGGTTGGGAAATGTAGGAAGTTTTTATGGTTTTCCAAGATGATTTGTTTTAAAGTTCTAGATGGGAAAATCATGCCAATCACCATTTTATCCGCATCTTTTCCTACCCATTCTCATCTCAGCATGACAAGCAAACCTCTTTTATTGCAGCAGCCTATTTTTGGTGTAAAGATATGCTTAATGTTCTGTTTGTAGTCAAAAGGCTTAAAATGCTATTCTTTTTCTCTTCATTTAGAAGCAATCAGTCTCCCTCTCACTGAGTTCTTACTGTAGGCAACCAATCTCCAGAATTACAGCACATCAGCTGGGTGAGAAAAATGCATGCACTGTTTCTTTTTTCATAAGCAAAGTAGTTTTTGCCAGTTAAATCCCTAGGTATTTCACTTTCAGAGAGTCAGATATAAAATTAGCAAATGAAACATCTGTTCCTTGCTATTATTTTATAAGCACATTAATTGGCAGATGTCTTTAGATAACAGTGAAAAGCCTATCAGCCATTACCTGCATTTCCATGGTGTGATGCTTGGGTCCACTGGATGTTTTTGACACACCTCAAGATCATCTCAGCAGGAGACAACATTACACTGGGCTCCAGCGTGGCCAGCTCTCTCCCTGTGCAAACCTCGTGGCAGGAGGGCCTGCTGCCCATTGGAACAGGCAACAGGATGCCCTGCTATGCTCCACTGTGGAGAACCTTACCCTCACTGCTGCCAGGTTTGGGTTTTCAATTATCATGTAGTTTGCACAAAAGCATGGTGCCAATTCAATTACTGTCTGATTAATGGAGTGCTGCGGGTTTATTTCAGGTGTCTAGCCATCTATTAATTAGCATATTGGAGCCTATACTCTACTTTTTTTGTCCTGATATGCTTTGAAAAGTCCCCAGTGCAATTAGAAAACTCTAATATGCTTTAAATAGTTATTTGAGAAAACACATCCAGACTTTTTGGAAGTCCTGAGGGATCGTTTAAGCACATCCAGATTGGTTATAAGGCGTCTAAAATTCCTTTGAAAACACTCCCTTCCTTGCCGGGGTGTGGCGCTCTTCTGCCCCAGAGGAGGGTCCTTGTGGGTGCTGCCGGGCTCTTGCCAGGTCTGAGAAAGAGGCTCCTCAGAGAAGACCCCGTCTGAACATCACTGAGGAATCTGCTTCCGGAGTATCTTCCCCAGTTTGCTGTGAAGTATAAACTCGATTCCGGACAGAATCTAACGGAGCCTCTGAAAGCATCTAGGTGAGTTCTGTCAGTGTTCAATAAAAAGAACAAACTATTAGACTTAGTGAACAATATTGAATTTCTTTGGCCTTTTTTTTTTTTTTTTTTTGGCTGGAAAAATGTCATTAAGACTGAATGACACTTAGTGGGAAAATAAAAATCCTCCTCTCGGTAGATGGTGTGTTTGCAGCTTTTATGTATGGCCACTTTATGTCAGGTGGGCTAGGAAAAATACAGACTCCAACATTCGTTTTCACAAACGCCACTTGTAAATTCAAGATGACGGAGGTAATAAGAGACCCACTTGCTCGCAATAGAGGATTCCTGCGGGGAGGATGGAGATGAGACCGAGAGAGGAGGAGCCAGGTAACATGTTCATACCTCCGGCATCAAGATACACTGACAATGTCATTGTACTGTCATTATGAGCAATAATGTAAATAGGTTTGTAACATATTAAGTAATATATGCATGTCTACACATATGTAATGCATGTATAATGTCTAATGTATTAAATATGAACAATACTTTAAGAATCTAGGTCTTATGTCAACAGGTGAAAAACCAGGAGTTAGAATAGGAAAGGGCAGTGGCCAGTTGGCAGGTCACTGCGAATTCAATAATGATGTGATGGAACAAACAGCACTGATGCCAGGGAAGAGATTTTCCACTTAAGAGACAACATATCTTAATACTGACCAGCCGCTATGTCACCATCCAATCACCTCAGTGTTTCCAACAACAATCTGGGGAGCAAGGCCTGCAGACCTGAATACTTTGTAGGCATAATGGGATGTTTGCCAGAGTGTCCTTCCTGGTAGGAATAATGCTACCTTACATGCATTCAGTAAGACACACATATTTCATGGTAACAATTTTACCACTCCCCCCATAGATGTTATTAACATAAATCTTCAATTATTTTTTAAAATTAATAAAATATTCAACATCAATAGTCAATGGATATAAGTTCTGACTTTATCCCATGCCAGGCTAGAGTGACTGCGGCACAATTATATGCCTATGGGTCCCTCTCTACTGGCGGGCTGCACGGGGCTACCCTGGCTAGCTCTGCACACAGCGCTGAAGGAGACAGAACGACGCACAGTCATGGATGACTTTGCCAGAAGTGTTGTGCCTCAGAAATATTTCCAGGACACTAACAGGTAAAGTGGCCCCTTCTCCCCCCAAAACAATACTTATTCTCTCATTCCTACATTCAGACATGTCCTGATGCTGCCCTCCCCTAGCACGGTGCGTTATCACTCTTTGTCCTTCCTCCGTGAAAGGACAGCAACATAAACCATCATCCTGAGAAACGGATTCAGCCGTTAGCTTTCAGAAAGTTGCTTATGTCAGAAGGTATGGAAGGACAAGTAGAAACATGAATATGAATTTCTATTTTCCATTGTTTAGAGTATATTGCTTATGTTAAAGAAATCCTTCCTTCCCCAGAATGCTTACTGACTACAAGTAGAGGAATAAACATTCTAGAAACCGCCTACTTTTCCTGCTAGAACATCAGAATGTACCAGGCCAAGTTTGGAGTCATTTGCATCTATAATATACTACGTTGGAGTAAGAAAAAGAAAATGTTTATGTTCTAAGGAACACAGTAGGATTGTCAAATGTAAACTTATAGGAAAGATGTTAGGATTAGGCACATAATTTTGAATAATTCCCACTTCCTGACAGGTGTTGCTGTTGTTGATTTTCCAGCTTCACACCCATCACTAGCTGTACCTGTAGAATGGTGTGTGGCTTATTCTGACTCAGTCCACAGGGAATGATGACATAAAGCATTTACTACTAGGCAGTGAAGTGAAAGCAAGTCCACATGCTTAACATGGTGAGTGTGAAGGTCGCAGTTAACGAAATCAAACCCACGGTGGCTCCAGGGCAGGGGCACCCATGTAGCTTCAGTGCCTGCGTGGGAGTGCAGTAGCACAAGCTGGAAAATAAGAAAACAGAAACTTTGGGGATGAGTGCATAACCTAGCAAAACGGGAATAACAAGTCAGAGTCAGTCCTTCCTCCTCGGGAAATTGCTTGCTTATTCCATCTTCCATGCTCTGATTTACTGCAGGAATATTTCCATAGTTGAAACTGAACACATTAGGATTATGAAATATCATGACCGATTTTTCAAGTCCAGTGTGCAAGCCCACCAAATATTTTCCAATATGAACTTTAAAGTTGTAAACCATGAGAAAAATGTATTCCATATGCTTCACAGCTAATTGTGAATAAACATGTGCCTCTCATTCCACAAAACACACATTTTTCTCACTCCCAAATTTTAAAAAAGTAAGAGAAAGTTATTCTGAGAAAGTTGGAAAGTATTGAAAAATGACTTAAAGATGTTTGTAAGTTATGAAACAAACTTTGTGATTTGGAAAAACATTTGCCTGCTATTTAACCCATTGTTGTTACGGAGAGATTTCATGTTGTTCTATTAAAACATGTTGTTCTAATAAATGAAAGCATGATTATGCAAACAAATAAGCAACTTGGTTAAAATAATGTGTCCAGAACCATAAGGAAAATATTGAGAATTTCAATAATGTACAGGAAATAATCTAAGCAGTAAATCAATTTGACTTTTAAAGTTTATTTTTGTTCCAAATTTATAAATATTTTGAAAAAATTATTTTAAAGCAGAATGTTGAACTCATTCAATTTTTGTCAACACTTTACTAAACTCAATTAACTTTTTCTAAAATAATATTTTAAAACATTTAGATACAGACTTTTACAGCATTCATATTTATCTTGTTAACATCACTTTGGAAACAAACTTAAGTCAGTTATGTCACATAGAATACATATCTGCTCAAGAGCTAAGTAGGTTGCTTATGTTATGTTGTGTTTTTTAAAACTTGTTTAATTTGAAGTCATTAATATACTTATTCTTAGTCAAATGATCTAACAAATTTAAAATATAATTAGATTAACCACATGTTCCATTCTCCATAATGTAGAAAATATAAACTTTCTGTTCCTTTTCTGTTTTGAATCATTTTTAGGAATTTTAACTTAAATATTTTTACAGGTTATTTTTTCAAATGTTTTATTAGGTTAACTAAAATCAATATTTAAAAGGCTCTCAGAATTCCTGTCAAAGTTGCCTCGTGTTCAGGACAAAGCTGAACACACGTTTCACTTTGCACCAAGTTTCAGCCCAGAGATGTTTATGGTTCAGACATAAAACCTCAGATATAGAAACATGAAGACAACCTTAACTACAGTGTTGCAAATGCAATGCTGTAATTTTATATGTTAATCTATCAATGCAAAGCATGTGCAAACATGTGTTTACAGACAGGGAGACATGAATGTACAAATGGGGAGATACAATTCTTGTATCTCATTTGATGCTCTATCATTTCTATCAATTTATGAATGTTTTGTTTTTGGGTTGTGATTTTATTTGGAGCTGACATAATGCAACTTGTGCTGATTTGCAAAGGCCTCATTACTAACATCCTCAGAGCTGGAGCTGCCAGGCTGCCCAGAAGCTGGGGAAGCTTCGCCTGCTGGGACCATTGCAGCAGCAGTCGGAAATCAGAACACTGTGCAGTGGGAAACGTTGTTGGCTGTTTGGGAAGGCAGCTCAGGTATGCATTTAATGTTATGAGCACATCTGGTTTATCACATTTCTAAATTTGGCCCTTAGGGTTGAGCAGAAAATTTGTGTCAAAAATAAAATAAAATGCTGCTTTAACAGTCTCCTGACCCACCACAAGAGCCCAGCTCATTTGCTAACCATTATGAAACTGAAACAAAATTCAGGGACAAACAAGACGATTTATTTTCTGAGGAAGCCCCCTCTGCAAAAGGCATTTTTCTGTTGATGGCATGGTCCCCATTGCATGGTTTTCAGCCAAAGATTAAAGGTCTGAGGCATGTTTGCTTCTTTTCTTGTTTTACTCAAGTTACAACAAACTTTTGCAAAATACTTAGGTGAAGTATGCTACAGAATTAGCAGATGGCTTCAATTTTCATTTGGGAGAATAAGGCATATCCCAATTTTTCTTACTACTGTGATGGGTTAATTTGGGGAAAGTTTAAAATTATAATTGTAATGTTGATAGTTGCATGAAGAATAAAAATTATATTATTAAAAGTGAGTATTAGGGTTTTTATGGAAGAAAGCTTTAGATACTATATGTTAACAATGATACATTTAAAAATTTTATTTCTAGGAGACAGATCCTTGGGGTAAAGTTTCGAAAGTATATTTTATTTCCCTGGAAAATATCTAGGATCTTTAAAGTTTACTTTTTTGATTATTTACCCAAACTAATAAAGCTTTTCCTGATTATAAAAATAATTAAGATACATCATAAACAATTTATACCAGTGCATATAGCTTAAGAAATAATAGAATTCCATCATCGAAACCTATTCACCACACTAACATGCTTCTATCTAACCCATTTGTATTGATATGTACACACCACACACTGTTTTATGAAAATAGTATCATAATATCCACATTCTGTAAGCTTCCTTTTTTCACTTAGTATGGGAAAAAATTATGTGTAGGTGTTTGTACACATACACATACCTCCTTGTTAACACATATAGATTCATATTCTCAATTTTATTTTCAGAATAGAAAATTATTTTAAGGAAATATAGTTTGTGAACAGTCCTCTGTTGGTTATATAGGTTGTTCCAATGTTTTGGTATTATGAAACAGATTGCACTTTATTTAATTCAAATAGTATTGATTATTCATTTCTATTTTTACACTTTCTTTTCCCATTTTTTCTAATATATTATTTGACTTTACTTATTAATTTGTATGAATTCTTTATCATAATAATACTTTATCATATACTTGTCAGTTTTCTT
Source organism: Plecotus auritus (assembly GCF_963455305.1). Lineage (NCBI taxonomy): Eukaryota > Metazoa > Chordata > Mammalia > Chiroptera > Vespertilionidae > Plecotus > Plecotus auritus. The sequence goes on from NC_137782.1 coordinate 105,640,541, forward strand.
CCATTTTTATGATGGTATCACTTTCAGCCACAGAAAAATTTTAATGTGCTCAAATACATCTGTTCTTTTTATTATAATTTCTAGGGGGAAAAGCATATTCATTTACACTTCTAAAATTGAAGTATTTTTGCACTTTTCAAAATACATTTTACTCCATTTAGATGTCACTATGTTATACCTAGTTGACCAGTTGGTTCATTAACTCTAATACCAGTTTTATAATTAATTAGTGGCCTGGTGCATGGATTATTGCACATTGAAAGGAAATTAATTAGAAGGTGGCCGGCAGGGTGGAACTGGGCCAGATGGGCCAGAGATGCCCTGGAGCTAACCTCCTGGAGTCCCTCCCCAGCCATCTGCACTTGGGGCAGTGCTGGGGCTCAATGGGTCTCTGCCGAGTGAGTGGGGTCCTTCTGGCAGGTAGGGTCCCTCAGCCTGACCTGTGGGGATCAGACTGAAACTAGCTCTCCGACATCCCCCAAGGGGTCCCGGATTGTGAGAGGGTGGTTCTCAGGTGATGCACCCTGTAATCGGGCTCCCTCCTCTCTGGTTCAGGGTGTGTCACCTGAGAACCGCAGCTGCCAAGTCACTGCAGCTCAGCAGCTCCTGCATTGAGCGTATGTCCCCTGGTGGTCAGTGTGCATCATAGTTACTGGTCAAAGCCTCTGCCCTCTGGTGGTCATTGAGCATCATAGCTACCGGTCAGATGGTCAGATGGTTGCTTAGGCTTTTATATATATATAGAAAGATTGTTCAGTGATATTTTGTGTCTTACAGAAATAGTGAAGCCCACACCTAAAATTTTAGCATACATTAGAATATAAAAATGTGAAATGTTTGTACAAAATAATTATTATAAAAGATACTCATTCCTGGCCTATGTTACTTAGTGGTTAGAGCGTCAGCCTGTGCCCTAAAGGGTCAGGGTTTTGATGCCCCACCATGGGTATGTACCTGGGTTGAAGTTTTGATCCCTGGCCCCTGTCGGGGCACATGCAAGAGGCAACCAATCCATATGTCTCTCTCACATTGATATTTCGCTCTCCCTCTTACCCTCCCACCTTCCCTTCAACTCTCTTTAAAATTAAATCAATGGACAAAATATCTTTGGGTGATGATTAACAAAAATAAATAATAAAAGATACTCATACAGTTCTACTGGGTCATCTGCAGATTTTGGTAGCATGAATAGTAAAATTCCCAGGAACTCTTGGTTTGTTCATTTAGCCATTTAGTGTAAAAATCAGCAAATATTTTCTGAGTACTTTTTGGCAGACTCTGACCAAGGTGTAAGTTATTTAGAGTCAAGGGAACACAGACATAGTACACTCAATAATGAAGCTAAAATTATTGGTGATATGAGGAACACTAAAGTTTCCAAAATTAATTATAATTTCATTAAGCAGAAGCAGATACTGCCTGAGATTATAATTGGGAGACTAACCCTAGTCTGAGACGATCAAGAAGGGCTTCCTTGAAGAGGTGACATTTTAGCTAAGATCTGAGCCATGATTTAGAATTAGAAAGGTAAAAACAAATGCAGATTATATTACAGACTGGAAGAGTATGTGCAAAGGCAACAACATAGGAAAGAGACTGGCACAAAAGGGTTCTGAACACAACCAGAGCATAGTAATTATAGGGCAATGACTAAAGGACAGAGCTGTCTGAGATGCAGGTGGAAAGACAGGTAAGTGATAGAATTAATAAGACCTCACTGACAGTGGTGAATATTTTGCCATTAAGGCACTGAGTTGCTGGTAGGTTGTGTTTCACTTAACAAAAGGGGAACACTCAAGGTAACTAGGTTCCCAGCAAGAGTTGGGGGAAAATTTGAGATGACGAATTTAAGTTTTAACATGTAAAGTTTGAAATACTTAGGAGATTATACTATGTGTGGATAGGAGGGTGGACATGTAGACCTGAATTCTGAAAAAAGGTTTAGGGGAGTGGCATCATCGATTCCTGCCGGCCCTGAGGGAATATTTGGCAATACCTGGAGACGCCTTTGGTTTCCAGTACTGAAGGAAGAAGGGTGTTCCTGGCATGTGGAGTGCACAGACCAAGGATGCTGCTGAATACACTCATGCACAGGACGGTGTCCCTCACAGCGAGGAATGACCCTGTCCAATCTGACAAAGGTGCCAAGGTCGAACCACCTTGGTCAAGAAACTGGAATATATAAATGTAAGCTCTTGATCAGTGTTTAAGGTAATTACAGGCAAATAAGATCACCTAAGATTATAGGTAAGAGGAGGAGAAGCCAAGGACAGAGTCTTAAGGAATTCTAATTAAAGAAAGAGGAGGAATGGGGATGCCATCAAGAGAATCTAATGAGGAACGACTATAGGTGCAAAAGTCACACTCCTACTACAGTTTGTGATCGAAACTGACTGTACCAGTTATCTATTACTATGGAACAAATTCCCCAAATCTTAGCTTAGCATCTTAAAACAACAAACATGCATCAGCTCACATAGTTTCTGTAGGTCAATCTAGGAGCTTCTTACCGGAGTGGTTCTGGCCCAGGTTTTTTCATGAAGTTTCCATCGAGTTCTCACTTGGGGCAACAGTGTCACTAGGGCTGGGAAATCTGCTTCCAGGCTTGAGACTGTGGTTGTCAGCAGACTCAGGTCCCCAGGAGCTATGGACCAGAGCCTCCAGGACCTCACCACTGGGCTTCACAATAGGACTGCTAAAACATGACCACATGCTCCCTCCCCAAATGAGAGAGAGAAAGAGAGAGAATATTCAACACAGAAGGCTTAGGCTTTTTCAAACCAAATCTCATTAGCTGTTCATTAATGAGAGTTGCTAAATCCAACCCACCCAGTTCTAGCCTAGCAGTATCGATTGACATCTGGCCAACCAATGAACAGACCCCACCTTTGTAAGGAATTGTCTTCTGGTCGCATCTATGGAGAGTAAAGCCCCTTGGTTCAAACGTATTGCAGGACTCACTCAGGGGGAACGCAGTGTGCACGGCCACTGGGAGAAGCTTAGTTTCCTCTGAAGTTGGCCCTGGCAGTGGGGACTGTATGGCAAAGGGAAAACATCAGTGGAATCTAGCAGAGAGGAGTTAACTCAATTTACCTATGGTCCCTTCGCCTTCTGTGGTAGTTAGCTGTAAGCAGATCTTCATTAAGAAGTTGGATTAAATACTTTGTGATTTGTCTCTAGGAAAAACGATAATGCTTGACTTTCATAGCTGGTTTATGACTTTCATAGCTAGTTTACCAAGATTAGATGAAGCATAACATTTCAGTGAAAACTTGAATATTTCCAAAGTACTGACTTTACCTCCCAGTGAAAAACTTTATTGCCAAAAATGTAGATAATATTTTCTTAAATGTTCTTGGTAAATAATATCCCCCCCCAAAAAAAAAACACACACACACATGCAAATATTTAAAAGCATTTCCCTTTGGTGCCTTTGAGGACCAGAAACCAGATTGAATTCAAGGTCAGGATAAAATAAAGGTGACTTATGACCATCTCAGGCTGTGACAATTTATCTAACACATTATCATTAGTTAATTATGTGTCAACTGCCCACCACATGTACTTCTAAAAAAATCCTCACCCAAAATATGTTTATTGATTTCAGAGAGAGAAGAAGGGAGGGAGAGAGAAACATGGATATGAGAGAGAAATATTGATTAGTTGCCTCCCATGGGTGCCCCAACCGGGATCGAACCTACAACCCAGGTATGTGTCCTAACCAGGAATCAAACCCACAACTTTTTTGGCATAGGGAGTGGTGTTCCAACCAAGTGAGCCACCCTCCTGGGGCCCTACCATGCACTTATTTCCTTTTCTTTCTCTAACCTCACATGATTTGGGAAACTGAACTGCATTCTTGGGGAAAACTTACAGAGTTGAAATCTGGTTATGTGTGGGCATTTTATGCTATCAATTTTTAGTGGAGAGGTTTCATAAAAATAGTTGTTATAATAAGAAGTAGATCTATTACTCTACCACCCATTGTAATGAAAATGTATGCAGTGAGTCACATCTTCCTACAGAAATGTGCCTACACCACGAATGGTACTACAGAACTCTGGCACAGACCAGCTGAGTGTTGGCACAGGCCAATGGCATCTCAAACATTGGCAGCAGAGGCTGGTTGGAATCATAAATGCTGACCATAGGCAACTTATTTTGGAAACCCACAGCTAATGCTGGCTCTGTCTTTGCCTCCCTGCTCTCAGCAGACCACATAATCAGCATCGCGGCTGCTCAGGCTCCGCCGCTCCCCAGGTGATCAGCGGTGACCCAGTCCCTCTCAGGGCTAACGTGGATGGATGGGGCTGTAGCCACATTGTGCTTTTACCACCAGAAGTTCTTTAAATACCATGCATTCAAAGACATATAAGCACTGAAACATGAAAGGAGCCAAAGCTATTCCAAAATTACATATTAACAAACTTAAATAGAATTACACATTTCTGCCAGCAACCAAATCAATATTATCACTGACATCTTACTAAAAAGAAACTTAGACTAAAACGAAATAGTTACCACAGTAATCACTGTAGAAGAAATACAAACCTCAAGAACTGTTTTTCTGGAATGTGATGTAATTTCTTAGAAAGAAGCAGTTCTCAAATCAGTATTATCTTACTAGAGGCCCGGTGCATGGAATCGTGCACCAGTGGGGTCCCTCAGCCTGGCCTGTGCCCTCTCACAGGACCTCTTGGGGGATGTTGGGATCAGGCCAAAACCAGAAGTCCGACATCCCCCGAGGGATGTAGTAGTGTGAGAAGTGGCAGGCGGCCAGGAAGGAGCCTGAGCCTGGGGTGGGCCATGATCGCCTCCAACCACTTGGTAGCGATGCCGCAGAGGCTGGAGAGGCTCGTGCCGCTGCAGCTGTGCTTGCCAGCCGTGAGCCCAGCATCTGGCGCCTGTTGGTCAGCTGAGCACTGCTCCCACTGTGGGAGCACACTGACCCCAGGAGGCAGCTCCTGCATTGAGTGTCTGCGCCCTGGTGGTCAGTGTGCATCATAGCAATCTGTTGACTGGTTGTTTGGTTGTTTGGTCATTCAGTCGCTTAGGCTTTTATATATCTAGATCATTTTATAATTCAAGGGCCTGAAAAGAAGCTCACCCATGTGATAGACCAAAAATATGTCAAAATACTGACATCTAAATGTATTCATGTTTGCTAGCATTAGTTATTTAAGATACAAAAGCCTCATTTCCTTCAGCACCCCAGGGCCTGAAAGAACATGAATGCCACTCGAACTAGACACCCATGCCTGGAGGAAAAGATATTGCTCTGCAGGCCACCCAAAGGTAGGAACTTAGCAGCTGGCTCCCTTTACTTGATTTTACAAAACATGTATTTGCATGCAATTCCAGATCTCTTGTCCACATATATTTAATTTGGTTGAAATGAAATAGAATTACGTAATGACAAGGGGACCACATGAGGCCAATTTGATGTAAAAGAATTTTAACCCCACCAAGCATACACTTTCACCAAATCAAATTTTCACTTCCTAATAGTACTATTCGCACGTCCCTCCCATGCTTCATGAGTATTGACACAGAGGCACCTGTTTCGGGTAGTGATTCTGAAGGGATTTTGTGGTTTCAAGGATTGCCAGGCTTTGCAGATGCCAACTGGGGCTGCAAAGATGTTGAGACAGTGTTCTTGTTCCAACACTGAGGCTGGGAAATCCAGTAACTGCGACAGGAAAGGAAGTCATCAAGGTCTCTCAAGGTTCGCAAGCAAGACTTGAAACCTAATACCCCTGGCACCTACTCGGCAGTTTTAACCAATATTTCATTTTGCTTTTCTCTTTCTGATCTGCCTAATGAGCAGCTGTCGAGCATTAAGCAGAGTCATCCCATTCCCTTCATGCTAAAAATACACGGTATGCACCAACTTTCCGAAAGGAAGCAACGGAGATGATGTATAGTTTTCTGTGTCCAGGTGCTTTATTTAGGCCCAGTCTTTATTTGGTTCTTGACGCATCCCAACAGTCGTCATGTTTGCTGACACTCCATGGCAGTGCCAGAGGCTCGAGGCTGGGAGTGGTTGGAGGGGATCATGACCACGTGCAGGGTTGAGGGACCAGAAGGACTGAGAAAGCTGCAGCAGGAGTAGCATGGGGCCCTCAGGGGCAGGAACGTACTTGGTCCAACACTGTGCTTTTTTAGTTATGATTTTCCTGGACAATTCCTTAATGAAACAACTTAGACAAGTATGTTATTCATTTTATAAAATGAGATGTTCTCCCTATTAAATTTACTTTGATCTTTTTTCTTTTATTTAATGGCAGAGTTAGCATCTAATTCCCCCATCCCATAAAATATAGTTATTAAAAATAGTACAATTTCCACCCAAATATTTCAATAATGACATCACATTAATTGACTTAATCATCACCATAATTATTATGCATATTTTAAAAATACATCTTTGGGTTTATTTTTTAATTACTTTACAAATTTATGTACACATATACAGTATAGTAAAAGGTAATCTAGAAATCATAGGTTTTGGCTGCATAGACATCAAAATACATTATGCAGTTTTTGATAAATATAATACACATAATGAAATATCTTCAAATGAGTTCAATATATATTAAAATTACAAAATGATTTGCACTTTAAATACAGATTTATGATTTTTTCATGTTTTATATCTTATGAACGATCTATGGCATTTTTAGTTTTAGACTCTGGTGATTACAATGACAGATACATGAGATAGAAATTAATTTAAATGAAGACACATAATATGAATCATCACAAATGCAGCCAGGAGATGGGCTGAAGACATTCATTAAATAAGCATTGAGGAGGAGTTGTGAATAGGCAAGCACTGCAGGGTTGGTATTATAGAAGGACTGTTGAAGGAGGGGGTTGCAGTGAGAATATGTGTGTGTTGGTGTGTTCGTGTGCTCTAAGAATAGGAGAGCCAAAATGTTTGCCCAGGAGAGCAGAAAAATAAGGAAGAAGCAGCTCATCTTTTCTGAGTGTAAAGAAGTAAAATTTATTTAATAGAAGCTGGCAGAAGAAAATAAAACTGAAATGCCTAGGAATTTTTATTGTATTTTGTAGAAAGGCTAGAGAAAAACAGCAGATTTAATTTGGGAATGACATCACTCTTAAGTTCATGACAATGATTTCTACAGTTATCTCTTTGACTATTCTATTTCAAAAATAAAGTGGGAATCAAAGAAGTATTTACATCCAACAGTATGTTGATTTGGCTGAAAACTCCAAGACTTCTGAGAAACAACACTAAGGAATACTGATCATTATCAAAATTATACAAACAGTGCTGCTAGTTGCCCCATGAACTGCAACTAAAAGTTGTCTGAGGCCGGCCAGTGTGGCTCAGTGATTGAGCATTACCCTATGAACCAGGAGGTCACAGTTCAATTCCTAGTCAGGGCACATGCCCAGGTTGTGGGTTGCAGGGACATGCAGAAGGCAGCCAATGAATAATTATCTCTCATCATTGGTGTTTCTATCTTTTCCTCCCTCTTTTTTTTTTTTCCTCTGTGAAATCAATAAAAATATATTTTAAAAAATAATAAAAATTGTCTGATGTATAAAAAGGAAATCCTGAGTGTGTCTAGGTGAAGTATGTAGGTGTGTGTTATGTCTGAGAATAAAAAGTAGGAAATAAATTCAAATTAAATTTTAAAAAATTATCTTGTGAATTCTACCATGCTAATTTTGAAGTGTCAGAAAAAAATACCAAAGCAGTCCTCAACAATCAAATAAGTAATCTGATAGTCAAGGACTGCAGACTGCAATGAAAGTTAGGATATCATTTATCAAGAATGAGATGATCATTCATTAAAAATTGTCCCCCAATGTAAAGCTTCATCACATTCCAAACATCTATTGGTCCCTTATCTATTTTGCATCAAGAAATCTGCTTATGGCTCCCTCCCAGCCCCGCTAGGCATGTGGCACCCTCCTGGCCGGACCATCGCACCACTCTGCCTCCCCTACAGCAATCTTCACTCCATACCAAGGTGCTTTCATCGCAGCCCATGAGAGAGAAGAAGGGAGAGGAAGAGGGAGCGAGAAAGAAACATCAACAGCAGAGCGAAACAGACTCCCACACGACCCATACCAGGGATCAAGTACACATCCTGGGCAAATGTCCTGACCTGGAATTGAACCTGCAACCTTTGTGGCACAGGACAACACCTGACCAACTGAGCCATGGTGGCAAGGACTAATGATCTGTGGAGCTTTTTCATCTTGCAAAACTGAAACGCTGGAGAGAGTTTGGGAAAAATGGCGCCTGAATAGGCAGACGTGCCCTGCTCCTTGTCCTGAAGCAGATAAAAGGAGCAACTAAATCGAGTAACCTCCACCGGAATTGGCGAACTAGACACAGCTGATGAGACATTCGCAGCCAGGAAGGGCAGAGGATGCCTGGAGAATGTTCATAGGACCTTTCAATTGCAAACACTCACCCAAGGCTGTGGTGCAGGTAGAGGTGCAGATTTGTGGAGGCTGGGGAGAGGCTGTGGAGGAGAGAAGGACAGGGAGAGGTGACCAGGAATCCAGCACTAAGACATTCGTTACCCTCCAAACCTAAGCAGCCATTTTTGTCCTGAAGAGCCAGCCCCTCCTAGCAGCCTCAAGGCCACTAATACAGCCACACCCAACCCACAAAGACTCTGAATAGCCCTAAAGAGCCCTCAGGGACTGGGTTGAAGAAAGGCCATTCTGTCCCTGAAAGCAATACAGCACCAGGTTCACCTAAAGCCCTGTCAGAAACAGACACTTCAGAGATTGAGATCCACAGCAGGCAGACAGGCTAAGTGGGCAGGTTGGACCCGCCTGGGTTCTGCCAAGGCTGTGGAGAGAGACACTAACAGAGGAGCAGTGGATCACTTGGAACTTCAACACGGTGCTGACTACCTAACAGGAAACTGAGAAGTGGCAGACAGAAGAGTGGGGTCTTAAACCAGCTCCCATGGGACATTAAAACTCAGCTGAAGCAAACAACACTTCACTTTTTAATTTTTTATCTTTTATTAAAAAAAAGTTTTTTTCTTTTATTTTTTTGCATTATTTTTTCACAATTCTATTTTTAATCTATATTTTATTTTAACTTTTTTTCTTTTTTTCTACCCTCTTCTTCCTCACCTCTCCCTTTTTCATCTGTTTTCTCTTCTCCTGTCCCTGCTTTAGTTTTCCTCCTTCCTTTCTTTTAACCCCTTGTTAAAAATCATCTGCTTTATTGACACGTTATTATTGTAGTCTCATTTGGCTTAATCATATGTCTTAATTTCTCTCCCCTGCTCCAAGTCCATGCACCCTTCTCTTTTCTCTTTCTTCGCTAGTCAATTTTTTATGCTTTTGTTATTCTTCTCTCTTATTCTCTTCTTCTCCAAATTGTTTAATAAGTTTCAATCACCAAACTCAAGCCTTATATGCTCTCTATTCTTCTTTTCCAAAAATAAATGAATAGATAAATATACCACTTTTTTCTTTTATCTTTTTATTTATTTTTCTTTTCTTTTATTCTTATCTACTCATTCTCTTTTTACCTCCTCTATACTGAACCATGGTCCTTCCCCTATTTAATCAATTCCTTAACCTTACTCTGTGTATATAAGCTCTGCCTGTACAAATTCTGCCTACCTCTTTTTCTGGGTGTTTGTTGATTGCATTTTTTGGTTTATTTGTTTATTTTGTGGTGTTTTTCTCTCATATTTTTTCTTCTTACCTTTTTATTTCTTTTCTCAATATCACCTTTTGCTATCTTTTCTCTCTCCTAATTCTCTTTTCTCTGGTGGTCACTGTTATTGGAGTTGTTGATATCATGAATACTTTCATGTTTTGTTCACTTTATGTTGTGTCTTGTTTTTTTTCCACATTATTTTTCTTTATTCTATTTTTTATTATTATTTTATTTTAATCTGATTTTTAATGTTTTCATTATTTTTTAAAAAAATTTTAAGTTATTTTCTTTTTATCCACTCTTTCTATCTCCTCTATACTGAAATGAGGTCCTCCCCTAATTCATTCAATTCCTTAACCTTACTTTCTGTATATAAGCTCTTCTTCTACAGATTATGTTCCCATGCCTTTTTTTCTGGGTGTTTGTTGTATGCATTTTTTGGTTTATCTGTTTGTTATGTGGTGTTTTCTCCCTACATATATATTTTTTTCTCTTCCTTCTTTTTTTTCTCTCTTACCTTTTTTTCTTTACTTGATATAATTTTGGCTCTCTTTCTCTCTAATTCTCTTTCCTTTGGTGGTCACTTTTATTGGGGTTATTGGTGTTGTGAGAACATTCATGTATTGTTCCCTATGTGTTGCATCTTGATGAGTTGTATTTTGTGCTGTTCAGTCAACATGGCAGAGAGCAAGTCACATAACCAGACACCCTGAGAGGACACTCCATACACAAACAGGACAATAACACTCAAGACCCACTATACCTAGAGAACCCAAATATCCCAAGTAGGGGGCATCCCTAGATTACCCAGCCCAAAATAACTGAGAGATTGCACCACTGGGTCCCACAAAACATCTACTATATAAGGAAAACTCAAAAAATCTGTGTGGTATAGCAATTTGACCTAAAACATACAAATAATCACAAAGGAACAGCAAAAATTGGGAGACAAAGAAACAACCCCCTTTGAAAGAAAAGGAGGAATCTCCAGAAAAGGAAATGGAGGCAAGATATTTGTCAGAGAAAGAATTCAGAGTAATAGTTATAAGGATGCTGAAAAGGATGGAAGGCAAATTCAACAAGTGTAAGAATAAAGAGGGAATGAAGAAGAATCAAGAGGAAATGAAGAATGATGATGGAAATAACGAACAATAAAAAGCACGATGGAAAGCTTCAACAGTAGACTAGAAGAAGCTGAGCCCCACATCAGCAAGTTAGAAGACAAGGAGAAAAACCACCAAACCACAGCAGCAAGTGGAAAGAAAACTTAAAAAACAGGAGGAGAGCCTAAGGGAGATTTGGGACAACATGAAACCAAACAACATCCACATAACAGGGGTGCCAGAAGGAGAGGAAGTGGAGCAAGGAAGAGAAAACCTCTTTGAAGAAATAATGATAGAAATCTTCCCTGATGTTGATGGAAAAAAAAGCCACACAAGTCCAAGAAGCACACAGAGTCCCAAACAAGATGATCCCAGAAGATGGACAACAAAACACATCATAATTAAATTGGCAAACATCAACAACAAAGTAAAAATCTTAAAGGCTGACAGAGGGAGACAGAAAGTTACCTACAAGGTATCTCCCATTAGACTATCAATTGATTTCTCATCAGAAACATATCAGGCCAGGAGGGAATGGAATGAAATATACAAAGTGATGCAAAGCAAGGAACTGAATCCAAGAATACTATACTCAACAAGGCTTTCATTCAAAATTGAAGGTGAAATCAGGAGCTTTACAGGAAAAAAAGGGCTAAGGGAGTTTATTACCACCAAACCAGCAATGCAAGAAATGCTAAAAGGACTGCTGTAAAAAGAAGAAATAAAAGGGGAAGAAGGAACATAAGCATAAAGAATAAAAATGACTACAAACTAGTACCTATCAATAATAACCTTAAAAGTGAATGAATTAAATGCTTCAATAAAAAGACATAGGGTAGCTCAATGGATAAGAAAACATGACCCATATATTTGCTGTATACAAGAGACCCACCTCAGAACAAAGGACTCACACAGAGTGATACTGACAGGATAGAATTTTTTCTTTTTGTGGAAAATGGAAATGAGGAAAAAACTGGGGTAGCAATACTTATATCTAACAAAATGGACCTCAAAGTGAAGGCCATTACAAGAGATAAGGAGGGCCACTTCATAATACTAAAGGGAGCAATTCAATAAGAGGATATAACTCTGGTAAACATATGCACCCAATATAGGAGCACACAAATACATAAAAAAAAAAACTTCATGGAAGATATCAAGAGAGATATAGACAGAAATACAATCATAGTAGGAAACTTTAATGCTCCACTGACATCACTGGATAAATCCTCTAAAAATATCAGAAAAGAAACAGCACTTCTAAAAGACTCACTAGATCAGATGGAACTAATTGACAAATTCAGAACATTTCACCCCAAAGTTACAGAATATACATTCTTCTCAAGTGCACACTGGACATTTTCAAACATAAACCACATATTAGGACACAGACAAAGCCTCTTCAAATTCAAGATAGAAATCATATCAAGCATCTTCTCAGGTCACAATGGAATCAAATTAGAAATCAACTACAATAAAAGCATTTTTAAAAATCAAGCACTTGGAGGCTTAATAGCATGTTATTGAACAATGATTGGGTTACCAAAGAGATTAAATAAAAAATAAAAAGCACCCTGTAAACAAGTGACAATGAAAACACAACAATCCAAAATCTATCGAACACATTGAAAACAGTCATGAGAGGGAATTTCATAGCTCTACAAGAAAAAAAATGGTAATAAATTATCTTTCTCTGCAACTAAAAGAATGAGAGAGAGAGCAATAAGAAAATCCCAGAGTAAGTAGAAGGGAAAAAAATAATAAAGATCAGAACAGAAATAAACAACACAGAGACATATGGAATAAAAAAAGACCCCAAGTAGCCACAGCAATCCTGAGAAAGAAGAACAGGTTGGAGGATCACAATACCAGATATCAAGCTATATTACAAAGTCACTGTTCTCAAAACTGCCTGGTACTGGCACAAGAAGAGACATTTAGACTAATGGAACATATCAGAGAACCCAGAAATTGACCCAAGCCATTATGCTCAATTAATATTTGACAGAGGAGGCAAGAGCAGATAATGGAGTTAAGACAGTCTCTTCAATAAATGGTGTTTAGAAAATTGGACAGATACATGCAAAAGAAAGAGAAACTAGACCACCAACTTACACCATACACAAAAATAAACTCAAAATGGATAAAGGATTTAAATGTAAGTGGGGAAACCATAAAAATCTTAGAAGAATGCATAGGCAGCAAAATGTCAGATATATGTCATAGCAATATCTTTACCAATACAACTTCTAGGACAATGGAAACTAAAGAGAAAATAAACAAATGGGAGTACATCAAAATAAAATGCTTCTACACACAAAAGAAACCATCAACAAAATAACCAGAAAGCCTAATGCATGGGAGAACATATTTGCCAATGTTATCTCCAATAAGGGTTTAATATCCAAAATTTCCAGGGAACACATACAACTGCAAAAAGAAGACAAACAGTCCAATAAGAAAAATGGTCAAGGGACCTAAATAGATACTTTTTGAAAGAGAACATACAGAATTCCAAGAGACATATGAAAAATAATCAGTCACTAATCATCTAAGATATGCAAATCAAAACAACAATGAGGTATCATCTCACACCTGTCAGAATGCTTATCATTAACAAATCAACAAATTACAAGAGCTGGCAAAGATGTGGAGAAAAAGGAACCTTTGTGCACTGCTGGTGGAAATGGAGACTGGTGCAGCCACTGTGGAAAACAATATGGAGTTTCCTCAAAAAAGTAAAAATGGAACTCCAATTAGACCTAGTAATCCTACTTTTAGGAATATATCCCAATAAAACAGAAACACTAATCAGAAATGATATATGCACCCCTATGTTCATAGCAGAACAATTTACTATAGCTAAGATTTAGAAACAGCCTAAGTGACCATCAGCAGATGAGTGTATTAAAAACCTGTGGTACATCTACACAATGGAATACTATCCTATCTAATAAAAGAGTAATATGCAATTAACCATCACTCCACTACACCCACAAGCCATGCCCACCAGCCAATCAGGAGCGAGTATGCAAATTAACCCAACCAAGATGGCTGCAGCTATGGAGTGAGCAGGAGGCTTGCATTTCCCCAGCAATGGAGGAAGCCAAGCTTTCTGCACACCCTGGCGGGCCCAGGCCTCCACTCAAGGCTACAAAGTTTCAATTATAGAAGATAAATAAATCCCAACAAAAATGGTAGCAGCCATGGAGCTGGAGAGAGCAGGAGGCTTGAGTTGCTCCTGGCGATGAAGGAAGCCAAGCTCCCGCAGCCCTGGCCTGCCTGGGTCTCCACTCAAGACTACAAAGTTTCAATTATAGAAGATAAATAAATCTCAGATACCAGGGCCTCTGCTTGGGTCGCCGGGGGGCATGGCCAGCCTGCAAACCACCACAGGCCCCTCGCCCAAGCCACCCCATGCCCCAAGGGAACGCCCACCCTGATCCGGGACACCCTTCAGGGCAAACCAGCTGGCCCCCACCTGTGCACCAGGCCTCTATCCTATCTAATAAAAGAGTAATATGCAAATTGACCATCACTCCACACACAAGATGGCTGCACCCATGTGGACACAAGATGGCTGCCACAAGATGACCAGCAAGGGAAGGCAGTTGGGAGGGACCAGGCCTGCAAGGGAGGGCAGCTGTTGGTGATCAAGCCTGCAGAGGAGAGAAGTTAGGGGTGACCAGGCCGGCAGAGGAGGGAAGTTGGGGAGGACCCAGGCCTGCAGCGGAGGGCAGTTAGGGGTGACCAGGCTGGCAGGGGAGCAGTTAGGCATCAATCAGGCTGGCAGGGGAATGGGTAGGGGGTGATCAGGCTGGCAGGCAGAAGAGGTTAGAGGCAATCAGGAAGGCAGGCAGGTGAGCAGTTGGAAGCCAGGAATCCTGGATTGTGAGAGGGGTGTCCCAGATTGGAGAGGGTGCACGCTGGGCTGAGGGACACACACCCCCGTGCACGAATTTCTTGCACTGGGCCTCTAGTGTTGTTATAAAAAACAAGGAACTCTGACCATTTGCAACAGCATGGATGTGCCTGTAGAGCATTATGCTAAGCAATATAAGGCAGTCAGAGAAAAATAAATGTCACATGATCTCACTCATTTATGGAATATAATCAACAATGTAAACTAGTGAACAAAAATAGATCCAGAGACATAGAAACATCGAACAGACCATCCAACCTTAGAGGGAGGACAGGGGGAATGGGGGTTAGATCAACCAAAGAACATGTATGCATACATATAAGCATAATGAATGGACAGTAGGGGGGTGAGGGCATGTGCTGGATGGTGGGAATGGCTGGCGTGAGATAAATGGGGGGAAAAGGACACATATGTAGTACTTTAAACAATAAAGACTTTAAATTTAAAAAATATGTTTATATTTCTTTTCTCTCTTTTTTTTTGTACTTTATTATAGTGCCTGTAATTGGCTGTGAAATAATTTGTATTAAATTGTAGTACATGCATTTTATGCTATACCAGTGGTTTCCAAACACGTCTACAGTTTGGAATCACCCAAGGAACTTGAAAAAATAGACTTGCTCATGTTCTAATGCCACAGATTCTAGTTTAATTGGTCAGGAGTGTGGTTTGGGTTTCTAGAATATACTTTTATTTTAGAAAGAACTCCTTTGTTATATATGATATTTGGAAATATTATGTCCAATTCTAATGCTAATCTTTACTTTCTTTTCACAGTATCTTTAACAGAGAAGAAAATATTTTTATGTTGATAAAGTCCAACATTTTAAATTTAAATTTTCTAGATAATGCATCTGATATCATGTTTAAGTTCTCTCTGCCAAACAGCAGGTCCAAAGATTTTCTTTTATATTTTCTTCTAAAAATATGTATCGTCTTACATTTTACATTTAGATTTAAATTTCTGCTCACCATATGAGGTTTAGCACTAGATTCAGTTTCTGAAATATGGATATACATTTTTTTCCAATGCCATTTTGTACCATTTTTCAGATTGGGGAGGTGGAGTAGAAAAAAATTTGCTTATATTCCAACTAATTACAAATAAAAATCCTGGAAGTTAAATATAAAACAAGAATAGAAAAACTCTTAAACATGGAGAGACACATGCAAAAGAGCTAAGAAACTTGGGACTCAAGGAATAAGAAAATGGAGTTTTCTGGATTTTCTTTTTGTCTCAAATATCCCAGAATAGATGCCAGAGAAGTTGGCAAAATTAACCCCAAGAAAAGCCTATTTTTTCTAGTCAAATAAAAGAACACTTTACATGACAAGAAAATTTACAGAAATTGGGCAATCTGTTGCTGCCAAACACTACCATGAAATAGAGACCACAGGCTCCACACCTGCCAGCCAGGCTGAGTGGAGAGTCCACTCTCATCATCTGGAACCCAGTCCCCGTCCCCTGGCAAGGTGATGGTAGAGGCCAAATGGGGAGCTGTGGCTTTCATCTCTGCCAGGCAGTAATGAACCTAAATATCCACTCCTACAGGGATGTGACAGGCTGGTGCCAAGCCTTGTGCCACAGATCTCTTCAAACAAAGCAGACCATGCAAAGTCTTCTAAAATAGAAAATTTAAATAAGATGTACAATTTTATGATATACAAAGTTATCAGTTATCAATGGAAAGGAATTCATTCCAAGAAACAGAAATGTCTCAAACTGAATGAAAAAAAGATAGCAAACACAGAGAGATGACAAGAATGTTAGAATTATCTGACTAGGATTTTAAAGTGGCCATAACAATACTTCAAAAAGAAAATACAAACATGGTTCAAGCAAATAAAAACTAGAATGTCTAAACAAAAATAGCAGATATAAAGGAGAAGCAAAGAAAGTTCTAGAATCCTATATAATAAAAGCCTAATATGCAAATTGACCAAATGGCAGAACAACCAGTTGCTATGAAGTGCACTGACCACCAGGGGGCAGACACTCAATGCAGGAGCTTTCCCTGGTAGTCAGTGAGCTCCCACAGGTGGAGCACTGCTCAGCCAGAAGCGGGGCTCTCAGCTGGCGAGAGCAGTGGCGGTGGCGAGAGCCTCTCCTGCCTTTGTGGCAGCACTAAGGAGCAGTGAACCGAGCAGTAAGGAGCAGCGAGAAAATGGGCAGTAAGGAACAAGGGGTCCCAGACTGCTAGAGGGTGCAGGCCAGGTTGAGGGACCCCCCCATCCCAATGCACGAATTTCATGCACTGGGCTTCTAGTTAGTATAAGTACAGAATTGTTTAAAAATAATTAATTGGATGGGTGGAACAGCACAATGGAGGGGTCAGAGGAAATAATTAGTGAGCCTGATGATGAAACGATATAAATTAGCCAAATGAACAAAATAGAGAAAATAGAGTAAAAAAACAATAACCAGAGACTCAGGTGCATGTGGGACATTTATATCACTCAAATTCTAGGAAAGGAAAACAGGTGGGACTAAAAAAATGTCCAAAATATGTGGTCCTTTATATAAATACAGCTTCTTCTAAATTTAGCAAAAGAAAAAATAACCTGTAAGTTCCAAGCTGTAAGAAAACCAAACAGGATAAACCACCCAAAAAACTATACATGGCATAATTAATTATGTTATAATTAAATATATCATAATTAAATTTTAAAAACTAAAGGCAAAAATAAAATACTTAAAGCATCCAGAGATAAAGCGTGTATAACTTATAGGGAAATACCAACCAAATGACAGTAGAGTTCTTACCTGAAACCACATAGGTAAAATAGGAAGCAGCTTAACATATTTCAAGTGTTGAAAAAGAAAGAGCTGTACACCACAAATTCTATAACTGCTCAAATGAAGTAAGACATTGTCAAAGGAAGAAAAGCTCAAGCATTTTGTTGCTAGCAAAGCTGCCCTTAAGGAATAGCTAAAAGAAAATGATTCAGAAATATGGTTAGATTCAAAAAAGGAAAGGATTACATTGAAATGTATAAATGTAAGCATAAAGATAGAATAGACTACCCTTCTTCCTGTAAGTGTTAAATAATACTTGATGATAGGAGCAAAAGTCATAAAACAATATGGTGTGGTACTCAATGTATGTAGAAGAGATACTTCAGATAATTACATTAAAAGTGGAGAAGGTAAGGTAATGTTTCTACTCTTTACTCAAAGTGATAAATATTGATACCCATACAATGTGACAAAGTAAATGTGCAAATTTTAATACCCAGAGCAATGGAGCAGTGCCTAGTGTGATGGCTGATTTTATGAGTCCACTTGGCTAGACCATGGTACCCAGATATGCAATCAAATGCATCTGGATGGTGCTATGAAGGCATTTGAAATGAGATTAACAATCAGTAGATATTGAGTAAATAAAATTTAAAAAAATCCTTCATAATGTTGATGGCTTCAGCCAATCAGAGACCTTAGTAGAAAGATTGATCTCCCCTAAAAAGATGAAATTTGGCAGGCAGATAGCCTTCAAACTCAAGCTGCAACATCAGCTCTTCCTTGAGTCACCAGCCTGCCAACTTACCCTGCAGGTTTGGGACTTGCAAGCTCTCTCTTGCCCTTTCCCTTTCCCTGTTTCCAATCTTAGATGAAATACATTCAATCTTTCACAATTAAATATCATGTGTAGTTGAATGTTTTTTGTAGACTCTCTCTCTCTTTCACTCTCTCTCTCTCTTTTTCTCTCTCGCACGAACACTCCTATTGGTCCTGTTTCTCTGGAGAACCTAACTAATACAACCAGTAGGAAAACTTACTAAGTGACATAATCAAAATACTGTAAATGAATTAAAGTGTAATCCTAAAAATTGTTCAAATAACCAACAAATATATAAGTACTTAAGAAAAAAGAGACAGAAAAGTGAAAAACAGAGGAAATAAATAGAAAATAAGTAATAAAATGACAAAGTAAGCCTTCAATATCAATAATTGTACTAAAACAATTGGTCTACTAGCACCAGAAATTGACAGTGGGTTAAAAAATATTATTAAAATATGTATTCCGTGAAAAGATGGCGGCTGGCAGGATGGAGGTGGGGGAGAGGAAGTGAGTGAGTGAGGGTATGAAAGGAGAGTGTGTGGATGTGCGTGGTGTGTGTGTGAGTGAGTGAGGGAAAGTTAAATCTCACAGGAGCAGCAGGGGCTGGCAGACAGGCTATCCTTGACAAGGAGAGACTACCACCGCTGCGGGCACTCCCCGGACTGTGGGACTCCAGCACGGAGCCCACACCATCTTGAAGGGGAGAACGGCCTTTTTTAGGAACTCATCAACACCACCAACCAGACAGGCCTTGGAACTGCCCCGCGACCCAGCAGCCACTCCAGCCAAAATCCAGCTACCCCAGCTGCAGACCCACAGACCCTGGGACCTCCACCTCCAAAGGTGCACTGCTCGGCAGCAGTAAGTGCAACCTCCCCCTCCCCAGTGGCAGAACTCCGGATTCGTGAGTATCCGGATTCGAGCATTTCCAGTCACGCAGGGCACTACACTCCTTAGGCAGCGCTTGGGAGCCGCTGAGAGCCCCCTAGGTGTGATTCTGCACAGATAAGGGCACGCAGCCCTGCAGTAGAAATTCTGAATTCCCTCTTCCTGGATAACTGCCCACACTCACCCCAATGGCTCAACCGCAGTGGCAGGGCCCCTAAGAGTGCATCAGAACTCTGCGCCCAGCACGAGCACCTCCACATAGGCGAAGATCCAACAGGCAAGCACCCTGAGCCCATCTACCCACAGGGCGCTAGTGGGAGCCACTGTGAGCTCTCCCTGGGTGCGATCTTGAACAAGCGGGGGCGCACTCCCCCACAGCAGTAGAAGTTTTAAATTCACTCATCCCGGATACTGGCCCACAGGTGCCACAATTGCGTGGCTACACTGCCAGGGCCCTTCAGAGTCCTTCAGTGTGCCTCGCTGGCAAACATACCACGGGTGCTCCTGTGAGCCGCCACTGGGAGTAAGCACCTATCCACCACAGGTGCACCAGCAAAAGCTGGGTCTGCCCACCCCAATACTGCAGAACTCTGGGCACCACAGTCACGCCTTCCCAGAGAGCAGGCCCCCTGAGCCCCATCACCCCAACAGACGGTTCCTGGGTGCCATTGTGAGTCCCTGCTGGGCACACATGATTTCAATTAAGGGTTCAAGACAGCAAAAATTGGGATACTCCCCTCCACACGGCTGACCTCTAGACACCGCAGTTGTGCCTCTCAAGCTCGCAGGCCTACTTCAAGAGAACCCAAATAGCTCAAGTAGGAGCTACACTAGATTAACAAGCCCAGGAAAACTGAGAGATTACGCCAGTAGCACCATCCCCAAAAGAACCTGGGTAGCAAAGCAATTGGATCTGCAATTAAAACATTACAGGAAAACATGGGAAGACAAAAAAGCAATCCCCAAAGGAAAGAAAAAGAGGAACCACCAGAAAGGGAGTTAAATGAATTCGAGGCTAGCAGCTTATCAGAGATAGAATTCAGAGTAATGGTTATAAGGATGTTTAAAAGGATGGATGACAAATACACACAACTCAATGAGAACTATAAGGAGCTGAATGAGAATGTCACCAACATGAAAAGAACCCAAGAGGAGATGAAGAACGACATAGCTGCAATAAAGAACACAATGCAAGGCCTAAACAGTAGACTAGAAGAGGCTGAGGACTGCATCAGCAAATTAGAAGACAAGGTAGGAAAAAACACACAAACACAGCAGCAACTGGAAAGAAGACTTAAAAAGCAAGAGGAGAGCCTAAGGGAGCTTTGGGACAACACAAAATGAAACAATATTGGAATAATAGGGATTCCAGAAGGAGAGGAAGAGAAGCAAGGAATAGAAAACCTGTTTGAAGAAATAATGACAGAAAACTTCCCTGATATTGGTAAGAAAAAAACTGTGCAAGTCCAAGAAGTACATAGAGTCCCAAACAAGTTTAACCCCAAAAGACTGACACCAAGACACATGATAATTAGATTGGCGAATACCAACAACAAAGTAAGAATCTTAAAGGCTGCCAGAGAGAGACAGAAAGTTACTTATAAGGGGTCTCCTATCAGAATATCAACTGATTTCTCAACAGAAACACACCAGGCAAGAAGGGAATGGAATGAAATATACAAAGTGATGCAAAGCAAGGGACTGAATCCAAGAATACTATACCCAGCAAGGCTATTATTAAAAATTGAAGGTGGAATCAGGAGCTTCACAGACAAAAAAGGACTAAGAGAGTTTATCACTACCAAGTCAGCAATGCAAGAAATGCTGAAGGGATTGCTGTAAAAAGAAGAAAGAGAAAGGCAAGAAGAAACACAAACACTAAGGAAAAATATGACAACAAACAGTTACTTGTCAATAATAACCTTAAAAGTGAATGAATTAAATGCTTCAATAAAAAGACATAGGGTAGCTCAATGGATAAGAAAACATGACTCATATATTTGCTGTCTATAAGAGACCCACCTCAGAGCAAAGGATTCACACAGACTGAGAGCAAAGGGATGGTAAAATATTTTTCAGGCAAATGGAAATGAGAAAAAAGCTGGGGTTGCGATACTTATATCTGATAAAATAGACCTCAAAGTAAAGGCCATAATAAGAGATAAGGAAGGCCACAACATAATACTAAAGAGAGCAATTCAACAAGAAGATATAACTTTGGTAAACATATATGCACCCAATGCAGGAGCACCCAAATACATAAAAAACCTCCTGGAAATTAACAAGGGAGAGATCAACAACAATACCATCATAGTAGGAGACTTTAATACACCACTGACATCACTGGATAAATCCTCTAGACAAAAAATCAGAAAAGAAACAGCAATTCTAAATGACACACTAGATAAGATGGACCTAATTGACATCTTCAGAGCATTTCACCCCAAAGCCACGGAATATACGTTCTTCTCAAGTGCACATGGGACATTTTCAAAAATACACCACATATTGGGTCACAAGCAAAGTCTCCCCAAATTCAAAAAGATTGAAATAATATCAAGCATTTTCTCAGACCACAATGGTATAATATTAGAAATAAACTACAATAAAAACATTCCAAAAAATTCAAACACTTGGAAGCTGAATAGCATGCTACTAAACAATGATTGGGTTATCAATGAGATCAAAGAAGAAATTAAAAACATCTTGGACATTAATGAAAATAAAAACACAACATTGCAAATCCTATGGGACACAATGAAAGCAGTCCTGAGAGGGAAGTTTATAGCTCTACAGGCCTACCTCAAAAAACAAGAAAAAATGGTAATAAATCATCTAACTCAACAACTCAAAGAATTAGAAAGAGAGCAACAAGAAAAGCCCACAGTGAGCAGAAGGAAGAAAATAATAAAGATCAGAGTAGAAATGAATGACGAAGAGACCAAAAAAAAAAAAAAAAAAAAAAAAACAATACAAAAGATCAATGAAACCAAGAGCTGGTTCTTTGAAAGGATAAACAAGATTGATGAACCTCTAGCCAGGCTCACCAAGAAGCAAAGAGAGAGGACCCAAATAAACAAAATCAGAAATGAAAGAGGTGAAATAACAACAGACCCCACAGAAATACAAAGGATTGTTAAAAAATACTATGAACAATTCTATTCTAACAAACTAGACAACCTGGAGGAAATGGACACATTCCTAGAAAAATACAGCCTTCCAAAACTTACTCAGGAAGATTCTAAAAATCTCAATAGGCTGATAACTATGGAAGAAATTGAAGCAGTCATCAAAAAGCTTCCAGCAAACAAAAGCCTGGGGCCAGATGGCTTCACAGGGGAGTTTTACCAAACATTCAAGGAAGAACTAAAACCTTCCTCCTCAGACTATTCCAGAAAATTCAAGAGGAAGGAACACTTCCAAGCTCCTTCTATGAAGCCAGCATCACCCTAATACCAAAACCAGATAAGACAACACAATGAAAGAGAATTACAGGCCAATATCCCTCATGAACATAGATGCCAAAATCCTCAACAAAATTCTAGCAAATCGGATCCAGCAGTACATCAGAAAGATCATACAGCATGACCAAGTAGGATTTATACCAGGGATGCAAGGATGGTACAATATTCGCAAGTCAATTAATGTGATACATCAAATAAACAAATTGAGAGATAAAAATCATATAGTCATATCAATTGATGTAGAAAAAGCATTTGACAAAATCCAACACCCTTTCTTGATAAAACTCTCAGCAAGGTGGGAATAGAAGGATCATACCTCAACATAATAAAAGCCATATATGACAAACATACAGCCAATATCATACTCAATGGGCAAAAACTAAAACCATTTCCCCTAAGAACAGGAACAGGACAGGGATGCCCACTCTCACCACTCCTGTTCAACATAGTGCTAGAAGCACTAGCTGTTGTGATCAGACAAGGAGAAGAAATAAAAGGCATCCAAATTGGAAAAGAAGAAGTAAAACTGCCCTTTTTCGCAGATGACATGATACTATACATAGAAAACCCTAAAGACTCCATCAAAAAATTATTAGACTTAATAAATGAATTTGGCAATGTAGCAGGATACAAAATTAACGCTAAGAAATGTATGGCATTTCTATACACCAGTAATGAACTTATAGAAAGAGAGACTAAAAAAGCAATCCCATTTACCATCGCACCAAAAAAATTAAGATACCTAGGAATAAACTTAACTAAGGAGGTAAAAGACCTATACGTGGAAAACTACATGACACTGAAAAAAGAGATAGAGGAATACATAAACAGATGGAAGAACATACCATGTTCATGGTTTGGTAGAATCAACATCATCAAAATGTCTATACTACCCAAAGCAATCTATAAATTCAATGCAATTCCCATTAAAATACCAATGGCATATTTCACAGACCTAGAAAAAACCTTCAAAAAATTCATCTGGAATAAAAAAGACCCCGAATAGCCACAGCAATCCTGAGAAAGAAGAACAAAGTAGGGGGGATCTCAATACCAGATATCAAGCTGTATTACAAAGCCACTGTTCTTAAAACAGCCTGGTACTGGCACAAGAACAGACATATAGACCACTGGAATAGAATAGAGAACCCAGAAATCGACCCAAACCACTATGCCCAATTAATATTTGACAAAGGAGGCATGAACATACAATGGAGTCAAGACAGTCTCTTCAACAAATGGTGTTGGGAAAATTGGACAGATACATGCAAAAAAATGAAACTAGATCACCAACTTTCACCATACACAAAAATAAACTCAAAATGGATACAGGACTTAAACATAAGATTGGAAACCATAAAAATACTAGAGGAATCCACAGACAGAAAAATCTCAGACATATGCCGAAGAAACTTCTTCACTGATACTGCTCCTAGGGCAATGGAAACTAAAGAGAAAATAAACAAATGTGACTACATCAAAATAAAAAGCTTTTGGCCCTAACCGATTTGGCTCAGTGGATAGAGCGTCGGCCTGCGGACTGAAGGGTCCCAGGTTCAATTCCGTTCAAGGTCATGTACCTTCGTTGTGGGCACATCCCCAGTGGAGAGTGTGCAGGAGGCAGCTGATCGATGTTTCTCTCTCATCGATGTTTCTAACTCACGATCCCTCTCCCTTCTTCTCTGTAAAAAATCAATAAAATGTATTAAAAAAAAACAAACAACTTTTGCACAGCAAAGGAAACCATCAATAAAACAACAAGAGAACCCACTGCATGGGAGAATATATTTGGCAATGATATCAATGATAAGGGTTTAATCTCCAACATTTACAGAGAACTCATACAACTTAACAAAAAGAAGATAAACAACCCAATCAAAAAATGGGCAACTGATCTAAATAGACACTTTTTGAAAGAAGACAGAAGGAAGGCTGAGAGACATATGAAAACCTGCTCAAAGTCACTAATCATCAGAGACATGCAAATCAAAACAACAATGTGGTACCACCTTACACCTGTCAGAATGGCTATCATCAACAAACGACAAGTGTTGGTGAGGATGCGGAGAAAAAGGAACTTTTTTGCACTGCTGGTGGGAATGCAGACTGATGTAGCCACTGTGGAGAACAGTATGAATTTTCCTCAAAAAACTAAAAATGGAACTCCCATTTGACCCAGTGATCCCACTTCTAGGAATATATCCCAAGAAACTAGAAACATGAATCAGAAAGGATATATGCACCCCTATGTTCATAGAAGCACAATTCACCATAGCTAAGATTTGGAAACAGCCTAAATGCCCATCAGTAGATGAGTGGATTAAAAAAGTGTGGTACATCTACACAATGGAATACTACGCTGCGGTAAAAAAGAAGGAGTTCCTACCATTTGCAATAACATGGATGGTGATGGACAGCATTATGCTAAGTGAAATAAGCCAGGCAGAGAAAGATAAATATCACATGATCTCACTCATTTGTGTAATATAATGAATGGCATAGACTGATGAACAAGAACAGATCCAGAGACTGAGAAACATTGATCAGAACCTCAAACCTCAGGGAAAGAGGGGGTCGGTGGGAGTAAGGGGGAGAGATCAACCAAGGGACTTGTGTGCATGCATATGAGCCTAATCAATGGACGCAGACAATAGGGGGGTGGGGCATAAGTGAGGGGTGGGGGGTAGTGGGGGAATAAGGACACATATGTAAAAAAATAATAATAAAAATAATAAAAAAATTAAAAAAATAGAAAAGAAATTGTGAGGTAACCAGAACCCCAAGAATGCCTGAGAATGTCTTTCTTGCCATGCAAGCAGTCATCAGCTGTACGGTAATATTACCTGGGGAAAATGGGGAAGTATTTTGGACTTATGTTCCTGACCCTTTATGGGTAAGAGCACTTATGTGGGCTGATCCCCCACCTAATGCAGTCACCAATAATACTAAACACCTTAGTTAGCCAGGAGGACCATGGGCGGGGCAAGGAAGTATAATTACACAGGGGTCGCCACCCAGCTTCCCTTTTGTATGACACAAAATCAAACCACTGCTCCTTTGTGTGTAAATTAAAGAGAGGTTTCTGGCTTGGGTGGACACCAAAGGAAGGGATTATCACTACTTGCTCCTGGGAGAGGGGCAGAAAATGTAACTAAGACCTTGTCTATACAAAAAGAAATTGACAACCAGTTTGAAATGGAATTGCCATGGCCTAGAGCAAAGAATATCCTTACATGATATTATTCTACAATGTCATTATAATTTTTCCCAGATTTGTATTACCCCCATTACTTATAATAGTACCTCGCACCCTTGGGAATCAATAAAAAATCATCTTTTGGGTGCTTGGAGACAAAGGTAACACATTTCTTGATATTTTAAAATTACAACAGCATAATGTACAATTATCCCAAACAAACTTAAAAACTAATTCTTTGAATGTCTGGCAGCAATTTAAAAAGGACATGAAAGGATTTAACCCCTTCCACTGTGTAGAGGGCCCCCTGGCAAGGCACCTGAGCATTCTATATTGGCCCCTTTTTCCCTTTTGGCCAAGAGGGACCCTCTTCTCACAATCCAATTTCCCACAGCTGTTGCCTGTGCTTTCTGTTCATGCTGAGGTTGAAGCCTCGTGGTGGCTGGTACCATGAATCTGTCTCTCGCCCAGTGGGGTGAGCTGGGCCCTACCTGGAGAAGAAACCTGGGTTCCCCAAGATATGTGATTAGTGCTGGGGCCCCTCCAGCAGGCGAGGGGATCCCAAGGCAGGTACTGGGCTTGGAGGCCACGGGGGCATAGGCTGCCAAGGAGACAGAACTGAACCTCTGCTTGGCCCCAGAGGATGGCTGGTTAGCCAGAGATCGGTAAGATTCCTCAGGGAAGGAAAAACCTAAGACAGGCACAGTCGCAGAGGGGCCATCAGGAGAGAACTTGGGGTTCAACAGAGGTGTGGCACAGACCCTCACCCCCCCAACTTTGCAGGGGCCTGAACCCTCACCCCTTATGAGGGAGGTCTCCTGCCCCTATGGCTGTTTTGCTTCCCATGTCCAGCTCAAATCGGGACGCAGGTAACAGACAGAGACTTGGCTGACAGCAGCTGCCCTCTCACTGCAACAAGACTTGTTTGAGTTGTCTTGTACCCATGGTGTGGGGAAGTGGGTTTTTGATATCTAAATCCAGCCTAGCATCAGGAATGCTCAGGGCCTACTCAAGAAGGCAAATAATCCTTTCCACTAATATTTACAGGGTAAAATAAGATTGTTGTTAGAGTATTAAATTTGACAGTAAAATAGTAGTCAAGTTCTCAGACTAATTTAAATTAGCTAAGTGAAATAAGCAAATATTCAAGAAAAATTAATGGTACTGGACAAAAAGCTGTTCCTAAAGTGTTAACTAAAATTTTTATTGGTAGTTCATCTCATGGTAAAATTGCATAACATGTAATGAACATAAAGTAGTCATATTTTAGTGCAAAAAATTAAAATTTTAAAGCTATCAAGACTACATTATAAAATTTCCAAAAGCCTTCTATTATTTAAATAAAAACCGGGGGATAGTAGAAGAATATCATGTAAGGAAAAATATCCTGTAAGTAAATTACATCTAGAAAATTTTTACTTTAGAAAATTAACTTTCATTTGTAATGCTAACAGCAAGACACCCATGAAAAACACACATGGTGTCAAAACAAGCCAAAGGAAAATCTTTTGGGCAAAAAAATGTAAAAGGACCCCAAGTCAAATTTATAGAAAAGATTCCTTTATTAACTTTTGTTCAAGAATATGTTTGTATATTTTCAGAAAACACCTCCAAGACCATGTGGATTCCTGCAACAGAGAGGAATTGACAGGACTGCTCTAGCCATGCAGACAGAAGAGAAACAGTCCAGAGATGGAAGACGCTGAAGATGTCTTTCCACACTAGCAGTCAGCAACTGTGCATCGCAGCAGGTTGCCCAGGACCAAACCAGAGAGGGTCGGACCTGCATTACCACCATTTGTCCACCATCCAGAACTGAAATATCATTGCTGACATGTACACATAAGGAACTGTTTGACATTGAAATTGGGACTCAAAAGAACTGTTGGCCCAGAAAGAAACTCACTACAGACTGATTCATTTGCCTCTCAGCATAACCATTATTGCTTGTCTCATTTTCCGTTCCTATAAGGGTATTTCTAGTATCACATGATCTCACTCATCTAGGGGAAATAATGAACAACATAAACTGATGAACAAAAACAGACCCGGAGACAGGGAAGCATCAATCAGACTGTCAAACCTCAGAGGGAAGGTAGGGGATGGTGAGGAAAGGGGGAGAGATCAACCAAAGGACTTGTATGCATGCATATAAGCCTAACCAGTGGTCACGGACAACAGGGGAGTGGGGGCATGTGTGGGGAGGGGTTTGGGATGGGAATGGGGGGATAAGGACAAATATGTGATACCTTAATCAATAAAGAAATTAATAAAAAATAAATAAAAATAAAATTAAAAAGCACATCTATCACAAATCAGTTTTTTGTTATTAAAAACAAAACAAAACAAACAAAAAATATGTATTCCTACAAAAACTCACTTTAAATCCAATAGCATATATACATTTAAAGTAAAAAGAGAGAAGGTATTCCATGAAGTTATTTATTAAAAAAATAAAAAATTGACCTATTTATATTAGGTAAAAAGTGAACTTCAGAAGAAATAAAATTACTGGATTGAAAAACCCCACATTATGAATAGTAAAAGGACAATGCAACAGGAAAGGAATAATCCAAAATGTGCACATATGCACAACACAAAAACACATGAAACAACAATGACTAAAGCCAAAAAAAAGAAGTTGATAAATTTACCACTGGAGTTAGATATTTCAACATCCCATTCTGAATAATTGATAGAAATACTAGACAAAAACCAAGTAAGGATGTAGCATAATTAAACAACAAAATCAAGCAACTGGATTTAATTTAAATATATAGAACACTTCACCAAACAACATAATACAACACTTTTTTTTTTCAAGGACACTGGAATGTTCAATAAGATGGGCCAAATCATGCATCATAAAACAACTCTCAATTTTTTAAAAAAAAATTGAAATCCATAATATGTTTTCTCATTATAAGAGAATCAGCTAGAAATAAGTAATAGGAAAAAAGAAAAAAGAAAATCTCCAAACACATGGGGAATAAATATCAGACTTCCAAATATAATGTGAGTAAAATACAATTTTTCAAATACAAAAATAGAAAACACAGATAATTTAATGACAATGAAAACACATATCAAAATATGTGAGATGTAGTTAAAGCAGTACTGAGAAAGAAATGAGCACCAAATGTCGCCACTAGAAAAGAGGAAAATGTCTCAAATCAGTAATCTAAGTTTCTACCTCATGAAACTAGAAAAAGAACAGAAAAATAATCTTGAAACGGAAGGCAGGAAAGAATAAAGATGTGCAGTAAGCAACTAATAAAAATGGAAATAGAACTACCATATGATCCAGCAATTCCACCTTTGGACATGTAAAAAACAACAACAACAACATTAAGTCAATTGTGTATATGCAGCATTATTCACAATAGCAAAGACATAGAAATAACATAAATGTCCATTAATGAATTAATGAATAAATAAGAAAAAAATATATATGAATATTATTCAGCCATAAAAAAATCTTATCATTTATGAGAACATGGATGTACCTTAAGAGAATTATGCTAAGTGAAACAATTGAGACAGAAAAGGATAAATACTGTACAATTTCACTTATATGTGGAATATGAAAAACAAAAACAAAATCAGAAGCTCATGAATATAGAGAAAAGATTAGTGGTTGCCTGAGGTTGGGGTGGGAGGGTAGGTAAAACAGGTGAAAAGAGCCAAAGTTACAAATTTCCAGCCATGAAATTAACGAGTCCTGAGGATATAGTGTACAGAATTGTTTCTATAGTTAATAACACTCTCACATATGTAAAAGTAGCTATGAGAGTGAATCTGAAAAGTTCTTATCAAAAGAAAAAATGTAACTATGTACGTGACTAATGTTAACTGGATTTATTATGCTGATCATTGTGTAATGTATACAAAATTTAAATCATTAATTTATACACCTGTTCTACCTATTATACCTCAATTAAAAAAAGAGAGCAGAAATAGGAATCTAATGGTGAAATTAATCAAAAGCTGATTCTTTGATAGAATGGACATTTTAATGGCATTAATTATTCCTATTTATGAATATTGTATATGCTTCCACTTATTTGTATCTTCTTCAATTTCTTCTTTCAGTGTCTTACAATTTTTTGAGTACAGGTGTTTTACATCCTTGGTTAAATGTATTCCTAGGTATTTTTTTTCCTTGTGAAGCTATTGCAAATGGGATTGTTGTCTTAGTTTCCCTTTCTGATAGTTCATTATCCTATCTAATAAAAGAGTAATATGCTAATTGACTGTACCTCTGCTATACCCATCAGCCACGCCCACCAGCCACACCCACCAGCCAATCAGGAGGGATTATGCAAATAAACCCAACCAAGATGTCTGCAGCCACAGAGAGCAGGAGGGAGGCTTGGGTTTCCCTGGCAATGGAGGAAGCCAAGCTTTCTGCCTGCCCTTGCTGGCCCAGGCCTCCACTCAATGCTACAAAGTTTCAATTATAGAAGATAAATAAATCCCAACAGAAATGGCGGCAGCCACAGAGCTGGAGAGAGCAGGAGGCTAGGGTTTCCTGTGGCAATGGAGGAAGCCAAGCTTCTGCAGCCCTGGCCTGCTTTGGCTTCGGCTTAAGGTTATAAAGTTTCAATTATAGAAGATACATAAATCCCAACAGAAATGGCTGCCGCCACGGAGCGAGCAGAAGTCTTGGCTCCACTCCAGGCTACAAAGTTTCAATTGTGGAAGGTAAATAAATCCCAGATCCCAGGGCCTCTGCTTGGGTGGCCAGGGGGCGTGGCTGGCCTGCAAACCACCACAGGCCCCTTGCCCAGGCTGTCCTACGCCCCAAGGGAACCCCCACCCTGATCTGGGACACCCTTCAGGGCAAATAAACTGGCCCCCACCCGTGCACCAGGCCTCTATCCTATCTAAGAGTAATATGCAGATTGACTATCAATCCAACACACAAGATGGCTGCCCCCATGTGGTCAAAGATCCTGCCCCCATGTGGACACAAGATGGCCACCACAAGATGGCCAGCAGTGGAGGGCAGTTGGGAGGAACCAGGCCTGCAAGCGAGGGCAGTTGGGGGTGATGAAGCCTGCTGGGGAGGGCAGTTAGGGGTGACCCGGCCGGCAGAGGAGGAAGTTTGGGGTGACTGGGTCTGCAGGGAAGGGCAGTTGGGGGGGACCCAGGCCTGCAGGGCAGGGCAGTTAGGGGTGACCAGGCCTGCAAGGGAAGGCAGTTAGGGGCAAACAGGCTGGCAGGGGAGCAGTTAGGCATCAATCAGGCTGGCAGGGGAGTGGTTAGGGGGTGATCAGGCTGGCAGGCAGATGCAGTTAGGGGCAATCAGGAAGGCAAGCAGGCTAGCAGTTGGGAGCCAGCAGTCCTGGATTGTGAGGAATCACACCTAGAGGAATAGCTATCATCAATAAATCAAAAAGCAACAATGTTGGTGAGGATGTAGAGAAAAAGGAACCTTTGTACACTGTTGATGAGAATGCATATTGGTGCAGACACTGTGTGAAGCAGTAATGAGTTACCTCAAAAAACTAAAAATGGTACTGTCTTAATGACCCAGTGATTCCACTTCTGGGAATATATCTGAAGAAACTCCAAACACTATTTGAAAGAATATAACTAGTATACACCTCTATATCTATTGTGGTATTGTTTACAATAGTCAAGGTTCAGAAGCAGCCCAATTGCCCTTCAGTAGATGAGTGGATAAAAAAGCTATGGTATATTTACACAGTGGAATACTACTCAGCTGTAAAAACGAAGGAAATCTTACCATTTTCAATTGCATGGATGAATCCGGAGAGTATTATGCTAAGTGAAATAAGCCAGTCAGAGAAAGACAAATGCTATATGATTTTACTTATATATGAAATCTAATGAACTTAATAAACTAACAAACAAAACAGAAACAGACTCATCGATACATAAAACAGACTGATAGCTTAAGGTGGTGGGGGGATGGGTGATAAAGGGGAAAGGATTTAGCAAAAAAACTTCATATACACAGACAATAATATGTTGATTACCAGAGGGAAAAGAGGGTTTGGGAAGTAGAAGAGTGTAAAGGGTGTGTAAATGGTGACAGAAAGAGACTTGCCTTAGCATGATGAACACACAATACAATATGCAGAAGATGTATTATAGAATTGTATACCTAAAACCTGTCTAATTTTATTAACTAATGTCATCCCAACAAATTCAACAAAAATTATAAAAAATTTAGAAAAATCAATAACATTGATAAACCTATTGCAATATGAGAAAGATAAAAAACTAAAACAAGAGATGACAAAAATAACAAATATAAAGATAGAAATAGTAGATATAACCACAGATTCTTGAGGATTATAATAAAAAATCTAAACAATTTTATTTATACTCATAAATTTGATATCTTAGAAGAAATGGACCAATTTCTTGAAACCCACAAACTACCAAAATTCAACCAAGATAAACTAGGCAGTTTGAATCATATATAACTACTTGAGAAATTGGAAACTTAATTTTAAAAGCTCCAGAAAAATAAATCTTCAGACCTATGGTTATTCACTGAATAATTATACTCAGCAATTAATAAAAAAATGAACAAAGAAGTTTAGAATCTATTCTGGGAAATAAGACTGGAGGAAATACTTCCTAATTTATTTAAGGAGGCTGGTATTACCCTGATATTGAAACTCAGCAAAGATCATTCTGAAAAGAAAACTACAGACCAATATCTATCATGAAATTAGACACAAAAAGTCTAAGAAACAATATTAGCAAAATGAATTCAGCAATGTATTAAAATAACTACACATCATGACCAGTAGAATTTACTCTAGATATGCAAGACTGCTTTCACACTTGAAAATTAATCAATGTGATCTGCCCTGTCAATAGGCTAATGAAGAGAAATCATATGATATCTAATAATTCAGAAAAGTTATTTATAAAATTCAATATCTATGTGTGATCAAATCTAACTTAACCAAGTTAGAAATAAAAGAATATTACCTCAAGGTGATAAAGAGCACCTACTAAAACATATAGCTAACATTATATTTAACAGTAAAAAAACACCTTTCTCTTAAGACTAAACACAAGGCAAAGATATTCACATGTAACATACTACTTATATATTCACCATAGCATATGAAGTTCTAGCAAATTTCCAATGTGTATTTTATTATTATTATTATTATTATTATTATTATTATTATTATTAAATTGGAAAGAGAATTTACACTGTCCCTTTTGCAAATGATATGATTGTCTATGTAGAAAATGTAAAGGAAACTATCAAAACAAAACAGACTCCTAAAATGAATGTGAGTTCGGCAAAGTTGCAGGATATAAGATAATGCGGAAAACTCATTTGCATTTCTATATAATAAAAATGAACATGTGGAAACAAATGAAATATAATATTAATAGCCCAGTGCACAAAAATTTGTGCACTCTGGGGGTCCCTCATCCTGGCCTGCACCCTCTCGCAGTCCAGAACCCCTTGGGGCATGTCCACCTGCCAGCTTAGGCCCACTCCCAGGGGGATTGGGCCTAAGCTGGCAGTCAGACATCCCTCTGGCAGCCCAGGATGTCCAACTGCGGCTTAGGCCTGCTCCCGAACATAGCTCCCCCTATGAGAGTGCACAGACCACCACGGGGCAGCTCCTGAATTAAGCATCTGCCCCTTGGTGGTCAGTGCAAGTCATAGCAATCGGTCATTCCACTGTTATGGTCAAATTGCATAGCACCCTTTTCTTATATAGGGTTTTAAATTGCTCAAAAGAAAATACTTAGGTACAAATTTAACAAAACTTGAATAGTGTTTGCTTGCAGAAAATTATAAAATGCTGATGAAATAAATCAAAGGAAACCTAAATAAATGGAGAGACAAAATGTATTCATGATTTGGGAAGCTCAACTTAGTATAAACATTAACTTTCTCCAAGTTTATCTAGATGTTTGCAGCAGTCCCTATCAAAACCTCTGCAATATATATTAGAGAGAAAAACAAGTCTATTCTAAAATTTAGATAAAATTCACAAGCTCTACAATAGCTAAAATAATTTTTTGTAAAGGAACATTATAGTGGGAGAAATCACACTATCTCATATTAAGTTTTGTTATATAGCCTCAGTAATAAAGATTGTATTGCATTTGCAAAGGAATAGACATATGAATCAATTGAACAAAACAACTCAGAAATAGGCATACATAAGTATATTCACAAATTTCTGACAAATTTACAAAATATTTTAAGGAAGAAAGCATAGCTTTTTTAAAAAATGGTGTTTTATCAATGAGAAATTCATAAAAAATGCAAATAAACTTCTACCTAAATTTCATACCTTACCTAAGTATTAACTCAAAATTTATTCTAGCTTTAATTATCTACACTAATAAAAGAGAAACATGCAAATTAACCATCACTCTAATGCGCCCACCAGCCAATCAGAGCAAGTATGCAAATTAATCCAACTAAGATGGCGGCTGCTATGGAGCTAGAGCAAGCAGGAGGCTTGGGTTGCCCTCAGTGATGGAGGAAGCCAAGCTTCCTGCACACCCTGGCCTGCCCTGGCCTCCGCTCAAGGCTACAAAGTTTCAATTATAGAAGATATGTAAATCCCAGATACCTGCTTCCAGCCAGCCCTGGCCTCTGCTTGGGTTGCCGGGGGTGGTGGGGGTGGCCAGCCTGCAAACCACCACAGGCCCCTTGCCCAGGCCGCCGCATGCCCCAAGGGAGCCCCCACCCTGATCCAGGACACCCTTCAGGGCAAACCAGCCGGCCCCTACCCATGCACCAGGCCTCTAGCCTATCTAATAAAAGAGTAATATGCACATTGACTGTCACTCCAACACACAAGATGGCTGCCCTCATGTGGACACAAGATGGCTGCCACAAGATGGCCAGCAGGGGAGGGCAGTTGGGAGGGACCAGGCCTGCAAGGGAGGGCAGTTGGGGGTGATCAAGCCTGCAGGGAAGGGGAGTTGGGGGGGACCCAGGCCTGCAGGGAAGGGCAGTTGGGGGGGACCCAGGCCTGCAGGGAAGGGCAGTTGGGGGGAACCAGGCCTGCAGGGGAGTGCAGTTAAGGACAATCGGGCTGGCAGGGGAGCAATTAGGCATCAATCAGACTGGCAGGGGAGTGGTTAGGGGGTGATCAGGCTGGCAGGCAGAAGTGGTTAAGGGCAATCAGGAAGGCAGGCAGGCGAGCAGTTGGGAGCCAGCAGTCCTGGATTGTGAGAGGGGTCCCAGATTGGAGAGGGTGCAGGCTGGGCTGAGGGACACCCCCCCATGCACTAATTTCGTGCACCTGGCCTCTAGTAAAATATAAAGCTATAAATAATTTTAAAGTCTTAGAATATAATGCTAGAAAAAGAGTTATAGATTTGACACTAAAATAAAAATTAATTTAAAAAGCAATAAATTGGACTTCAGCAAAATTTAAAATTCTACAGCCCCAGTGAGCAGGCCTCAGAGGGGTCTGCAGGCCACCTTGTTTTGTGCCCACTGCAGCCTGGGTAGCCAATACATGAAGGCACACCAGGATCCATATGCACATGCTTTGTGTTCACTGGTATGCCCAAACCAGCTGGCACACAGAGTCTACACAGAGGTCATTCCTACACAAGGCTACTTCTTCAAGATCAGGAGATAGCTATTTCATCTAATTCAGAGAAGCAAACACTGAAAGTAAAACAAACTGAGAAGACAGAGAAATATGTTTCAAATAAGAAAACAAAAGAAATAAAACCAGACCCCTGCCCCATGAAACAGAAATAAGTAATTGCGTGATAAAGAATTCAAAGTAATGGTCATAAGGATTCCCAACTTTGGAGAACAGAGAAAGTCAGTGAGAACCTCAACAAGCATAAGAAAATTCAATACAACCAATCAGAGCTGAAGAATACAGTACCTAAAATTAAAAATGCACTATAGGGAATTAACAGCAGAATATATAATACAGAAAAACAAATGTGTGACCTAGAAGAGAGAAGAGTGAAAATCAACCAATCAGAACAGGAAAAAACAAATTAAAAGAAGATAGTTTAAGAGACCTTTGGGACAACATCAAATGCATTAACATTCACCTTATAGAGATCCCAGAAGAAGAATATAGAGAGAAAAAGGAAGAAAATATATTTAAAGAATTAATGGTTGTAAACTTTCCTAACCTGGAGGTAGAAACAGGCATCCCACTCTACAAAGTACAGCATCTCAAACAAAATTAACCCAAAGAGACACACATTAAAATATAATGCAATTAAAATGACATAAAGTTAAAAATAAAGAATCTTGAAGGCAAGGCAGAAAGAGGTAAACAACTGATCACATTCACATTCAAGGGAAACCCTATATGGCTGATTTCTCAGCAGAAACTTTTAAGGTAAGAAGGGAGAGGTGGGATATATGTAAAGCACTGAAGGAAGGAAACTATAACCTAGAATAATCTATATGGCAAGGTCATTGTTCAGAATTGAAGGATAAATAAAGAATTTCTTAGACAAGAAAAAAATTTTAAGTTCATAATCACTAAACCAGATTTACAAGAAATGTTAAAGGGTCTTTTTTTTTTTTTTTTTAAGCAGAAGAAAGGTTATAATCAGAAGTACAAATATATAAAAGAAAAATCTCACAGGTAAAGGCAAATATATGATAAAGGCAGTGGATCCGCCACTTTAAAAAGCACAAAAGTTAAAAAGCAAAAGTAGAAAAATAAAGTATAAATTTAATATTAAACAAAAACAAAAGAACCTAAATATAGCACTAAAGAAAACCAGCAAACCACAAAAGAAGATATTTAAGAAAAGTAGCCAAGAACTAACAAAAAAAACAATGAACAAAATGGCAATAAGTACAGCCTATCAGTATTTATTTTAAATTTTCATGGATCAGGTATTCCAATCAAAGACATATGTTACATGAATTGATTTAAAAAACACATCTATATAAAGTCTGAAAGAGATTCACTTCAAAAGAAAAGACAGAGACTAAAGTGCAGGGAAGGAGCAGGAGCAGGCAAAAGGAGTCAATAGGGGGAAAAAGGGACATCTGTAATGCTTTCAACCATAAAAAACAGTAATAAGTAGATTTGACAATAAAAGCAGAACTAATTAAAAAGAGGGAGAAAGGGAACAAAGATTTTGGGTATGTTCTTTTTCTTAAACTGTATTATATGTACATGAGTGTTTACTTTATTATTCTTTAAATTATATGTATAAATTATACTCTCGTATTTGTATGATATATTTTATTAAAGAAAATCCAATTAATTTTAAAAAATTGAAAAAAAATCCATGCAAATATAAATGGGGAAAAAAAAAACCTGGGGTAGCAATACTCATATCAGACAAAATGAACTTTGAATAAAGACTGTAAAAGGTGACACAGAGGGCATTTATAATAATAAAAGCATAATATTCTAATTAGACTAGACATCATTCCAGATGACCTTCTGGATGAAGCCGGGGCTGCGAGGGAATCCTGGGTTCCAGGTGCCTGCTGGTGGCCAGAGGGAAGCCTGGGTCCAGGGTGCCAGAGGGAAGCTGGTGCCGGCAGCTGGGGGAAGGAAGGCCTACTCTTGCATGAATTTCATTCATCAGGCCTCTAGTCACATTATAATAAAGGGGTTAATCCAAGAAGAGAACATAATAGTCACAAATATTTATCTTCCCAACATAGGAGCACCTAAAAATATTAAGCAAATATTAACAGACATAAATGGAGAAATTGATAGAAATACATTAGTAAGTAGTAGGGGAACTTTAATATCAATGCATTGATCATCCAGACAGAAAAATCAATAAGGAGACATTGGTCTTAAGCAACACATTCAACAAGATGAGCTTAACAGATATTCACAAAACATTAAATCCAAAAACTGCAGATACACAAAAAAATAAACAGAAGCATTTTGTACAGAAAATTATTAATTCACCAAGTAAAACAGGGAACAACAAAGGAACTATAAAATAACCAGAAAACAATAAGATGGCATTACTAATACCTTACCTATCAATAAATACTTTATTTTTAAAAATATATTTTTATTGATTTCACAGAGGAAGGGAGTGGGAGAAAGGAATAGAAACATCAATGATGAGAGAGAATCATCTATCAGCTTCCTCCTGCATGCCCCCTACTGGGGATTGAGCCCACAACCTAGGCATGTGCCCTGATTGGGAATTGAACTGTGACCTCCTGGTTCATAGGCCAATACTCAACCACTGAGCCACTGCAGCCAGGCTCAATAATTATTTTAAATATAAATAGACTAAATTATCCATTCAAATGGCCTAGAATGCCTAAATGAATTGAAAAATAAACAAGACCCATCTATGTGCTGCTTATACCAGTAAGATACTCACTTCAAATGTAAGGACATGCACAGATACTAAATGAAGGGAATGAAGCTATGCTTCCTGAAAATGGAAGCCAAAAGAAATCTGGGCTAACTATGCTTCTAAGAGACAAATAGACCTTAAGCAAAGCCTGTGCAAAAGGACAATCAAGAACATTACATAATCATAAGGGTGCCTATTCAACAAGAACATGTAACATTTGTAAATATTTATGCACCCAACAAAGGAAACCCTAAATATATAATTCAAATATTAAAAAAAATCTAAAATAAGAAATAGGCAGCAATTCAGTAGTAGGTGGCTTTAATAGCCCAGTTACATGAACTGATACCACAGAAATACAAAGGAATTTAAGAGAAAACTATGAAAAATTATGTGCCAACAAATTGTACAACCTAGATGATATGGATAAATTCATACTCACTAGTGAAAACACATTAACACCAAACATCAGGAAGAACAATTAAGAAAATAATCCAATTTATAATTAGTATAAGACACCTAGAAATAAGAATAAAACTTAGAAATAAATTTAACCAAGGAGACAAATCACCTAAACAATGAAACCAATAAGGTATTAATGAAAGAAATTGAAGAAAACACAAATAAAATGAAAAAATATACCATGCTTGCAAATTAGAAAAATTAATATTATCAGAATACTCAACTACCTAGTGACACATACAGATTCAATGTAATTCTTAGTAAAATTCTAATGGCATCATTTTTACAGAAATAAAAAATTAATCCAAAATTTTCTATGGAGCCACAAAATATCCCTAATAGCCAAGGCAATCTTGAGAAAGAAAAAAAATCTGGAGGCATCATACTTGCTGATTTTAAACTATATCATAAAGCTTTAGTAATCTAAACTTTATGTTATTGCCATAAAGACAGACATAGATGCATGAAATAGAATAGGGAACCCAGAAATAGACCCATACATATATTGTCAATTAATTTATTGTCAAGATTTGGGATAAGTCCAAGTGCCCATCAATAAAAAAGCTGTGGTAGAATTACACAAGGGAATACTACTCAGACATAAAAAAGAAGGAAATGTTACCTTTGCAACAGCATGGATGGACCTAGAGGCTATTATGCTAGGTGAAACAAGCCAGTCAGAGAAAGACAAATACCATAGGATTTCACATACATGTGGAATCTAATGAACACGATAAACAAATTAGAAACAGACTGACAGCTGTCAGAGGGAAGGGTGACTAGGGGACTAGGTGAAATACACAAAGGGATTAAGCAAAAAAAAAAAAAAGTCTCTGACACAGACAACAGAATGGTGATTATCAGAGGGAAGGGGGGTGGTGAGCATAGGTGAAAGAGGGTAAACAACCAGGGATATATGGAGATGGAAGGAGAATAGACTTTGGATGTGTGAGCATAGTGCGATGTGAAGATATTGAAGAATTGATTACTTGAAACCTATATAATTTTATTGGCAATGTAACCATTGACCAATAAATTCACTTAATTTTTTTCAACATTTATTACAAAGGAGGCAAGAATACACTATGGGGAAAAGACAGTCTCTTCAATAAATAGTGTTAAAAATTTTACAGTCACATGAAAAAATAATGAAACTAGACAATTATCTTACCCTATACTTACCTTACATAACACTTACTTATGCCATATTTTCTTTTTCCATTTATCCATTAGGTTGTTTCCGCATCTTGGTTTTTGAGAATAATGCTGTAATAAACACGTGAATATCTCTTTAAGATCCTTCCTTGATTTCTTTTACATAAATACCCAGAAGTGGGATTATTGCCAAATAGACTGTCTTTATGCCATTGTATGTTCTTGCCTCCTTTATCAAATATTAATTGAACATAAAGGTATGGGTTTGCTTCTGTGGCCTTTATTCTCATCCATTGACATATATGTCTGCTTTTATTCAGTACTAAGCTGTTTTGTTTACTATGACCTTGTAGTATATTTTGATACTAGGTAATGTGATTACTTCAACTTTCTGAAAATTGCTGCTGCTATTAGGGCATCTTTTGTGGTTTCATGATAATTATTACATTATTTATTCTAGTTCTGTAAACTATGCCATTGGTATTTTTATAGGAATTGCATTGATTTGATAGGTTGTTTTGGGTAGCATAGGCATTTTAACAATGTTAATTCTTTCTATTAATGACCATGGTATATCTTTCCATTAACTTGTATATTCAATTTCTTGCTTCATTGCCTCATAATTTTCTGACTACAGATATTTTACCTCCATGGTTAAATTTATTACTAGGTTTGTTTGTTCGTTGATGCAACTATGAATGGGATTGTTTTCTAAATTTCCAAATCTTTTGAGGGAAAATAAAAGGTGATGGTGCCTCATTAGATGCTTGGTAAAATTCACCCGTGAAGCGATCTGGTCCAGGACCTTTGTTTATTGGAATTTATTTAATCACAGATTCAATTTCACTAATAGTAATCAATCAATTCAGGTTTTCTTTCTTGATTATGTTTTAGGAAATTTTATGTTTCTAATAATTTATCTCTTTCATCCAGATTGTCCATCTTGTTTGCAAATATTTTGTAATACGTTTGCATAATCCTTTGTATTTCTGTGGTGTTATTTCTCCTTTTTCATTCCTAATTTTAAAAAAATGGGTTTTCTCTTTTTTTTTAAGTTTTCTTGATGAGTCTGGTTAAAGTTTTATCAACTTTTTCTCTTTCCAAAGAACCAGCTCTGGGTTTCAGTGTTTCTACATACTTTGAGCTGTGTTAATTATTGTTTTTTCTAGTTTTTTTAAGTGTAAGGTTAGATTGAGACTTTTCTCATTTCTTCTGATAGTTCTGTAATACTGTGAATTTCCCTCTTAGAGTTGCTTTCACTGTGTCCCATAGATTTGAGGTTCTCATGTTTGAAGTAATCACATTATTTTCATATGTTTCAAGGTATCTTTTGATTTATTGCTATATCATTGTTAACCCATTGCTTTTTTTAGTATCATGTTAGCCTCTATGTGTTTGTGTGTTTTTCAGTTTGAGTTCTAGTTTTATACTAACCTGTTTCCCCGAAAATAAGACTGTGTCTTATATCAATTTTTGCCCCCAAAGACACTCTAGGTCTTATTTTCAGGGGATGTCTTATTTTTCCATGAAGAAGAATATGATACACATTTATTGTTAAATGAAAATAAAGGAAATTTATTACCTGTATACAGTACAGTAGTACGGTAGTTGTCAACACAAACCAGACAAACTGTGAATCCTACAGTATCAAGAATTTACTCATGCCGAAACCGGTTTGGCTCGGTGGATGGAGTGTCAGCCTGCGGACTGAAAGGTCCCGGGTTCGATTCCGGTCAAGGGCATGTACCTTGGTTGCGGGCACATCCCCAGTGGGAGGTGTGCAGGAGGCAGCTGATTGATGTTTCTCTCTCATCGATGTTTCTAGCTCTCTATTCCTCTCCCTTCCTCTCTGTGAAATATCAATAAAATATATTTAAAAAAAAAAAGAATTTACTCATTTATTCAATGACAATCATGTCATCATCTTCTGGAACATCATCATAACAATCCAATTCCTGAATTTCCTGGTGAATTTCTTGTGACTCCATTTCTTTCAGAATCAGTGGACCAAATCTCTCATGTTTAGCAATAGCACTGTCTTTAAATGAGTACTTCTTGTCAAGGTAGCCTGCTCGCAGTGCATTTGCAATGCAACTGTCAGTGATTTTCTCCCATGAATTCTTCACCCAAGTCACAACTTCTTGCAGTTTAGGTTTTACAAAGTTTCCACGCTGATTTCTCTCCATTCTATTTTCAATGTAGTCATTAATTTCCATGTGCAAATTGTCTTTGAATGGCTTGTTTATTGCAATATCAAGAGTCTGGAGATAGGCCGTCATTCCTGCGGGAATCATTATCTAATCTATTTTTCTTTCGTGAAGAAATGTCTTCATGTCTTTAGTGCGGTGAGTGCCGACTGCATCCCAGACTAGCAGACCTCTTTGGCTCCCTCGCATAACAAGCGGCAGCATTAAATCGACCCACTTCCTTATAACTGCTTGTGTGGCCCAGGCTTTTTCAGTTTCAAGAATAAAAATGTCCAAAACACGTTCAATCTTTTCCTTCTTGCCCTTAGAAATGATTAAAGGTGGGATTTTAGTGCCATCCAGACGAATTGCCAAAATACAGGAAACACGTGCACTTTGGTAAGCAGTGGAGGGAATGTACGCTAAGGAGGCACCCCCCTGTTCAATTGTTGTTTGAGATGATTGGCCCATAAACACTGCAGTTTCATCCATAGCAATCATGTTGGAAAGATTGTATTTAGAGAAGTCAGCATCATCAATAAAGGACTTGAATGCAAGTGCTTGCTTAATAACTTGAGTATCTTCCAACCTAAGCAATGTTGTAGATCTTCTTAAAGACAGTTCAATTCGCTGAAGGAAATTATCCAGCCAGTGTTGTGATGCTTTGAAGTCTTCGGGGGCTATGTCAAACTGTGGTGCCATTGCAAGGGCAAATTCTTGAATCTGAGCCCTATTCACAACCAAAGACTTTGCTCTCCTGTCAACAACCCATTCACAGATCAGGTCTTCCAGCTCGGAAAATAATGGTTGCCGACCTGATCCACACTTGCGCTTTTTAGCATTTCCCTTGTCCACTTGTTCAATGAGGTTACCATACTCTGTTCGCCATTTTCGGACCAATCGGATACTCAACATCTTCTCTTTGCAGAAAGCAGTAAGATTTTGGCCCCAAGAGTCTTCCATGATTCCTTTCTTGTACTCCACGGAGTCGCTTTTTCTTTTTGCGCTCATTTCTAGGGGTAAAAAAAAAAAAAGAATTGGGGTATCAAGGTGGGGGGAGGGGGATCACTCAAAATGACACAGGGGGGATCAGAGGGGGGAATCAAAATGGCACAGGAGAATCAGAGGGGGGATTACCATTTTAGTAACCCCTTTTGATCCTCCTGTGTCATTTTGATTGCCCCTTCTGATCCTCCTGTGTCATTTTAAGTGATCCCCCTCCCCCCACCCCTGTGCCACTGAACACCTTCACCAGACATCCCCCCTACCCCTTTATCAGACATTTACCCCCTGGGGCCTGCCTGGGGACTGTCACTGGGCTTGCTGGGGCCTGGATCTGGGCTGGAGCAGGGTCTGCCACTGACTGAGAGCCGTCAGTCATCATGAAGGTGGCCGCGAGCATCAGGTAGTGTCACCAGAGACAGACTAGCACTCACCACCTTCGCCGCGTCCCGTCCGCTCTAATCCTCCTGTTCTTCTACACACATCTGCAAAAGTCTCCTCCTCTCTCCCGCCCCGCGCTCACTGCTCACTCCAACCTCTGCTCCGCCTCCACACAGCAGTGATGTCAGGACTCCGTGTAACGTCACTGGTTGCTAGACGCCAGTCGGGGCGGCCCTAGCGACCAGTTTACAGTAAATTAATTTTCATTCTGAGACAGAGCCTGGGGCCTTATTTTTGGGGGATGTCTTATATTTCACTTAGAAGGAAACCTGTGAGTAGGTCTTATTTTCGGAGGATGTTTTATTTTCGGGGAAACACGGGTATTATGTTCAGAGAAGATGCTTGATATGATTTCAGTCCTCTTAAATTTATTGAGACTTGTTTTGTGTTTTAATATGTGGTCTATCTTAGAAAATGCTTCATATGCACTTGAAAAGAATGCATATTCTGCTGCTTTGATGTGAAAAGCTCTGAGGATATCAATTGAATCCATCTGACTAGTGTGTCATATAAGGCCACTCTTTCCTTGTTGATTTTCGGTCAGGAAGATCTATCCATTGATGTAAAATGGGTGTTAAAATCCCCTACTATAATTGTATTATTCTTAATCCCTCCATTTATGTCCATTAGGAGGTGCTTTATATAATTAGGTGCTCCTATGTTGGATGCATAAATGTTTACAAGGGTGATATCCTCTTGTTGGATTGATCAGTTTATCATTATGCAGTGTCCTTTCTTTGTCTCTTTATAGCCTTTGTTTTAAAGCTTATATTGTCTGACATAAATATTGCTACCCAGCTTTTTCTTTTTATTTCCCTTTGCATGAAATATTCTTTTTCATACCTTTATACTTAGTTTGTGTGTGTCTTTTGTTCTTAAATGGGTCTCTTGTGTACAGAATATATATAGATCTTTTTTAATCTATTCATTTACCCTATGTCTTTTAATTGGAACATTTAAGCCATTTACATATAAATTGATTATTGTTAGGTACATATGTATTGCCATTTTATTCTTTATAACTAGGTTCCTCTTTTTTTAATTTCTTCTTCTTGGAGAACACCCTTTAAAACTTATTGGTTTACTGGTCATGAACTTCTTTAGACTTTTCTTCTCTGGAAGTCTCTCTATTTCTCCTTTAATATTAAATGATAGCCTTTCTGGGTAAACTAGTCTTAGATGTAAGTAATTGCTTTTAATCAGTTTCAACATTTCATGCCAGTCTATTGTGGCCTGAAATATTTCTGCTCATAAATCAGCTGACAGTCTTATTGAAGCTCCCTTGCAGGTAACTAACTGTCTATCTTTTTCTTTTTTTTAAGATTCTCTCTTTAACCTTTGTCATTTTCA
This sequence comes from Plecotus auritus, assembly GCF_963455305.1. Lineage (NCBI taxonomy): Eukaryota > Metazoa > Chordata > Mammalia > Chiroptera > Vespertilionidae > Plecotus > Plecotus auritus. The sequence continues at coordinate 105,685,246 of NC_137782.1, forward strand.
TTATGATGTGTCTTGCTGTGAGCCTTTTGGGTTCATCTTTTTTAGGACTCTGTGCTTCCTGGACTTGCTTGTCCTTTTCCTTCACCAGCTTAGGAAATTTTTCAGTCATTATTTCTATAGGTTCTCAATTTATTTATCTCTCTTTTCATTTTCTTGTAACCCTATGATGCATATGTTTTTACAGTTCATGTTGTCCAATTTTTAAAACCTATCCTCATTTTCTAAAATTCTTTATTTTTTGCTGCTCTGAGTTTTTTTGTTTGTTTTTTTCTCATATTCCAAATAACTGATTCAATCCTTTGCTTCATCTTACCTACTGTTTATTATTTCTAGTGTATTCATTTCAGATTTTGTATTCTTCATATCTGACTTGTTATTTTTTATGGTTTCTATGTTCTTTTTCATGCTGTTGAAGTTCTCACTAAGTTCCTTGAGCATCCTGATAACCATTCTTTTGAACTCTGTCTGATAAATTTCTTGCCTTCATTTCATTTAGCTCTTTTTTCTGGAGATTTTTCCTGTTCTATCATCTGGGGCATATATTTCTTACTTCTTATTTTGTCTGCATATTGTGTTTGTTTTTGTGCTTTAGGTAGATCTGCTATGTCTCCCAGTCTTGGTAGGATGTTCTTGTGTAGTAGGTGTATTGTGAGACTCTGTTCTGCAGTCTCCTTGATCTCCTGAGCTGAGTGCTCCAGAAATATCCCTTCTGTGAGTTATGTGGGTCCTCCTTTTGTAATTAAGCCTTTATTGCTATTGGTCGATTTGTGTGTGGGGTCAACCCTCAGTCTGGCTGACTGTTGAGGATTTACCCTGACCACAAGTTTTGAGCTGCTGTGCAGATGCTGACCATACAAAGCAAATTTGGCTTAGCAGGGTCTTATGCCTTCTAAGACCTTTATTTGTGTGTGCCATTTGTGAAACTGATTGGATCATACTCTGAATTTGTCTGAATCTCTTCACTGAGTGTGTTGATTCTGGAATCGCTTGGGGTGGAACCTGGTGCAAGTCAATGTCAGATGTTGTCTGTAACTGTCTCTGGGAAACCTGTTTGGAGCTACAAAGTGATCCACTGATTGTAGTTCTGTGCTTTCTGGGTGTGCATGGAAAGAACCAAGCTGAGGACCAAAGCTGGCTTTTACCAGAACCACACTGGGGGGCAGGTCAATAAATATCTCAGGTACCCTGAAAGTCCCCTTTGTTCGTCTCTGCTTATCAGCTGCCTGTTAGGCTCTGTCACTGAAAAAGCCTATGGTGTTACTATAATTGCAAGAGGTAGGTTCTCAGTGAGTCACTAGGTAGGAGCAAGTGGTGTTCAGTATATTGATGCAGGTTCAAACTCGGTGCCAGTGCTTAGTCTGAGTCCACACAATAAAAGTCTTAGGGTACACCATGTTTAGCTGCCACCCACTGGGTGCCCACATACCTTTGTGGTGGGGTAGGATCTCAGGGAGTTTCAGGATAAGGCCAGCAGAGTTTATTCAGGCCCAAATACGCCAAGATTTGGTTGTGTGCAGGAAGGGTTCTGTACTGATCTGGTGTGTGAGGGGAAAATGGTCACCATCATACAGGCACACAACTCAGTCTCTCCTGAATTTTGCCAAGACTTCTAGGAAAGCCATAGCTCTGCACAGCTGGCTGCCAGAGGTCAGTAGGGTGAGGCTCTCCCACAAAAGAGTGGTGTAGGGCTAGTGGATCTCCCACAAAAGAGTGGTGTCAGTCAGGTAGGGCTAGTGGATCTCCCACAAAAGAGTGGTGTCAGTCAGGTAGGGTTAGTGGATCTCCCACAAAAGAGTGGTATCAGTCAGGCTTACAGGAAGTTTGATGGAATAGACCCCACTCCAGAACCACACAACTCAGTCACTGTGGGGAAACACAGGACTTGGTTGGAAAGTCTGTAAGGAGGATTTTCCAAAAGTTTGGGGGCCTCTGTGGGGACCTTGCCAAAGGTGACAACCCTGCCTTGATTTTTCCAAACAAGTCTGAACCCCCAGGTATTTTACTGGAATTTCTATGTTTAGTCTTTAGACCCGACCTTGTAGAAGCACATACTTTCTCAAGGATGCTTACCCTGCTGATTGTATCTAGAGGTTAATTTTAGTTCAAGCTGTTGCTACAATAAAAGCCTAAGGAGATAGATAAATGGGGCTTTTTGGTTGCTATAGCCAAACAGTCCCTTAGCCCTCTCTTCATAGAAACATGTGTCTAAGTAATCCATTCATCCATCACTCAGGGTCTGCTGGTCAGTCCCAGCAAGTGGTGCCCCAAGTGAGGACCCAGGAATTCAATGAAATGTGACAGAATCCTTGAAAATGAAGAGGACAAAAACAAAAGTAACTGTGTAGTAAGTCATTGGAGCCCACTTGAGATTTCCAAGTTCGAAGGAATTGTTTCTCAGTTAAGGTTTCATAATGGGATAACAGTTGTCCACAGAACAGCAGCAATATATCACAGTGCTGAAACAGTTATTAAAAGCAGGTGGTGCCTCTGTTACAGAAGATCAACTAAAAAGCTTATTACAAGCTGTTATAATTTATAAACCTTGGTTCCCTGATGCTGGAACTCTAGACCTTAAATCTCTGGGAACAAGTGGGCAGGAATTTAAAGAGAAATCAGGCCCAGGGAAAACAAGTGTCCTTATCATCATTAACTACTAGAGGCCTGGTGCATGGATTTGTGCACATTGAAAGGAAATTAATAAGAAGAAATATTTTAGAGGCCTGGGAAAGATCACGGGAGGGCTCCAGGGTGTGTCTGGCCTGTCTTGACCAGTCCCGATCTGCCGGGCCCCAGCAGCAAGGTAACCTACCAGTCAGAGCATCTGCCCCCTGGCAGTCAGGGCTCATCATAGTGACTGGTTGAACGAACAGTTGGACACTTAGCATATTATGCTTTTATTATAAAGGATGTGGGCTCTTGTTCAAGCTGCACTATGCCTGCAATATGCACTTCATATAGAGGATCAAAAGCCTACAGAGTGACAGGAGGATTTACCAGTGGCCCCTCCTCTTGAGGTAGAGCCTATAGAGCCTGTAATACCTAAAGCCCTGTTGCTGGAGTAAATATGTCCTGATCCTCTGCCTCCAGTGTGGGAAAGTCCCCTACCTAGATCCTCTATTATGGAATCCTGTGTCAGGCAAGCAATGTTAGAAGGAGAGCTTTTGTCTTAACCAGTTATGTAAAAATCAACAAGGTAATAGAATTCATGAGCTGCTCTCCTTTAATACCTTTAAAGAAATAAGGAAAAGTATTAGAGAAAATGGGGCTAACAGTCCATTTACAAAAGGACTCCTAATGCCTTGTCTGAAAATTATCACATGACTCCTTCGGACTGGCAGATTTTGGCCAAAACAACTCTGAATGCCAGTCAACATTTATTATGGAGAGCAGAATATGATGAGATCTGTGAACAACAGGTTGTTTGTGGGTGCTCCCTGGCCACCCCACCCAGGAGCCCTCTGGGCCACATTCTAGCTGTAAGTCCCGGGCACTATAAGACATCTTCTAAAAGATCCATGGAAAGGACTCTAGTGTATTAAGTCTTGTCTGTAGGTTGTGTGTTCCTATCAATATTGTACATAGAGTGTCCCTGTTAATTGTTGTTTTGTGTTTTTGTTGTTTGGTTTAATTTGTTTAAAGATGGGGCATATTTCACTTTGCTAGGGGCCCCAGCTACTTGCAGCAGGCTGAACATGTGGCAGGGATTGCAGAAACTTCCCAGCAGCTGCCAAGAATTCTTAATCTTGAGGACCTTTCCTGCTCTCCCTCTCAAGGCGTCAGCCACTAGAAACTCTTAGTAGAATTTCTTGCCTGTCTATAATGTAACTTGGTTATTGATTGATGTTCTTTACTTGCTTTCTTATCTTTGGAGAACTTAGTTTGCACTTCACCATTTTATGAATATAGGGAATCCTCCATTTCTACTGTTTAGACTTCGTGCCACTTAGAACCCATTTGCTATACCGGGTTAGTATAACATAAAATTCTAAGGCTAATGTCCCAGTCCTTTTGTGAATACTCATTCATTTATTGTAGGATTTTTGTTTTTTTGGGTTTTTTTTTTTTTCTGTTTTTAAGATCTCTTCTTGTATACAAGATTTTATGTTATTATTCTACTAAAAAAATATGGGAAATAATTATTTAAATCCCCAAATATATATCCTAGAGTGCTGGGGCTACAGAAGTACCCTTGAATAGGCTGCAGAAGCAGAGCAGTGGGGTAGGGGTAGGGGGGCACAATCCTTATAAAAAATAATAGTACTTTTACACTAAAGCTATTAGAGGCCCAGGAGTTACTGCAATCCTGGGAACAAACACCAGGACCTGCTATCTCCCCCACCCCCCCACACACACCCTTTCTCCAGCCTCCTGAGAGTTGTCAAGGTCATGTTATCTCTGTTATACTTCTTAAGAATATGGGTGTATTTTCCATTGGAAAAATAAGCCTATTTTTAAAAATAAAGGGAAAAAAGTTTTTCCAGTATTTGCCTAAGAAGCAAAGGTTATAAAGGTTATATAATACATATATATATATATATATATATATATATATATATATGTGTGTATATATATATATATATATATATATAATCTAAATTGCTTAATACTGTTTAATAATATTATACATAATCTTTTAGTCTTATATATTTGACTTCTTTCCAAGGGTTTGAATTTTAAGAAACTTTTTCTTGACCTAGAATTGGCTTTATATCGTTCCAATAGGCTCTAGAATGCCTAAGTGTTTACTTTCTCTCTCATGAAGGAAAATTTTCTACTTAAGGTACATGGGAAGCTTTGTCAAATAATAGTAACTATATATGCTTTCATTTATAGCTCTAATTGTTATTCTGGAATGTTGTGTTTTACAGACAGGACAAGATTCCATGTCATTTGCATTACTCTATAAAGTATCTGAATTTATGGAAATACTAGCAGGAAAAATCAGAAGAAACAATTTTATTATAGAACTGAATAAATAAAAAATAATTATATAGTTTTTGTAACTTTTGTTGAAAGTATTGCTAATTCTTAAACTTTCTGTTTTTCGGATATACGAAAGTATTTTTAAAGCAATTTGGTAAATTATATATTTCTCTCAGCAGGCAGTCTGGCCTGCAGCAATCTAAGTAATGCTACTGTGCCTCCCATCCCTCCATGTAAGCAAAATAAGCGGTGGGACCCCTCTGCTGAGTCAATCCATTGGGAAGTTTTTCGAGGAAATCATGCCCATTTGATGGTCCTACGAGACCAATAGGTTATAGATTGGAGCCCACATGGTCATTTACAAGCCAGCCACACTGACATTCTGGTACACTGTGCGTCTAATACTAGTTACATAGGTTATGCAGGCATGCCTGAGGTTTGGACTGAGGGAGGGATGAGTTCCCCATGACCTCAAGTATTAGGCTAGCCAGTTCAGGAAACTTTATGGAGATTAGGCCATGTTTTCAGCCCTTTGAAACTGTGGCAAGGTGACTACCAGAACTCCTCTGGCCACTATAGTATAACTTTTACTGATAATCTTACCGACAATAGCCTGATTTACACCACTCACCCCTATGTCTTTATCATGGGCCCCAATCTACTAATAAACCATAGTTCACCTTTTCTAATACAGGTTGGAGAAGGAGCTTATTTTGCATCCTGTATTACCACCCAGAATATTACCTCATTGACCATCAGCACTATTATACTATTAGGAGACAAGCAGAAATCCTAATACCTGTTAATCGCACCAGGAAATGGCAAGGCTCATCAGCAATCGAAGTCTTAGAAAGAGCATCGAGCCAATTATGGCCCAAAAGATTTTTGGGAATGCTCATTGCAGCCATCATCTCGGCTGCTGTTATTCTTACTACCACCAGTGTAGGCCCTTTCTGAGTCTATGCAGACTGCCCCATTTGTAGACAATATGGCCTATAATGTAACTATGGAATTCACTATACAACAGCACATATATAAAAAAAATATTAGTTAGACTACAGGCAATAGAGGCAGCCATTAAATATCTGGGGGAAAGACAGGATGCTATAGCATATAGGCAAGTGCTTAATTTCACTTGGGAGCATAAGCACATAGGTGTCACCCCTTTAAAATGGAACAGTAGTCACCATCAGTAAATTGATGTTAAAAAGCATCTGTGGGAAGTCTTTCATGATAACCTTACTGAAGAAGTGAACATGTTCCAAAGGCAAATTAAAGAGTCCTTACTTGCCATCAATGAACATGAAAAACAGACTACTACTTGGAATACAGTAAAGGAGCATTTGGAGTAGATAGACCCCACCACATGGTTTCCTAGAATCAATTGGTACCTGATCAGACTAACCATTGCTGTCATTGTAATTCTCTTTGTTTTTCTTATAGTCTGTAAAATCAGAACTCAAGCAGTGAACCGCTTCGTGGATCCTGACATTCCAAAGCAGAAAGTTCACCACCTCCCTCTGTGTTCTGCAGCCAACAAAACAAAAAGTGGGGAGATGTGGGGAAGCACGGGACTTGGTTGGAAAGTCTATAAGGAGGATTTTCTGAAAGGTCAGGGGCCTCTAGGGGGACATTGCTGAAAGCAGCAACCCTGCCTTGACTTTTCCAAACAAGTCCATTCCCCCGGGGTGTTTTGCTAGAATCTCTATGTTTAGTCTTTAGACCCGACCTTGTAGAAGCACATACTTTCTCAAGGATGCTTACCCTGCTCATTGTATCTAGAGGTTAATTTTAGTTCAAGCTGTTGTTTCAATAAGAGCCTAAGGAGGCAGGTGAACAGGGCTGTTTGGTTGCTATAGCCAAGCAGTCCCTTAGTCATCTCTTTCACAGAAATGTTTGTCAGAGTAATCCATTCATCCATCACTCAGGGTCTGCTGGTCAGTCCCAGCAAGTCACTGACACCCCCTGAGTATATGGGGCTCTTTATACTTTAGGCCAAGGCAGCTGACTCCTCTTCAGTGTGTGAGTTCTGCAAAGTGAGTGACAGGGAGTCTTGAGTGTGATCCTATTGCATTCCCACAGGCTGAAGCCATATGGATGGGAGTGCTCTACCCAAGAAAGATGGTGTCTACAGTGTAAGAGAAGGAGTTATCATAGGGTGCTTGGCAACTCTCCCTTCAGTTGTATCCCCAGAGGCACAAACCCCAGTCTCTCCTCACACAACTCTAGTCCAGTCTGCCCTTCCTCCAAGGGATCCCAGAATGAGTGGCTACAAAAATGATTGTGTGTGTTGGCCCTTTAGGATTTTGCTTGGATCTCTAGCAGACTCCTGTCTCTTTCTGGTGAACAGAATCCCAACTGATTTTCACAGCCAGATATTATATGGGTGCTTCTTCCCTGCTCGGGTGCTCTGGGCTGTGGAGCTTGGCATGAGTTGAGACCATTCATACGTCAAGGGAAACATTTGCAGCTGAGATATTTCTCTGGATTCTCAGTCACCATGGGAGCAGGGCCAACCCTTTTCACATCGTGGTCTCCATGTGGCTTCTTCTGTAAATCTTGGGTTATAAGATTTCTGTTCAGCTAGTCTTCAGTTGGCTTTTCAGGTTGATTGCTTTATAATTGAGTTGTAATTCAAGTTTGGTCCTGGGAGGAGGTGAGATAATATCCAGCTACTCTACTACCATCTTAGATCCAAACACCTTTTAATGCCTACTGTTTTACTTATTATTTTATTTATTTGAGTCTTCTCTCTTTTTTCCTAGTCTAGCTAAGGTTTTGTTAATTTTGTAGAAATATCAAAAAAGCAATTCTGTTTATTTTTTAAAATTGTTTTTCTGATCTCTATTTTATGTATTTTTGCTCTGATACTTATTGTGTCCTTTGGTCTTAGTTTGTATTTATTTTCATAGTTTCTTGAAATGTAAAGTTAGACTGTTTATTTGTGATTTATAAAAATGTAGTCATTATTGCTTTAAAGTTCTCCCTTGAGCAGCATTCTATAAGTTTGGTATGCTGTGTTTTCCTTTTTATTTCTCTCAAGATATTTTCCAATTTCCCATTTTTTTTCTTTGATCCATTGGTTGTTTAAGACTGTATTCATTTCTACACATTTGTGAATTTTTAAATTTTTGTTCTGCTACTGATTTCTAGTTTCATACTATTGCAGTTGGAAAAGTTGTCTGGTAGAATTTCCATCTTCTAAAATTTGTTAAGACATTTTTTTTTTAACCTTGCAAATAATCCATCCTTCAAAATGTTCTGTGTGCACTTGAGAAAAATGTGAATTTTGCTGTGGTTGAATGTTCTGTCTATACCCATTAGGATTATTTGGTCTATAGTGTTCTTTAATTTCTCTGTTTCCTTATTCATTTTCTGTCTGTATGTTCTATCCGTTATTCAAAATAAAATATTGAAGTATTTTGTTATTACTGTACAGCTGTCTCACTTCAATTCTTACAATCTTTATTTCATATTTCTAGGGGCTCTGAAGTTGGATGAATATGTACTTAAAATTGATATGACTTTCTTGTCAGTTGACCTTTTTCTTATTATATAATGCTCATTCTTTGTTTTTTGTGTTAGTTTATAAATGTAAGACAATTTTGTCTGATATTATTATAGCCACCCTGCACTGTTGGTTGCCATTTATATGGAATACCATTTTTACCCCATTGAGTGTTAGTCTAAGTGTGTCCTTAAATTAACTGGTCCTCTGCTAGACAAGAGCACTTAAAATCCATTCAGCTGCTGTATGTTTTTTGATTGAGGAGTTTAATTTATTTTCATTTAAAGTAATTATTGATATGGAAGGACTCACACTTGTGATTTGCTCTTTTATTTCTATCATGTAGTTCTTTCATCCCTTTTAATTCCATTGATTTTTTTATAGTTACATTAGAGGCCTGGTGCATGAATTCATGCACCAGTAGAGTCCCTCAGCCTGGCCTGCAGGATTGGGCTGAAACCAGCTTTCCAACATCCCCCAAGGGGTCCCAGGTTGCAAGAGGGAGCAAGCCAGGATGAGGGACCCCACAGTGCACAATCGGGGCCAGGGGAGACGCAGGAGGTTGCCAGCTGGGGAGGGACTGCAGGAGGGCTCCAGGGCATGTCTGGCTTGTCTTGCTCAGTCCTGATCAGCTGGACCCCAGCAGCAAGTTAACCTACCTGTTGGAGCATCTGCCCTCTGGTGGTCAGTGCACATCATAGCGAGCAGTTGAGTGACCTTAGCATATCATTAGCATATTATGCTTTGATTGGTTGAATGTCCTACCAGATGACCAGACACTTAGCATATTAAGCTTTTATTATATATGATGCTTTGATTGCTTTCTTATTTATTGATGGCATCTTATATAGTTATTTTATTTGTAGTTACAATGGGGCTTATATAAAACTAGAGGCCTGGTGCATGAAAATTCATGCACTAGAGGAGAGGGAGGGTCCTTCAGCCCGGCCTGCCACCTCTCACAGTCTGGGAGCCCTCAGGAGCAGGAGGCAACCTAGTGATCAGGGGAAGGTGACACCCCATCACACCTCTGCTGCTGCCACTGCCTGCAGCACAAGCCTTGGCCGGCCCTGGTTACCTGAGCCTCGGGCTGGCCCTGGTCAGCTGGGCAGCTGCCATCTGAGGCTTGCCTACACCTTGGGCATAGGCTGGGCAGCCACCATCTGAGGCTTGCCTGCATCTTGGGTCTGCCCTGGGCGGCTGTGTAGCTGTTATCTGAGGCTTGCCTATGCCTCCAGCCAGCCTTGGCGGCTGGGGGCTGAGGGGACTGGGGGACTCCAGAAGCAGGCACGCAGAGCAGCCAAACCCCCTGGAGGTGAGCCTGGCTGTGCTGTGCGCCTGCCACCCTGGTGGGGCTGAGGGGACTGGGTGCCACCATCTTGTGGCTGTGGGTGCCGCCATCTTTGAGGGCATGGCGGTCAATTAGCATAATCCCTCCTTATTGACTGTGGGTGCTTCCATCTTTGTGAGGGCGTGATGGTCAATTAGCATATTCCCTCTTTATTAGATAGGATATCTAACAGTTATAGTCAAACCTCAGTTCTCAAACATCTCCCATCTAGAATAATTCAGATCTCGACTAAGTTGTTCATGGGAAAAAATGTTTCCCTTTTCAAACAAAACTTCAGTTCTTAAACTGACAACCCTTTCATGCTGATACATCAGCCTGAAAAATAGTGTCTCTCAGGCCACAAAGGAGAGAATGTGAGTCAGTTTACCACTAAATAATGTTGTTAACACCTCAAGAAATTGTGTTGTGGATATTTGTGTGTGTGTGTTTTGTTTGCTTTTGTTGTTGGTGAAATGGATGATTAGCACAATTTTAAAACATAGAGGCCATCAAGTGTACTGATGTTGCTAAAGGCATGAAAGTGCTTACAAAAAAAAAAAAATGATCACAGGCAATTGAAGAGGTAGAAAAATTTGTTAATTTAGATAAATGAAAAGCAGTTAGCCAGTGACAGCATTTCATAGGCAGCGATATGTGAAAAACTAAAGATGCTACACACTGACCTCCTGAAAGACACCCCTGGAATGAGTACTGAAGTAACTTGTTTAAGGCTAGAAGGGGGTGATTAGATAAATGTAAGAAAAGAAGTACTTTTTATAGATTAAACAGAACATTAGATGTGTACTGTATGCCAGCAAGGTTATAATAAAGAATCATTTAGGGGTATTGAGCAAATTAATTCAATTTACATGAATTCTAATGGCAAAAATTGATTTGGTTTTCAAAAAAAAATCACTTCTCAAACAGCCATCCAGAAGGAATTAAGGTCAAGAGCCAAGGTTCCACTGTGTCCCAGTCTATTTTGAGCTGAAAAATTATCTTCAATCACATACAAAAATTCTATTATCTACTATCCCCCACACATATTGTTGTTATTGTTAAAAATTTTATACAATGTATTCAATGACATTGTTCATAGGTATATTTTATATTTTTGTCTTTTAGTTTTTGTACTACAGTTAAAATATTTGTGGACCACTGTGCCAATGTTATATATTCTGTATTTTTCTATATATTTATCTTTCCCTGCAATTTTTATATTTCCATATGTTTTTGTGTTGCTGTTTATCATCCTTTCATTTCAACCTAGTATTTCTCTTATGGCAGGTCTAATGGTGATAAATTATTTCAGCTTTTGTTTATCTGAAGAAGTATTTTTCTTTCATTTTTAAAGGGAAATTTAGTTAGAAATAATAGTCTTTGCTGCTAATTTCTTTCTTTTAACACTTTAAATATTTCAGCACATTTTAAATATTTTGCCTGCAAGTTTTCTATTGAGAAATCTGCTGATAGCATTATGAAGATTCCTTTGTATATAACCAGTCAATGCTCTATTTCTATTTAGAATATTCTCTGTCTTTGGCTTTTGACAATTTGATTACAGTGTACCTTTGTGTAGAGTTTGATGAATTTGGATTTTACAGACCATGGTATTTCCTAGATATGGATGTTTTTATTTCCTTCCCCAGATTTGGGAAGTTTTCCATCATTATTTCTTCAAATAAGCAGTCTCTCTCTTTTGCTCTCTCTTTTCTCTATCTGGGACTCCCATAATGCATATATTAATTATATTGGTGATATCTCATAAGTCTCTTAAACTTATTTCACTCTTTTTCATCTTTTTGCTCCTCTGACTGGATTGTTTCAGATAACCTATCTCGTAGTTCTCTAATCATTTCTTCTGCTTGATCTAGTTTGCTGTTTAATGCTCTTGTGAAAATATTGGTACCATTATTATACCCTTCAGCTCCAAGATTTTTGTTTGGCTTTTAAAAAATATTTTCTCTCTTTGTTCAAACTTTAAATTTGCTCATGCATTTTTTTCTCATGAGGTTGTTAAGGGAGTTTGTCTACTTTTGCTTCAGTAAGATTGATTGTGGAGACTTTTTCCTTTAGGAGGGAGCACATTTTCCTATTTTATCACTTTCCTTGGTTCTTTGTGTTATTATCTAAGGAGTAGACAAAAAGCCACCTATCTAATTTTTTATGCTGGCCTCATATGAGAAGACTTTAACCAATTAGCCTGGTCCCAAATTTGGGCAGCCTCTCAAAGCTTTTCTCTGTATACAACTTCACTGGACTTGTGCATGAAAATTCCCAATCAGAGATATTAACGTTATTTTTTTCAGTATTTCATGATCTCCTGTTCTCTCTGGTCTCTGTCTGCTTTCCCATGGGTCTTCTTCAGTAGAAGCAATATCCTGTGTGATTTTCTTTTCTTATCTTATCTTTTTATTTTTCTGTTGTTTTCAGTGGTGCCAAGGCATCTAGAATATGCTGTGTCCCATCCCATCTGTGTTCTGAGACAGGTGAGAGAAAAATAAGTCCCCAAGCAGCCATTCAAAAATTCTGAATGTTGGATTTATGTTTCTGCCTTTTCTTTTTTCTTTCTACAAAAGAGCCCTGGGCTGAAAGTCTTCTTGATTGTATTGGGTTGAGATGGGATGAAGGCTCCAGCAGATGAGAACATATTAGTCCAAGTCTTCATCTTTGTCCTTAGCAGCTCTCAGACATAGAGCATGCAGGGTCTCACCAGCACTTTGTCACAAGTGAAAGAGGAGCCGCTTCCTTGGAATGTGTGAGGTATGTTCCAATTCTTTACCTCTCTAGAAAGAAGACTATATTTGAAGTATTTTCCTGCTCATTTTGTGCTGAGCTGAGAGTAAGGAGTATAGTGAGTATTTGTATGACAGTCCAAACCATCATCTTTATTCAGTATTATCCAACCCCTCTTGTAAGCAGCTCCCGCAAAAGTCTGAATGTTGGATGTACATTTAAGTCTTCTCTTTCCCGGCACAGGGAGAAACCAAGGAACGGGAATCTTCCCCATTATGTTGCACTGTTGAGGGAAAGGGGGCTGTCACAGGTGATTGTGTATTAGTCTAACCCTTTACTTCCATTCTCAGCAGTCCTGGGCATCTTATACTAGTATATGTCAGTCCATCAGCACTCTGAGACAGGTGAGATGGAAGCCAGTTCCTAGGGCAGCTCTTTGGAAAAGTTGGAGTGAATGTATGGTTAAATGTGTTCCTTAGCCAAGGAGAAGCCAGATTTGGGATTTTTTGCTAACTCTCTCTGTGTTGAAAATGTGTGGAAGAGCATGCTAGTCCAAACTGCCATCTTTGTTGTCAGTGGCTCTCAACATAGGGTTCTTTCAGATTCAGAAAGGGACAAAAATTTCCCTTGGGCAGTTCCCTGAAAAAGGCAGCACATTCGCACTGGAAATACAGCCCATACTTGGCTTTCTTTCCAAAGGAGAGCTGCCAGTTTTCTCCTGATAGTGTGGCACTGTGCCAAGGGGATGGATGCTGATAAAATGGGAGTCTCAAACTGTCCTATCAGCTTTTTTTTTAAAAAAAAATATTTTTTTGTTGAAAGTATTACATATGTCCTTTTTTTTCTCCCATTGTTTTAATGTGCCTGTTTTTGCATTTTCCAAGAGTGTAGTAGCTTCTTAGCTGGTGTCCAGATTTCCAGCTACATGCTGGAGTTGGTCTGTGTACTGTTGTTTAATCAGTATATCTGGGTGGGGCGGGGGAAAGGGAGAAAGTAGAAAGTTTCCTATTCCATTTTGCTGATGTCACCTCTATATACTTTATTTTTTATAAATTTCTTAATATTTGTTTATTGTCTCATAATATGCACTATGTTGGTGAATGTTCTAACTTCATTTCAAAAGGATGGATATTATTATGCTGTTTAGTGGATAATTCTATAAATGTCAAATAGAGCAAATTAGTTGATGGTGAATTTTAGTTCTTCTTTCTCATTGATTTTCTCTCTAGTAGTTCAGTCTATTATTTAGAGATCTTGGTTGATTTTTCCAACTATAATTTGTCAGTTTTTTTTTTCTTTAACTGTTAGATTTTACTTCTGATTTATATTCTGAAGCTCTGACATTTGGAATATACATATTTGTGTTTGCTATGTCTTTTGGTGAGATAACCTTTTATAATTATAAAATAAATGTTTTGCTCTTAAGTTTATTTTGTCATACTGATTTAGCCATTTCAGCTTTTTTTATGTGTTTGTATGTTGTACGTTTTAATTGCTGTATTATTCTCTATGTTACATTTCACAGTGATTTCTTGTGAACAGCATATAGTTATAACCTCTTAAACCCATTGTGATACTTTCTTTATTTTTAATATTTCAAGAAAAAAGATTTTAAATACAATAATATTATCAAAACTGTACTAACATAGTATAATATTACAAAAGTTGTAGGAAATATCAAAAATCTGCAAATAACAGGATTACTTCTATAACATTCCAAAATATTTTTTTCCTCTGGCTCTATTTTTGTTCATCATTTTATGTTGTTCATTACATTCCACAAATGAGTGAGATCATGAGATATTTATCTTTCTCTCACTGGCTTATTTCACTTAGCATAATGCTCTTCAGGTCAATCCATGCTGTTGTAAATGGTAAGAGTTTCTTCTTTTTTACAGTAGCTTAGTATTCCATTGTGTAGATGTACCACAGTTGATGGGCACTTAGGCTGTTTCCAAATCTTAGCTATCATAAATGTGCTGCTATGAACATAGGGGTGCATATATCCTTTGTGATTGGTGTTTCTGGTTTCTTGGAACATATTCCTAGAAGTGGGATTATTGGATCAAATGGGAGTTCCACTTTTAATTTTATAAGGAAACTCCATACTGTCTTCCACAGTGGCTGCACCAGTCTGCATTCCCACCAACAGTGCACAGGGTTCCTTTTTCTCCACATGTTTGTTGATTTGTTGATGATAGCCATTCTGACAGGTGTGAGATGGTACCTCATTGCTGTTTTGATTTGTATCTCTTGGATGATAGTGACTTTGAGCATGTTTTCATATGTCTCTTGGCTTTCTGTATGTCCTCTTTTGAAAAGTGTCTATTTAGGTCCTTTGCCCATTTTTTGATTGGGTTGTTTATCTTCCTTTTGTTAAGTTGTATGCATTCCCTGTATATTTTGGAGATTAAACCCTTATTGGAGATAATGTTGGCAAATTTGTTCTCCCATGCGGTGGGCTTTCTTGTTGTTTTGTTGATGGTATCTTTTGCTGTGCAGAAGCTTTTTATTTTGATGCAGTCTCATTTGTTTATTTTCTACTTAGTTTCCATTGTCTTAGGAGTTGTATTGGTGAAGATATTGCTACAACAAAATATGTCTGATAATTTGCTGCCTATGGATTCCTCTAAGATTTTTATGGTTTCCTGTCTTATCTTTAAGTCCTTTATCCATTTTGAGTTTATTTTTGTGTATGGTATAAGTTGGTGCTCTAGTTTCATTATTTTGCATGTATTTGTCCAATTTTCCCAACACCATTTATTGGAGAGACTGTCCTGATTCCATTGTATGCTCTTGCCTCATTTGTCAAATATTAATTGAGCATAATGGCTTGGGTCAATTTCTGGGTTGTCTTTTCTGTCCCACTGGTCTATATGTCTGTTCTTGCACAAGTACCAGGCAGTTTTGAGAACCGTGGCTTGTTAATATAGCTTGGTATCTGGTATTGTGATCCCTCCAACTTTGTTCTTTCTCAGGATTGCTGTGGCTATTTGGGGTCTTTTTTTTTTTTTTTTTATTCCATATGAATTTTTGAAGAGTTTGTTCTAGGTCTGTGAAGCATGCTGTTGGTGCCTTAATGGGTATTGTATTGAATCTATAGATTGCTTTTGGTAGTATGGACATTTTAAAGATTTTGATTCCACCAATCCTTGAACAGGGTATATTCTTCCACTAGTTTCTGTCTTCCTCTATCTCTTTTTTCAATGTCCTGTAGTTTTCTGAGTACAGGCCTTTTACCTCCTTAGTTAAGTTTATTCCTATGTATCTTAATTTTTTGTTGCAATGATAAATGGTTTTTGTTTTTGTTTTTTTTTTTAGTTTCTCTTTCTCTGAGTTCATTATTGGTGTATTAAAAAAGCCATAGATTTCTGGGTATTAATTTTATATTCTGCTACATTGCTGAATTCATTTATTAAGTCTAGTAGTTTTTTAATAGAGTCTTTACGGTTTTCTATGTACAATATCATGTCATCTGCAAATAATGACTGTTTTACTTCTTCCTTTCCAATTTGGATGCCTTTATTTCTTCTTGTCTGATCACTATGGCTAGCACTTCCAGTACTATGTCGAACAGGAGTGGTGAGAGTGGGCATCCCTGTCTTGTTCCTGTTCTTAGGAGAAATGGTTTTAGTATTTGCCCATTGAGTATGATGTTGGCTGTAGGTTTGTGAGATGTGGCCTTTATCATGTTGAGATATGTTCCCTCTATTCCCACTTTGCTGAGAGTTCTTTTTTGTTTTTTTGTTTTTATAAAAAATGGGTGTTAGATTTTGTCAAATGCTTTCTCTGTGTTTATTGATATGATCATGTGATTTTTGTCTTTCAATTTGTTTATGTTATGTATCACATTTATTGATTTGAGGATATTGTACCATCCTTGCATCCCTGGAATAAATCCCATTTGATCATGGTGTATTACCTTTTTAATATATTGCTGGATATGATTTGCTAATATTTTGTTGAAGATTTTAGCATCTATTTTCATCAGGGAGATTGGCCTGTAATTCTCTTTCTTTGTAGGGTCTTTATCTGGTTTTGGAATTAGGCTAATGCTGGCCTCTTAAAAAGAGTTTGGAAGTGTTCCTTCCTCTTGGATTTTCTGAAATTCTTTGAGTAGTACAGGTGTTAGTTCTTCTCTGAATATTTGGTAAAACTTTCCCGTGAAGCAGTCTGGACCTGGGCTTTTGTTTGCTGGGAGTTTTTTGTTTGTTTGTTTGTTTTTTATTACTGATTCTATTCCATTAGTTGTTATTGGCCTATTCAAGTTTTTTATTCCTCCTGATTCAGTTTTGGGAGATTACATTTTTCTAGGAATTTGTCTATTTCATTCACATTGTCCACCTTGTTGACATATAGTTGTTTAAAGTATCTTCTTACAATCTTTTGTATTTCTGTGTTGTCTGTGGTTACTTCTCCACTTTCCTTTCTGATTTTATTTATTTGGGTCCTCTCTCTTTGTTTATTGATGAGTCTGGCTAATGGTTTATCAATCTTGTTTATCTTTTCAAAGAACCAGCTCTTGATTTCACTGATTTTTGTATTTTTTTTAAGTCTCTCTGTTATTTATTTCTGCTCTAATCTTTATTATTTTCTTCCTTCTACTTACTCTGGGCTTTTCTCGTTATTCTCTTTATAGTTCTTTAAGTTGTAGGGTTAAATAGTTTGTTGCTGATTTTTCTTGTGTTTTTTTTTTTGTTTGTTTGTTTGTTGTTTGAGGTATGCTTGTAGTGCTATGAACTTCCCTCTCAGGACTGATTTTGCTGTGTCCCAGAGATTTGGGGTTGTTGTGTGGTCATTTTCACTTGTTTCCAGGAAGTTTTTTATTTCTTACTTCATCTCATTGGTAACCCATTCATTTTTTAATAACATGCTTTTTAGCCTCCATGTGTTTGAATGTTTTTGAGTCTTTTTACTGTCATTGATTTCTAATTTCACTCCACTGTGATCTGAGCAGATACTTGATATGATTTCAATCTTTTTGAACTTGTAGAGACTTGTTTTGTGTCCTAACATGTGGTCTATCTTTGTGAATGATCCATGTGCACTTGAGAAGAATGTATATTCTGCAGCTGTGGGGTGAAATGTTCTATGATTGTCAATTAAATCCATCTGATCCAGTGTGTCCTTTATAGTCTCTGTTTCTTTGTTAAGTTTTTGTCTGGAAGATCTATCCAGTGAATTCAGAGGAATGTTAAAGCCCCCTAATATTTCTGTATTGTTCTCTATCTCTCTGTTAAAGTCCTCTAGATGGTTTTGTTTGTTTGTTTGTTTTAATATATTCAGGTACACATATATTGGGTGCATATATGTTTACCAGGGTTATATCCTCTTCTTGGATCAATCCCTTTAGAATTACGTAGTGACCTTTGTTGTCTTTTGTGATGGGCTTCATTTTAAAGTCCATTTTGTCAGATATGAGTATTGCTACTCCAGATTTTTTTTCTTTTTCATTTGCATGGAAAACTTTTTTCTATCCCTTCACTCTCATCCTCTGTGTGTCTTTGTTTTGAGGTGGGTCTCTTGTAGACACATATAGTTGGGTCATGTTTTTGTATACATTCAGTTATTCTACGCCTGTTGATTGGAACATTTAACCCATTTACATTTAAGGTTATTATTCATAGGTACTTATTTATTGCCATTTTAATTCTGTATGGATAGGTTTCTCTCTCTGTTTCTTCTTTTCATTACAGTAACCCTTTTAGCATCTCTTTAATAATGCTGGTTTGGTGGTCATGTAGTCTTTTAGCCTTTTGTTTGTTTGTTTGTTTGTTTGAGAATCTCTTTATTTGACCATCTATTTTGAATGATAGCCTTGCTCGATATAGTAATCTTGGTTTCAGATCCTTGCTTTCCATTGCCTTGAGTACTTCATGCCATTCTCTTCTGGCCTGTAGAGTTTCTGATGAGAAATCAGGTGTCAGCCTTATGGAAACTCCTTTTTAGATAAGGGTTTTCTTTTTCTTGTTGACTTTAAGATTCTCTCTTTGTCTTTAATTTTTGGCATTTTAATTATGATGTGTCTGGGAGTGGGGCTATTTGGGTTCTTCTTATTTGGGGTTCTCTGTGCCTCCTGAACTTGTGTGACTTTTTCCTTTACCAGGTTAAAGACATTTTCTGCCATTATTTCTCCAAACACATTATCTATCCCTTTGTCCCTTTCTGCCTCTTCTGGCACATCTGCTATTCTAATATTGTTATGTTTCATGTTGCCCCATGGCTCCCTTAAGCTGTCCTATTTTTTAATTGTTTTTGGTTTTTTTTTGGTTCTCTCATTGAGTGATATTTTCAACTCTGTCTTCTAATTCACTGATTTGATCTTCAGCATTTCCTAATCTGCTGTGTATTCCTTCCAATATGTTCTTTATTTGTGTTATGTCATTCTTTATCTCAGACTGTTCTTTTTTCATAGTTACTATATATTTTTTTTCATGCTGTTAAGTATATTTACCATAATTACTCTGACCTCTGTTTCAGATAAATTTCTTATCTCTGCTTCATTTATCTCTTCTTCTGGAGAATTTGCTACTTCTTTCATTTGGTGGTTGTTTCTTTGTCTCCTCATTTTGGCTGTCGGTTTGGGTTTGTGACTATGTATTAAGTAAATCCTCTACACCTCTTAATCTCTAGTGCAGGTCAGTGTTAAAGGCTGTTTCTGACTAATTGGATCAGGCAAAGACTCAAAGCCTCAAGAGACCACCTCTGCCTACAGACTGATAAGATTCTGACTTGAATTCCCCCTAGGCCATCATCCTCAGGTGTAGAGAGAGTTTAATCAACATGATGGGGCAGTTGCTTCTGCCTGGGGGCTAATTGTTATTTTTAATCTCTTAAGTGGCTTCAGGGCAAGGTGTTTTGCAATAGGGTGTGTTGACTGTCTTCCACCCAGGCAAGGCAAATGTCTATATGGGAAAGATGCCCCCCGCTGCTTGAGGGAATGATTCAGCCCAAGAAACTTGGGGTGTCTGCCTTCTGAGCTCTATCCCCAGAGTCCCCAGTCATGGCTTCTGCTCTGACAGCCCTAGTCCACTTCACCCTCCCTCTGCTGAAGCACAAGGTGGGTGGCTCCACAGGGACTTTTGTGCATTGGCCCTTTAAGAGAGTGCCTGAATTTTCAGCTGTCACTCCCTGGCAGACAGCACCCTGCTTCTTTTCATAGCCAGATGTTATATGGGCACCTTCCTCAGTTTTGGTGCTCTCTGCTGGGGGGGCCCAGTTTGAGGATTAGATCCCAGAGTTCTCAGTGGCAACCCCCCACAGCTGAGATATCTCTCCAGGACTTCAGTTGCTGTCTGTGGGTGCCCAGCCAGACCTTTTGATCTTCCACCCCTCCTACCAGTCTCAATGTGACCTCCATTTTCAACCTTCATTTATGATGGTTCTCTCCTGCAAGTTTTCCATTGATTATTCAGGAAGTTTTTCTGCATTTTAGTTGTAATTCTAGTTTGTTCCTGAAGCATGGCCATGCAGCATCCATTTAGTCTGCTGCCATTTTTAATTCTCCCATTGTAATACTTTCTTACTTAGAGTTTTTAAACATCGATACTTAGTAAGTTATTATTATGTTTAGATTTAAATCTAAGATCTTTTTGTTTTCCCTCTTTTATTTAACTATTCCCCTTTTTTGTCTGTTTTTTATTATGTAAACATTTTCAGCATTTCATTTTTGTTTTTACTATATTATTCTGTTATAGTTTTATAAGTAATTATTCTAGGTATTATAATATGCAGACATAATCTCTTCAT
The DNA here is from genome assembly GCF_963455305.1 of Plecotus auritus. Taxonomy (NCBI): domain Eukaryota; kingdom Metazoa; phylum Chordata; class Mammalia; order Chiroptera; family Vespertilionidae; genus Plecotus; species Plecotus auritus. The sequence goes on from NC_137782.1 coordinate 105,705,492, forward strand.
ATTCTACCTTGAATCGATATTTTATGAGTCCTTGGTGAATACAGAAATTTTACCATCACACAGGTCCCTTTGCCCTCAGCCCTCCATGTTATAATTTTATGTTATAACAACTATACCAAAATTTCCATCAATATTCACATTTTAAAAAATGAATAGGAAAATGCTGTATTATATTCATCCAAAGAGTATTTATTTCTTTTGCTTTTCTTTTATTTCTGATATACAAAATTTACTTCTGGTATCATTTTCCTTCATTATTTTATTTTTTCCATCATTCCCTTTATGCCCTCTTCCACCTCCAGCCACTTCATTGCCCCCTGCAATTACCACACTGTTGTCTATGTCCATGAATTCTCTCTCTCTCTCTCTCCTTTGGATGAAGAAGCTCATATAGTAATTGTTTTAGACAGATCTTATGAAATATAAGAATTTCTTTCATATGAGAATATATACTTACTAGAGGCCTGGTGCATGAAATTTGTGCAGAGGTAGGGTCCCTAGGCCAGGCCAGCGATCAGGGCTGATCGGGGGCTTCTAGCTGCCAGCTGGAGCCTCCCTTCCCCAGCTGTGGGCTGCCAGCTGGGCCCTTCCTTCATTCCACACCACCCCCCAGTGGACAGAGCATGTCATAGTGAGCAATCGAATTCCTGGTCACCTAGTCAAACTCAAAGGGGACACTTTGCATATTAGCCTTTTACATACATAGATGATGCTGCTGTTATTTCTGAAGCATATTTTTCACTGGTTATAAGATTGTGGGTTGAGAGGTTTCTTTTTGTCCTGTATTTAAAAATGTCACTTTCTTCTCATTTCCATGGTTTCTGATGAGAAATCTATAATTACTCAAATTGTTTAAATTGTTCCCCCTACAGATAATACAGCTAATTTTCTTCTCTATAGTTTATGTCAAATTTCCTTATTCTTATTGTTAGATTTCAGTTTTTTGATTATGATAGATGTGGCTGGGCATGGATTATTTAATGTTAATTTTTCGGTTTGCTGGAATCTGTAAATTTATGTCTTTCACCAAATTTGAGCTGTTTTAAGACACTTATCTTCAGTTTTTGTTTTGTTTGTATGTTTTTATTCAGTATCCTCCTCTCTTATAACTCTGATACCATAAATGTGAGAAATTATTGGACCTGTTCTTATTTCTCAGTTTATATTGGATGATTTTTACTTTCTATCATCCTGTAAACAAACTTTTTCTTTGTCATCTTCATTATGCTACTGAGCCTGCATTTTTTAATTTTTTAGTTCTAAAATTTGATTTTGCTTTTTTAAAATAATTTCTGCTTTTTGTTGAGACTTACTATTTTTCCATTTATAAAGAGTATTCACACTTGGCTTGCTATGTCATCATTATATGAGCTGTTTTAAAATTGTGTTTTTTTTCATGTAATTCCAACATAACATCATTTCAGCATTGGTCTTTTCTTATACATGTTGAGATTTTCCTGGTACTTTATATGCTGAGTAATGTTGGATTATATCTGATATTTTGAATATTATGTATGAGACTAGGTCATGTTTTAATCCTATGGTGAAATTTACATTTTTATTTTAGCAAGAAATCAACCTGTGAATGTTAAGGCTGCATGTTCCAACCAACATTTTTTGGGCTGTGGTACCAATATTAGTTCAGTTTTCATAGCATTTTCAGTGTTATCCTATATAATAAAAGCCCAGCAACTGAACGGTGGAACAACCAGAATGACTGGTCATCCAGTTGCTATAATGTGCACTGACCACCAGGGGTCAGACACTCAGTGCAGGAGCTGCCCCCTAGTGGTCAGTGTGCTACCACAGTGGGAGTGCTGCTTGGCTGACCGGGATGAGCAGCTGCTCCCACTGCGAACCCCAGGCCGACGAGCAGGAACCTGGGCTGTGATCATTGCCTCCTTGCCCAGGCTCCTCCTCCTCGCTCCCTGCCACCTCCTCCGGATGCCTGCAGGTCATGCAGCACTGCTGCCAGGCTCACAGAACTGACCCCGGAGGCTGGGATGCAGGTTCATGGCCACCGCGGGACTGAGACCGCCTCTCAGTGCTATTGTCCCTAAGCCTGCCCCTGACTGGGTCCCCTGGCGAGGTGAGTGCTCCAGTTCTACAGAAGGTGCCAGACCAGGGAGCAGCCACTCAGAGGGCAGGTCCGGGATGAGTGACACTCCCACGGCAGGCCGATTACCACAGGCCATGCCCCCCACCAGTGCATGAATCCCATGTACTGGGCTTCTAATATGAATATGATTGTGTACTTGCCACCAATGACAGTTCTGAAACCTGAAAGTTCTGAAAACTTGAGGCCAAGTCTTTTATTGTGCTTATGCTTGTTTTCACATTTATGCACAACTTGGGCATAAGTTGTCAAAGAACCTCCATGTAATTGAGGTAAACATAGTCACAGGTCTAATATCAGAGAATAAAAAGTCATAGTGGGCAAAATTTCTCCTACCACAGTCTTAAAATATTTGTTCCATTCATTCTGTTTATGTTTATTATTTGTATCAATGGGAGAGGCAGAGTGAAATGTGCTTGCTCAATCTTACTCATGATATAAGCCCTCCAACTACAGTATTTCTAATCTCAGAGATAATTTTTATCTCTGGAAACTTAATTCCAATTTTTATTTATATTTTTTTTATTTCCCTAACTTTTGCACAATTTTCTTTATAGTGTCCATGTCCCTAACTTCTGCACAATTTTTTGTCTAACTTAGTGAACATATAAAATACAATTTACAATAACTTTTACTCCATTTACATATTTTTATCATCTGCATCATTTCTGGGTCTATTTCTATTGACTTTTTACTCCTCTTCCAGAGTCAGATTCTCTCAATTTTTGCATGCCTGGTAATTTTATATTGAATGACCACCATTGGTAAATTTACATTGTTGAATGTTAGAATTTTTAGTACACCTGTAGTTGTATTTGATCATTGCCCTGGGTTGCAGTAAGTTTTTGAAAATGCATTGATCTTTGAGGCTTGTCTTTAACCTTTTATTGACAGAAATAGAGAAATCTTTAGGTTAGTGTTAACTTTGTTTCAGTACCAAGGCAATACCTTTCTGAGTATTCCATCTAAGATCCCTTGAATTACAAGATTTTCTGTTCTTCCTAATGATGACACATACATTCACAGCCCTGTGAGCCTCACAGATTGTTTGCTCCTTTTGAGTGGTTTATTTTCAGGCTCAGATAGTTTCTTCACATATATGTGTTGATTAGGAATCAGCTGAAGGTCTTGCAGGAACCCTCTGAGGACTTTTAGAGTTTTCTCTTTGGGAAACTCCTCTTTTCTTGTACTCTGTCTTGTACTCTGCCTCAGACTTACTGTACTTCCAGCTTTTCCTCATTAATTCTCTCTGATTGGGTTCCTTTTCTTGTACTGAAGCTTGGAAATTATCTCTAGGCAGTAATTGGGTCAATCATAGGGCTTATGTCATCTAAACTCAAAAATCAGTCTTGTGTTGCCTGATTTTCAGTGCCTGAAAATCACTGCTACATATATTTCAGTTGCTTCAGGTGGAAGGTAAACATGGTCTCCATTACTCCACCCTGGCTAAAAGTAAAATTCCTATATAACGGTTTAAAGAAAAGCACATTTTTTTGTACTTATTTAGATTTATCTAATTTTTCATTTATATTCTTAGTGGTTTTTTCTTACTTTAGCCTACATTCATTCCACTCTGTTTTCTATTATTAAGAGATATTTAATCTTAACTATTTCATATCACAACTAGTTTATCAATAACAACTTACAAAATTCCTTTGATTATTTTTTAAAAATATATTTTATTGATTTTTTACAGGGAGGAAGGGAGAGGGATAGAGAGTTAAAAACATCGATCAGAGAGAAACATCAATCAGCTGCCTCCTGCACACCCCCCAATGGGGATGTGCCTGCAACCAAGGTACATGCCCTTGACTGGAATTGAACCTGGGACCCGCCAGTCCAAAGGCTGACACTCTATCCACTGAGCCAAACCAGTCAGGGCTCCTTTAATTATTTTAAATCAGACTCTGATGGGTACTGTAAATGTGTTTAGCTTACTAAATGTGAATAGTAAACCAATGTGTTATTAATAATCTGATTTTTCAAACAAAGGACCTGAAGCTTTTATAGATCAAATACCTTTATCAAAGTCATTCAGTTGGCAATGCCACTGCCCAGACATGAATTCAGGTGTGATTGGATCTAGAGCTCACTCTTCACACTCTCTTATTGGGTCATAAATGAAGACAGCAGACATTATTCAAACTTTGACTCTTAAATAATTTCATTATTATAAATATTTTAGCATTAAAAATAATATTGTAACCAGGAAAAAAAATCACAGAACTCACTTTTCAATCTTATATGAAGCAGCTCCTCATTTGTATGAGAAAACATCGTATATAGATTTGCTATAGATCACCTCATATAGCATCATCATAATTTGTTTGCTTCTCATCTCTCCAAGAAGGCATCTTGAGGTCAACAGCAATCTTTGATTCTTATTTGTATTCCCAGCATCTACTTTAACACCTGGCTTTAAGAAATGTTCAATAAATGCTTATTAAATGTATGAATGTTTCAAATGTAGTCAGTTAAAGCTCATTTATATTTTATTACAAATAAAAATAGAGAAATAACTAAATTTATTTACCTTATATGATATTAGTCCATAAAAATTACCTTCTGAGGAGAATATTTTTTTCAAATGGTCTTCTCCTTGAACACATACAAGTTTTGGTACTTGTATACCCTACACATATTCCCCACATGCTCACATACCTCCATTTAACATCCATACCCGTACTCCTTGCATTCTAACATTGGCTAGGATTCTTAACTGGGAATCCACTGAAAGTTTTGGACTTAATGAATGAATTTCAAAGGGACTCTGAACTTCTTTTAACTATTTGTAAAATCTTGTGACCATGTACAATTTTCTTGGTAGGAGCTGAATAACATTTGAAGAGAGATTTGTGATTTTAAAAGGTTAAACATTCTATTAAAATCTTCTAAAGTGAACCACATCTTTCTCTCTGTGCACAAAAGGTAGAATAAAATGGAAGAAATAAAGGAAAGATGGACAGAAGCAAGCAAGCAAGGAAAGAAGAAAAAAAAAGAAAATGGAAAAAAAGATCGGAGGGAGATGGTATAGCAAACTGTAACACATCCTCCATTTTCTCAGTGTCTTGTTTCCTGAGTGCACTGCTTCTACTCTAGAATTTAGCAAAATCGCTCTGCCAGAGTAACCAGCAATGCCACTATTCCCAAAAGCAAAGGGTTTGTATAAATCCTTAACTTAATGGATGTTCTGCTATAGTTTATATTGTCTGTTCTTTGAAACTTCTAACACAGTCTTCTGTTCACTGCTGTCTTCTCCTTTCTTCAGTCTGGTGCTTTGTGAAATTCTAACTTTAACCTTCTTATTTATAATAGACTCACCAAAGTTAGTCATATTAGCTGCCACAATTTTTTATTGTGCTAAAGGATCCTTCTTCTAGATCCCTAGACAAAGTGTTGCCTATTCAGAGGTATGCAGTGTTGGATGTCATCCCCTGGATATTTCACAAGTTTCTCAACCTGTAGATGGGTAAGGCTAAGTACACCGCATCTCCAGGGTTTTACCAAATTCCTTGTCCTCCAGTACACTCTCATACTTTCATTCTAGGCTACTTTTTTGATCACATATTTCTGCCTGGAACCTATAATTTCAGTCATGTTAGGGTATTCATTTACTGGTAATTCATTCATACCAGTGATCACAATGGATTAATTATTTCATTCCTGTCTTCTAGATTCTTAGCAACCAGGCAGCAAAAATTCTGACTTCTATTTTTGTATCAACAATGTAACACTATGAATCAAAACATGGCCACACTGAGTCATTCCCCCAACAAAGGTCTTTTGAATTAATGGAGAACAAGCCAGTAGAGTCACATCTATAATAATAAAAGGGTAATATGCTAATTAGACAAGTCATTCTTCCAGAGGAAGCCAAGACCAGAGGGAAGCTGGTGCCGGCAGTTGGGGGAAGGAAGGCCTACTCTTGCATGAATTTTGTGTATCGGGCCTCTAGTGTAGTAAGAAAGAACACTTCACAGAGAGCGAGGTGACTAAATAATGCTGTCTGCCCTGTTCTTAACATTTTTACATTGTGCAGTTTAACTATCTTTGAATATTAGTCTCACTTCTCTCCTTCAATCAATAAAATAGCCCAACATTCCATTTCATAATATCATGTAATTACATGTAAAATAACTTTTAGAAATATAAATGGCTATTAAATATAGCATACTATATACATAAAATAGACTTAGTGAATTTTATGCACATTGATCCAAGTAGTCACATTTTGAAAGGATTTTATTTCTCTATGTATTAACCTTTTCAAATTTACTAAAACTTGGATTCCTCCATGATAGAAAATTATGATGAAATTTAATATTAATATATTAGATAATATTATGAAATTACTTTATGGATTCCATGGAACACCTATTAAATTCAATAAAAATGAATGAACATAAAACAAAATGAAGTTGTCCTTGTGTTTTTATGGACCTTAAACCTAGTAGTACCACTGATGATCTATGAAGCTGGAATGACATAAAAATAGGTAGTCAGACTCCCCATGGTTCTGCTCAACCTCTCTCACACTATACTTTAAAAAAATAAATAAACTTTAGTTCTCACCATAACTTAAACAACCCCCCTTAATATTTAGAGGAGTCTGTGTATTAAGAAAAAATGGAATTCCAACTGTGGTTTCTAGGCCATTTGTCAATCAGCCAACTTCATGTTAATAAGTGGTAGTGTTAAAACTAATAACAATAAAATACGGTAAGATGTGCAATATCATTCTTAAATAAATATGGGGGTATAAAAGATTGCATTAGCATAGAGACCATATGATTTCACCTATATGTGGAAACTAAAAAAACAAAACAAAGAAGAAAAAGACTCAGATATAAAAAATAAAATGATGGTTTCCAGGAAGAAGGATAAGGAAGGAATAAAATGTAAAGGAGAATAAGAGGTGCAAACTTTCTCTTATAAAATAAATAAGTCAGGAAGATGAAATGTACAGCATAAGAAATATAATCAATAGAATCAAAATAACTTTGTACAATGACAGGTGGTTAGTAGATTTATCACAGTGATCAATTTGTAAGGTATATAAATCCTGAATAACTATGTTATATACATGAAACTCATATAATATGGTACATTATCTGTACTTCAATAATAAAAGTAAAAGAAAATTTGGATAAGTTGTTTTTTTAAGGAAAAATTTGTTCTTATTTATTTATTTTAACAAAAAAAAAAATGAGCCAATGATCCTAAATCACACAGTTGTTTTTTGTTTTGTTTTGTTTTGTCCTAGCATTTTTCTCTGGAGATTTTTCGCTCTAGTGATTAAAACAGAAAATAAGATACAACAGTTTTCAAATAGGAAGGTTCAGGCAATGTCTTCACACTCTTTTCTTTATGAGCATGCTAGAAGCCAGGTGCATGAAATTCATGTGCCGGTATGACCCTTAGGCTTGGCCTGCAATCAGGGCTGTTTTCCCCAGCTGCCCACAGCCAGCCCCGCCCCCCTGCCACCCACCCTCGGTTCCCCATTCGCCATTGGGCGATCTGAGCCTGCTGGTCGAGGGGAGGGACTGAGAGGTTGGTTGTTCCTGCCCACTCACTGGCCCCACCCCTGACGTGGGTTGCCCTCTGTGTAGGGGGTGACCAGCAGGGCGGGGGCCTTGGCCTGGTGCTGCCTGCATCCCCTGCCACCCACCCCTGGTTCTCTGTTTGCCATCGGGTGCTCAGAGCCTGCCAGCTGGGGAAAGGGACCAAAAGGTGGTCAATGCACCTCATACTGACTGGTTGAGCAGTCATTCTGGTTGTTCTGTCATTAGGGTCAATTTGCATATTACCCATTTATTATATAGGATACTAACTACACTAGTAGGTATGCCTTCCCAAAACTATATGGCTATATTCAGATATGTTGTTGCCCAAAACATTTAACATAAACCCAAACTGATTATCAAGTCTTTATGTGATTAAAGTCGTGTTTTTCTTTTACTTAAAAAGTGAGGAAAATAATTATTAGCAAAGAGTATTAAGTATTTTGATAACTTGTATTACATCTCTTCTCTTGAAAGATACAATATGAAGAAACAGAGCATTTTAGAGTGGCCCAAGTCTTACCATATACCATGTAATCTCAGAAAACTCGACAATATTTATTAATAATAAGTGCTATTAAATACTTTGAATGCAAATAAAGTTTTCTGTTAGGAGAAAAACATGAAGTATTTAACTATTATAAAACATGACTTTAACAATTTTTACCAAGTTGGAATAATTTTCTTTATAAAAGGTATGTGAGATAACTTTATTTATTAATAGTTAATAATTTAAAATAAGGTTTGTATATTTTAAATACCCCCATTATCAAATATATACAATATATATTAAAAACAAGTATTAGCTTCATAAAAATGGCTAATATTAAAGGATTCAAAATGTAACATAAAGGAATCTGTAGTGTTGAGGAACATATCATACCATGCTCACTGTACCTTATTTACTATAACTCACTTGATTTCACTGGAAAAAATTAAGGGCTGTATTATTACACATACTATTCATGTGTGTGAGAGCACTTCATGAACATCTATTTAAAACAGAGCTTGCAAGCAAGACTTCCTGAATGGTGGAGTGAGGACCTTTCTGAATCTACACATCAATTAAAAGCAACAAAAACACTGGCAAATTGCCATCATCAACTTTTTCAAAAACTTCCAAGTACCAGAAAAATGACTCATCACATACAAAGGGTCCTCAATGTGAGTAATTACTGATTTCTTATCAGAAAGCATGAAAACAGAAAGCAACCCATCATTCCATGTGTTGAAAGAAAAATATTATTAATCAAGAATATAACATTCAGCCAAATTAAGACATTTTCATATAAACAGTGAGAGAAATTCTTGCTAGCAGAACACTCTATAAGAAAAACTAAAATTGGATATCTGTTTCCTTCACCAAGTTAGGAAAGCTTTTTGTCATTATTTTTTCAAATAAGTTTTCTATTTCTTGTTCTCTCTCTTCTCCTTCTGGGAACCCATGATGTGAATGTTGGTATGACCACTGACCACCAACCTCCAACTAACTTGGGGGATCATCTGTGCAATGATACACCACACAGAGCAGGGCTTACTTCATCAGGGCATTGCGTGTGTCACTTATGGAGGTGGTTGCGTGGTGATGCTTTGACATGGTCTGAAGCTGTCCACTGGGTGTGCTGGCTCTGGGGCCTCTAAGGAGGTGCACACCAAGGCCAGCCACCACATGTGTTCTATAGGTTAGGGCCACAAGGCACAAACTACAAAGCGATGCACAGATAGCTGTTTCTTGTGCTGGGCTTGGAGGTGCCCAGGTGACATCAAACTGTGAACCAAGGCTGGCTGCTGCTAGTGCTGGGTCTGGGGCCACTTAGTTAAAGGCAGCAAGAAAAAAGTAGTTGGTTACCTACAAGGGAGCTCCCATAAGACTGTCAGCTGATTTCTCAACAGAAACTTTGTAGGCCAGAAGGGAGTGGCAAAAAATATTTAAAGTCATGACAAGCAAGAACCTACAACCAAGAATACTCTACCCTGCAGAGCTATCATTTAGAATTCAATGATAAATAAAGAGCTTCCCAGACAAGAAAAAACTAAAGGAGTTCATCACCACCAAACCAGTATTATATGAAATGTTAAAGGGTATTTTTTTAAGAAGAAGAAAAGAAGATAAAAAATATGAACAAGAAAATGGCAATAAATCTATCAACAACTGAATGTACAGTCAAAATGAACAAGCAGAACAGAAACAGATGCATAGATTCAGAGAACATTTTTTGGTTGCCAGAGGGGAGGAAGCTTTGTGAGGGAGTGGATAAAAAAGGTGAAGGGATTAAGAAGTGAAAATTGGTTGTTACAGAATAGTCATGTTTTGAAGAGCACATGAGACTTGGTTGGAAATTTTGTAAGGAGGACATTTCAAGAAAAGGGAAGTGTGTGGAAGACTGCCCGCCCTGTTTATCAGAATTCTGACTTATGGGAGTGTCAAAGGTGGTGCTCCTAATTATCCCTGGACCTTTCCAAACAAGTCTGTGTACATGCAGACCCCCAGATGTTTACTGAAATCCTTATGCTTAATCTTTGGGTGTCCTTGCTTAAAGGACACTGCAAACACATGTGTCCTCCCAATATTACTTACCCTACTGATTGTATCTAAAAGATAAACTTTATCTCAAACTGCTGTTACAATAAAAGCCTAATGAGGCAGGCGATCAAGGCTGTCTGGTTCCCTTAGCCCTCTCTTTCACAGCAAACATTGCTTCAGAGTAATCCATTCATCCATTATCAGGGTCTGCTGGTCAGCCCTGGCAGCCACAGAGAAGTAAAGTACAGCATAAGGAATATAGATGGTAATATTCTAATGACTAGGTGTGGTGCTGGATGGGTGGGGGATTTATTGGGATGATCGCATATTAAGTTATGTAATGTCTGGTTACTGGGGTATACAAAATATATAAAAATATAATAATTTTAAAATATAAAATATTACAAAACACTAAAGCAAATCATTCAGGTCAAATAAAATGATAGTATGTAAAATAATAGGTTCATTTCACAGGACCATATAAAAAAGCATAAATGTATTTTTGGTAATATTTTCCTCTTTCATATAATTTGAAAGACAACTGTATTAATCAATAATTATAATTAATAATTTTATGCTATGCATATAATAGTCAAAAGAGAGGTGAGTGCCTAAACTAATAATTAATTAGCTAATAATGGATAAATATTAATTTACATCACAATATTATCCCAATGAGTGGGAATAGGGCAATCTTTGAGCAAAATTTCTGTAAACTATTTAAATTAACATTAATCTGAACTAGATTGTTTTAAGTTATGATGTTAACTGTAATCCCTAGAATGACAATTAAAGAGAAACCACACACATAGGAACACAGAAAAAAACACATGGGAAATAACAAAGGAATATAAATGGTACACTAAAAATATGTATTTAATATAAAAAAGAAGTAACAAAAATTAAGTATCAGAAATATAAGGCATATAGAAATACACAACAAAATGACAGAGGCAAATCCTGCCTTATTATTAATTACATTAAGTATAAGTAGATAAAACACTTAAATCAAAGTAATAGACTGAAAAAGTACATAAATAAATGTGACACAAGTATGTGCTGTCTAAGAAATGCATGTTAGGTATGAACACACTAGTAGGTTGAAGATAAAAAGATGAGGAAAGATATGCGATGCATATAATTGATAAAAGAGAGCAGAGTGGCTAGACTGATTTAGACAAAATAGACTTTAAAATTAAAAGAGTAGAGTAGAAGTAAATAATAGAGAATTTATAAGGGAATAAACATTTTTATCTTAAAAACCATAAGGCCCAAATCTATAAGTTACATAGAAGAAAATATAGGTATCAAACTTACAGACCTGGGTGGTAGAGAACAATTTATGGACTTGACTCCAAAGGTAAGGGAGGTAAAGGCTAAATAAATGAATGGGACTATATCAAACTGAAGAGCTTCTGCACAGCCGAAGAAACAGACAACAAAACAAACAGGCAGCCAAGCAGATGGGAGATGATATTTACAAACAGTAGCTCTGACAAAGGTTTAATTTCCAAAACCGGTAAAGAACTTGTTAAACTTAACACCAAACAAATAAACGACACAATCAAAAAGTGGGCAGAGGACTTGAAAATACACCTCTCCCAAGAAGACATGTGAACAGCCAATAGATATATGAAAAGATGTTCAACCTCAGTGGCAATTAGAGAACTACAAATTAAAACTACAATGAGATACAACCTCACACCTGTTAGAGTGGCCATTATCAACAAGACAAGCAATAACAAGTGTTGGAGGGGTTGTGGGAAAAAGGGAACCCTCATTCACTGCTGATGGGAATGTAGATGGTACAACCACTATAGAAAGAAGTCTGGCAATTTCTCAAAAAATTAAGAATAGAGCTATCATATGACCCAACAACCCCACTCCTGGGTATATACCTGAAAAACTCAAAATCATTTATATGCAAAGATATGTGCGCCCTATGTTCATGGCAGCATTATTCACGGTGGCCAAGACTTGGAAACAGCCAAAGTGCCCTGCGATAGAGGACTGGCTAAAGAAGACATGGTCCATATACACAATGGAATACTACTTAGCCATAAGAAAGGATGAAATAGCAACATTTACAACAACATGGATGGACCTTGAGAACATTATGTTAAGTGAGAGAAGTCAGACAGAAAAAGCTAAGAACCATACGATTTCACTCATATGTGGGATATAAAACTGAAACTTATGAACACAAACAGCAGAGTGTTGGTTTCCAGAGGGAAGGGGGTGGGGGGAGAAGGGCATCCTAATATGAGGTGACAGGAGAAGACTTGACTTTGAGTGGGTGGCACATGGTACTATATACAGACTTTGTAACTTAGAAATCCATACATGAAACCTATATGTTCATGTAGACCAGTGTCACCCTAATAAAATTTAATTAAAAAATAAAAATAAATAAGGAAGTGCCATAAATACTTGTAAGTAAAGATATTAGATGCTTAAATGAAATGATGAAATTCTTAAAAAGATATACTATAAAAATGACTGAAGAAGAAACTAAAAATATGAATAAACCTAAAAGAAGTAGAGATTAAATTACTGATTTTAAAACTTCCCACAAAAATAAAGTTGAAGGCAAGATGGCCTCCCTGATGAATTCTATCAACCATTTAAATATTAACATCAATTATTTATGAACTCTTGCATAAAAGGAGAATACAAGAGCTTGCAGGATACAAGATCAATATAAGAAAACAGTGTATGTACTTCCTTGCACTTGTCATGACCATTTGAAAATATAATAAAAATTGATTTAAAATACTACAAAAATTACAAAATACTTAGAAATAACTTTAACAAAGGAGTATCTTACTTGTACACTTAATACTGCAATATGACACTGGAACAAAGATAAGCATATAGATGAATAAAATAGAAGTGAGAGTTCAGAAATAAATATATTTATGGTCATTTTGATTTTGACTAGGATAGCAAAACAATTTAATAAATGATGTTGACACAACTGGACATACATATAAAAAGAATCAAGTTGAACCCTACATAATTCTACACACACACACACACACACACACACACACACTAAAAATAGATCATGGACCTAAATATAAGAGATATAACTATAAATGCTTTGAATAAAATGTAAAGTGTAGGAATAAATCTTTGTTACCATGTGTCAGACAATATTTTTTAGATGTAACACCAAAAAATGTAGGTAATTGGACTTCATCAAAAGTAAGAACTTTTGTTCTACAAACAAAGTAAAATGACAACCTAAAGAATAGAAGAAATATTTTCAAAACATATATTTGATTAGGGACTTATACTTTGATTACACAAAATACCTACAACTTAATAAGAAGACAAATAACCCAATTCATAAATAGGCAGAAAGTATATCAGCAAGATGGCAGAATTGGTTTTTATAGAATCTTCCTAAAAGTACACCAATTTTGATAATCACTTACAAACAAGAGTATTAACATCCAGAAAAAATTTTCAACATGCCATTGGAGAAAAAAATATCCAAGATTAGATGAATTAAAGCAGGTAAGAGAAACAATTTTACTTTACTTGCAACACCCCTCCACTAAGACAGCATAGCTCAGTCCCAACAGAGACCTCCTTAGCCAGTGATTCTTTCCAGAGGGGAAAATGAGAGTATGTAAGTAAGCTTCCAGCTTACCCATCTGTGTGGGATGCTGATGAAGTTGCCCATTTTTTTTTTTCTCACCTACAGAATACTGAGGTGATGTGCACAACTGAGAGTTGGGGAGAGGCTGTGAGTATAGCAGCGAGGGCTCAGAATTTATGAAAAGACTACAGATCCTACTAGCTATTGACTTCATCAGGAAAATATAACAAGCTGCTGGGGACAACTTGTATGCTGACTAACTTACAGGCACCTTCAATGCTGTCTGCACCTCATCCAAATACCCTCTGTCAGTTCCTTGTAGGTGTTTCCAAGGGAGGTGAGCTCTGCAGACAGCAAGTGAGAAATGGAAAAAGCCAGCTTGACTGTGGTATTGGCAGAAATCACACAACTTGAGCATTTGATACCATCCTAGGAAAAGCACCCAACCTAAATTGACAGGAGTTAAGAAAAACATACAGTCTTAAGAATTCCCTTCCAAGAAGGAAGAAGAAGTGTATAGAAGATTATCCATAGATACAGTTTGAGTAAGCCTCAGAATCCCTGGCAGGACTTACAGAATGGACATTTCTCCTCCAAGCAACTTAGTAATGTCTAGAGAAGATAACTATTCTTCAAATCCTATATAATAAAAGGCTAATATGCAAATCGACAGAACGGCACAATGACTGATCGCTATGATGCTCACTGACCACCAGGAGGCAGATGCTCAATGCAGGAGCTACCCCCTGGTGGTCAGTGTGCTCCCACAGGGGGACCGCCGCTCAGCCAGAAGCCAGGCTCACGGCTGGTGAGCACAGCGGCAGTGGCGGGAGCCTCTCCTGCCTCCTTGGCAGTGCTAAGGATGTCCGACGGACGGCTTAGGCCCTGGGGAGCGGGCCTAAGCCAGCAGTTGGCATCTCCAGAGGGCTCGCAGACTGTGAGAGGGCACAGGCCAGGCCGAGGGACCCCCTGAGTGCAAGAATTCCATGTACCATGCCCCTAGTGCAAAGATAATAATGCAAGACTTTAAAAGGAGGCGAAATATTTATGTGATCTGAAGAAAAACCAAAGTATGATAATAATACAAGATTTTAAAGAACATGAATTGTCAAAAAATGACACTACCAAAGGAATACAATACATTTTCAGTAACTAACACCAAAGAAAAAGAGATCTTCAATTTGTCTAATAAAATTTTTAAATAGTAGTTTTAAGAAAGTTCTACAACCAAACAGAAAGACCAACTCAGCAAAATCAGGAAAACAATCCTTACTAATAAAAGCCTAAGTTGTCGTCACACCGTGATGCCATCATGTCTTCACAAGATGGCTGTGCGCACAGTGGGTGCACACAGGTGGGTGGGGCTGGACTTGATGCTGTGTGCACAGCACAGAACCTGCCTGGGAGTCCGGCTTCCTCCCAGCTCCGCACAGAGTTGTGAGGAGGCGGGTCCCCTGGCTCCCCAAGGTGAGGCCTTCCTGGGGGTCCTGCCTCCTCCTGGCTCCATGCTGCAAGGCCTGCCTGGGGGTCCTGGGGTCCTGCCTCCCAACTCCACATGGCATGGAGGCAGGGCCACCAGCTCCAGCCTACCTCTTTGGGGCAATCCATTGAGGAGCCCCGGATGGGTGGGCAGGGCCTACCTCTTTGGGGCAATTGGTCGAGGGGCTCCTGCACTGTGACAGGGCACAGGATAGGCTGGGGGACCCCCCCCCCAAGTGCATGAATTTTGTGCACCAGGCCTCTAGTAACTAATAAAACAAGAAATGTAACAGAGAGAAAGACACCATTAAAAAGAGCCAACAGAAATTCTGGAGCTGAAGAATACAATCAATACAATTTAAAAATTCAATAGAGAGTCCTGGCTGGATGCTTGGTTAGTTGGAGCATCATCCTGTACACCAGGGGACTATGGGCACATACCTGGGTTGCAGGTTTGATCCCCAGACTGGGTGGGTGCAGAAGGCAGCCACTCAATATCTCTCTCTAACATTGATCTCTCTTTCTCTCTCTCACCCTCTCTCTTTCTTTTACTTCCTCTCTCTAAAGTCAATAAACATGTTTTTGGGTGAGAATAAAAAAATTAAATAGAGTGCATTAATATCAGATTTGATCAAGCCCAAGGGGAAAAAAATGAAAGACAGATAATTTGAAATTATCTAGTCAGAGGAGAACAAAAAATAAATAAAAGAAAGAAAGAAAGAAAGAAAGAAAGAAGAAAGAAGAAAGAAAGAAAGAAAAGAGAATGAAAAGGAGTAAAGAAAATTTACCTGAATTATGAATACCAAAGAATGAAACAATTCACATATTGAGGGATTACTAGAAAAAAGAGAGAGGGGGAAGGTGGCAGAAATCTTCTTTAAATAAATAATGGCTGATAGCTTGCCAAATCCTGGGAGAGAATTTGATCTATGTATTTGTAAAATACATAGATTCAAAAAATTTTAATATCAAAATATCACCTCTAAAACACATCATAAGAGAACTATCTAAAAAAATCAGAGTTAGAGTATTTTGAAAGTGAAAAAGCTTCTTTTTATGTAGGAAGAAACTCCCTAAAAGCTATCAATAGATTTTCCAGCAGAAACCTTCCATGCCAGGAAAGAATGGTATGATATATTCAAAGTGATGGGAAAAAGAAAAAAAAAACTGTCAACCAACAATATTTTACCTGGGACTGCTGGCCTTCAGAAAGTAGAGAGAGATAAAGACTTTCCCAGTGATATCAAAACTTAGCAAGTTCATCACCATTGGATCTGCCCGACAAGAAATGCTGAAAAGAGTCCTTCTAGCTGAAATAAAAAAAGACACAAATTAGTATTCTGAAAACATAAAACACACTGGCAAAAGTATGTGTATAGTCAAAATAAGAATAATGTATATGGTGATGTATTAAACATTTAACTCTAGCATAAAGTATAAAGGACAAAAGTATTAAAAAGAACTATATTATAAATATATAATAACTTGTTAATGGATACAAAATATAAAAAAATGTAAATTGTGACATCAAACATGAAATATGAAGGAAGAATAAAAGGGTAGAGTTTTTGTATACTATTAAAACTGTTATCAACTTAAAATAGGTAGTTATTATGTTTTATGTAAGCTTATTAATGATCACAACACAAAAATTGATAGTTGATATGCAACAGATAAAGAGAAGCATATTACTACAGGAAATCATTAATTCATAAAGGAAGACAGAGAGAGAGGAACAAAGCAAACAGCCATAAAACAATTAACAAAATGGCTTTACTAAGTTATTATCTTTCAATAATTACTTTAAATGTAAATATATTACATTTTCTAATCAAAAGACATAGAGTGACTGAATGGATAAAGAAACAAGACCCAACTATATTCTACCTGCAAAAGATGCACTTCTATTTTAAGGACACACGTAAACTGAAACCAAGGGATTTAAAAAGATGGTCCAAGAAAATGGAAATCACAGGAATAGTTTTACTTACATCAAACAAATTAAAATTTAAGTCAAAAAATTTAATAACAAACAAAAAAGATAATTATATAATGACTAGAGGCCTGGTGCACAAAATTCATGCACGGGGGGGGGAGGGGTGTCCCTCAGCCTGGCCTGTACCCTCTCCAATCTGGAACCTCTTGGACATCCAGAGTCAGACATCCCTCTCACAATCTGGGACTGCTGGTTCCTAACCACTCGCCTGCCTGCCTGCTTGCCTGATTTCCCCTAACCGCTTCTGCCTGCCAGCCTGATCACCACCTAACTGCTTTCCTGCTGGCCTGATCACCTGCAACTGCCTTCCCCTGCCAGATCAATTGCCCCCAACTGCCCTCCCCTTCCAGCCTCATAGCCCCCAACTACCCTCCCCTGTTGGCCTGATCACCCCCAACTGCGCTCCCCTGCAGGCCTGGTTGCCCCCAACTGCCCTGCCCTGGCAGCTATCTTGTGGTGGCCATCTTGTGATGACATGAGGGTGTCGTGCTAGGGTGTGGGCACCACCTAGGCTATTATTAGTATAGATAACATGGTCAATTTACTGAGATTACAACAATTATATATATGTCTACACACACACAAATCCACACATCAGAGCGCTTAAAGATATTAAGCAAATGCTATCATATCTGAAGGGATAAATTAAAAAAAAATACAATACAAAACTCTTTTCAACAATTCATAAAGTATCCATAGAGAAAATCAACAAGAAACCTTAAACTTAAGCAATATACCTTAGACCAACTGAACCTAACAGACATACATGAAACATTCCACCCAACAGCAGCAGGGTACACATTCTTCTCGAGCATATATGGCAAATTTTCTAAAATAGATCATATGTTATATGACAAAAAAGATCTTAACAAATTTAAGAAGATTGGAAATATACCAAGATCTTTTTGAATCACAATGGTAAGAACTAGAAGTCAATTATAAGAAGAAAACTGAAAAATTTACAAATGAGAAAATTAAACATCATACTCCTTAATAGACAATGGCTAAAGAAGAAATTTTTAAAAAATTGTAAAACACTCTTAAAACAAAGAAAAATGAAAACACATATGTTAAACATATGGGATGCACATCAACAGTTTATAAGAGAAGTTTATAGTAAGTAATGTCTATACTAACCAAAAAGAAAGATGGCAAAACCCAACCTAAATTTACACCACAGAGAAGTGGAAAAAAAAAAAAAGAAAAAGAAAAAAAGAAGCCCAGTGTTACCAGAAATGATATAACAAAGATCAGAACAGAAATAATGAAACAGGAACCAGAGAAACACTAGAAAAATCAGCAAAATTAATGGCTGACCTTTTGAAAAAGTAGACCAAATTAAAAAAAAAACAACCTTAGGTAGACTAAGAAAAAGAGAGAAAATTCAAATAAGTAAAATAAGAAGTGAGAGAGGAAACATTTTAGTGGATACCTTAGAAGTATAAAAGATCACCAGAGATTACGCTGAACAAGTATATGTCAACAAATGGGATAAGCTAGACAAAATGGATACATTTTTAGAAATGTACAACCTACCAAGATAGAATCATGAAGAAATAGAGAACCTGAACAGATCAAAATCAAGTCAGGGGATTGGATCAGTAAACAAAAATCTCCCAATAAATAAAATTCCTGGATCTGATGACTTCACTTGTGAATTCTCCCGAACATTTAAAGAATTAATACCAATACTTCTTATACTTCTCATATTGAAGCAGAGAGTATACTCCCAAACTCATTTTATGAGGCCAGAATTATCTTGAAGCCAAAGCCAGGTAAGTTCACCACAAGAGAACTATAGGTTAATATCCCTGGTGAGTATAGATATAAAAATCCTCAACAAAAATCTAGCAAACCAAATTTAACAGTATATTAAAAGGATCATAAACCATGCTCAAGTTCAATTTATCCTTGGTATACAAGGATATTTCAACACAGACAAATCTATAAATGTAATGCACAATATTAGCAGAATGAAAGAAAAATCAGGTTTATCTCAATAGATGTATTTGACAAAATTCAACATATTTTCATAATAAAAACTCTCATAAAGTTAGGTATAGAAGAATTGTACCTCAACATAATAAAAGCTATATATGACAACCTCATAGCTGACATCAAACTCAATGGTGAAAAGCTGGATGTTTTCCTCTAAGGTCACTAAGAAGACAAGGATGTCCATTCTCACCAACTCTATTCAATATAGAACTAAAGTACCCATCCACAGCAATGGAATGAGAAAATATGTAAGAGACATACCAATTGAAAAGGAGGAAGTAAAATTGTCTTTGTTTGAACATGTTCTTCTATTTAGAAAACTCTAAAGACTTCTTTTAAAACACAAGAAAAAAGCAGTTAGAACTAATAAATCAATTCAGTAAAATTAGAGGATACAAAATTAATATAAAATTAGTTGCATTTCTATACACTAACAACAATCTATTGGAAAGAGAAATTACAAAAATGATTCTGTTTTATAATAGCATCAAATACAATAAAATATTTAGAAATAAATTTATCAGAGGTGGCAAATGACCTATACACTAAAAATTGTAAGACACTGATGAAAAAAAATGAGAAAGACACAAATAAGTTGTAAGAAATCCCATGTTCATGAAATGAAACATTAATATTGTTAAAATATCCATACAACCCAAATGATCTACAGATTCAGTGCCACCCCAATCCAAATTTTATTGGTATATTTCTTTATATAAATTGATAAAGCCTTCCTAAAATTCATGTGAAACCACAAAAGTCCTCAAATAGCCAAAGCAATCTTGAGGGAGAGGAACATAGCTGGAGGTATCACACTTCCTTATTTCAAACTATATTACAAAGCTGTAATAACCAGAACAGTATAGTACTGGAATAAAAACAGATACTTAGATAGACCAGTGGAACAGAATAGAGAACCCATATATAACCCCCACACATATATGGTCAACTAATCTTTAACAAGGGAATCATACAATGTAAGAAAACAGTCTCCTTAATAAATAGTGTCTAAAATTGGATGTCCACATTCAAAAGAATAAAACTGGACCTGTATCTTATACTGCACACAAAAATTAATGCAAAGTGAATTAAAGACTTAAATATAAGACCTGGATCCATAAAACTCCTAGAAAAAAAAACAAACAGAAAAAGTCTCCTTGACATAGTCTTGACAATGATTTTTGTGAGATATGGCACCAAGACACAGGCACAGAAACAAAGATGAACAAGTGGGTATATGTCAAACTAAAAAGCTTTGCATGGAAAAGGAAAATATGAAAAAAATAAAAATATAACCTATAGTTTGGGATAAAATACTTGCAAACTCTATATCTGATAAGGAGGAATATCCAAAATATATAAAGAACTTATATAACTCAATAGCTATAAAATATAATAATAACCTAATTAATAAATGAGCAAAGGACCTGAATTGACATTTTCTCAAAAAAGACATTCAAATTATCAACAGGTACAAAAACATGTTCAATATTGCTAGTCATCAGGAAAATGCAAATCAAAACCACAGTGAGATATTGTATCACACCTGTTAGGATGGCTAGTATCAAAAAGTCAAATGACAGTGTTTGTGAGGATGTGAAGAAAAGGTAACCCTCATGCCTTTTGGTGAGAATGTAAATTGGTCTCGCCACTATAAAAAAATAGTATGGATATCCTCAAAAATTAAAAATAGAACATTATATTATCTGGCAGCCCTGGATTTGCACATATACCTGAAGGAAATAAAATTAGTATCCAAGTTAGATATCTGCCATCCCATGTCCATTGATCACAGTAGTCAATATATGATGTCTAAGTGCTCATTGACAAATGAATGGATAAAGAAAATGTGATATTTTAAGTTGACTTTTATTCATGAGAAAGAACGAAATCCTGACATTTGCAACAACATGGATGAAGCTAGAGAAAACTATGCTAAATGAAATTAGCTGGACAGAGAAAACAAATATTATATGACCTCAATTACATATGAAATATTTAAATAAAAGTCAAATTAATAAAAACAGAGTATAATGCTAGATGAGAAGATGTTGGTCAACAGTACAAGTTTTTGGTTACATCAATAAGTTCGGAGATATAGTGTACAGTGTGGTGACTTTGAATAATACTGTTATATACTTAAAATTTATTGAGAGTACACCTTTAGTATTTTCAACACACACATACTATGTGAAGAAATGAATGTGTTTATCTGATTGAGTAATCATTTGATAAAATATATATGTTAAATTATCACATTGTAATACACACACACAGATATAAACTGAGTGGTCAAATTATTATGATCTCTGAATTCATAATAATCTGGCCACTTAATATATATATATATATATATATATATATATATATATATATATATATATTTTTAGAGGCCCGGTGCATGAATTCGTGCATGGGTGGGGTGGGGTCAGGCCAGCCTGGCCAGGGAGAGGGGACATGGGCAGTTGGCCAGCCTGCCTGCTGGTCGAACTCCTGGTCAAGGGGACAATTTGCATATTAGCCTTTTATTATATAGGATATACACTGAGTGGCCAGATTATTATGCATTCAGAGATCATAATAATCTGCCTACTCAGTGTATATATATGTATGTATATACAGTATATATATATATATATATATATATATATATATATGTATATATATAATTTTATTTGTCAAGTATACCTTAGTAAATTTTTAAAATATATAGCAAAAAAGTGCCACTAACCCAATTATTAATAAAATGCATAGCAAAATGTGGTATATCGATACAGTAGAATGTTATATATTCTTTAATAATAATAAATGAAATACCGACATATTCAAAAACCTGGGTAAATCTTAAGATTTGCTTTGTGAAAGAAGTTAGTCACAAAAGATCACATATTTTAAGCTTCCATTTGTATGAAAAGTTAGGAATAGTTCCGAAGTCTCTAGAGATAAAAGCATGTTAATAGTTTTCCCAGAAGAATGGAGGGGGGGGGTGGGTATAACTGTTCAGCAGTTCAAGGTTTTTTCTTGGGTTGATGAAAATGTTCTAAATATGATGGTTACACAATTCTGTGAGTATACTAAAAAAAAATTATTAAGTTGTACACCTTACAAGGGTGAAGTTATGAAACAAAAGTTTGATCTCAATAAAACTGTTTTAAAAATCACCCAGGTTATATTTGTCTCTTTGAATTTCCATCTTATCCATAAGGGGTCTTTCCCAAGAATGTGGACCATGTCTTATTAATTGTTGAATCCCCAGCTAAGACTCAGTTTCTGATTTGTTGCCACTGATGTTTATGGCACATCAGCTTAACAGCATATTTTTGTGATATTTTATCATGTATACTTGTTTTCTAGAAGGAGACCTCTATCGGGTGGGTCTCCAGGGCATCCTTATAGACTCCTGGCATGGCTACTGAGTCTTTCTTAAGGACATCTGTAACAACAACACAAAAAAGAATAACCCTCAAGTATATAGACATGAAGATAACTATTAGATAATGAAACTAATTAAATCCATGCTCAAAGAGAAATGGGAGTATTTCAAGGTCTAGAAGTTATATCAACTTACACAGATTCCCACTACCAAGCTTAGGTTTCACTTTTTCCAATATGATCTCACATTTCTCAAGTGCACTTGGAAGAATTTGCTTGCTGCTAGTCAATTGGTGTCCTGAGTTTTCTTGCTTCCCTTTAGTTCCCTGCTATTCCTTGAAATTTCTTGTGATTTCCAGGGGTCACTATCATGTCCCCCTGAAGGTGGGTGTGTAGGCAGCCTCAGTGAATATAAATAAATAAATAAATAAGGATAAATAACGATGTACCTGATCCCCCAGACTTATCTGTGGAGTTATTAAAGTATCCTAATAAGGAATTCATTTAAGTTAATGAAGATTTTCATAATTTCAGAAGAAATTTGGCTTAAAGTTTTAGAAAGCAGGGTTCTAGGAGCTGCAGAAGATACCAAGAAGGACCGATCTTGGTAAAACAACAGTAGTCATAATAAAAACCAGATAGAAACATTTTTTTTATTAGACAGAGCATCAAATGAGACAGAAACCTGGGGATCATATGTAACCTTTAGAAGTAATAAAATTTGCATATTCTCTCAAAATATGTTCTCACTGTCTGGACTGGCTGAGAATGTGTCTGCTCCAGTACATTCTGAGTCCAGGTAATGGCTCTATCATGAATTGTGCCTTTCATATATCTAGCATAAAAAAGCACATTCTGCCTCAAGCACTGTAATACAAATGTTCTAATTTAATGCGTGAGTGATTTTGATTCTGCTAATTATTATTCATATAGTTGGCTATGGCTATTGCCTCAATGAGTGTTTTGAATTGAGTGTGTTAGTTCTAATACCCCAGGTTTTGATTTCAGTGTGCATAGATACTCTTTTCACTACCTTCCAATAAATATATCTTAACAACCTTAGTATCTCTTAATTCTGAATGATGCCTATTTTGTGCTTCAAGATAATCTCTGACACATAATGAGGCACTCACCTGACTTTCCAACATCTAGGTACTTCTGGGAAGCCAAACCTCCCCTGGTACTCCATTAGAGCAGAAGGTTCATCCATCTCTGGGCTTTGATTCATCTGTTGCCTTGACTGATCTTCTTCCCAGAACCAAATTCATCTGGTAGTCTTTTCAGGCACAACTCTCAATTTAACTTCAGGATGAAAACATCCCTTCTTTTTCCATCAGTTGCAAGTAAACTCTTATTTCTGAATCTCCATCCCTGGTATATTTGACACTTCCACACAGAATTTACCACATTTCTTTTTACACTGCAGTGTGGTTTGTGTGCTTAGTTTACATCTGCCTCATCTTTGAGGGTAAGATTCTTCTCATTTTCTTTTTCCCATAGGATTACAAGTGAGAACCTTTGAAGACAGTAAGTGCTTAACAAATATGTGATGTATGAATAAATAAATGAAAGAACTAGTATAAATAACCTGCAAGGGCAAAGAAAATCCAAATGACTAATCCTCAGTAGGACAACCTGGGACAAATTGTGTAATATTTCTCTTAAATAGGATTCTCCCTTTGATAAAATAAAAGGAATGGACTGTGTATATGTGTGTGTGTCCTGTCTTCAATCCAACACTGTTTAGACTGCCCCAATGCAGGGAGGAGGAGGAACAGGAGTAGGGGAAATCCTCGCTCATCTAATGTTTTGCCTTTCTAAAGTAAATGCTCATCTAATGTTGGTCCTGGGAAATATTCAAATAGGATGAGCCTATTTGGATATTGGAAAATATCCAAATTTGGAAGACAAAGTAATTTGGAGTAATGACTTTGCTATCAAATTGTTAGACCTTATACACAAAGTATCTAGTCTTCTCCTAGCATTGTGTAATATAAAGAATACAGCTTTTAGAATAAGTGCTCAGTAGCTGTTGAGGCCATAATAATGAGGGTGCTGGGGAGGGGCCTTGGCCCCTGGTTCCAACAACCCTGGATGCTGTGGGCCAGAAACAGAAGTGTGTGGGGCACTGTGACAGCCTCTGGTGTGGCCTGGAGGGCGACAAGAAGGCTAGCACCTATAAACAACTTGCACAACTTACACAGTCAGCCAGCCTGAAGAGAGATCCCACCCATGAATGGGACTACAACAATCAATAATTCACATAAGGGACACACAAAGAGCATTCAGCTAAGGATATCAAAGAGACTGTACCATTGGGTCCCACAGAACACTCACAACATAAAGGCACCCCACAAAGACTGGGAGGCATATCAGTTCTATCTAATACATAGAAAGAAATACAAGAGACAGCAAAAATGGGGAAGCAAAGAAACAATCTCCAAAGAAAGAAAAGAATGAAACTCCAGAAAATAAGCTAAATGAAATGGAGGCAAGTAATTTATCAGAAATAGAATTCAAAGTAATGGTTAGAAGATGCTTAGTGAGAATTACAAGGACTTAGTGGGAACCATAACAGCATGGAAAAGGAAACAGAAACCATGAACAAGAATAAGTTGGAAATGAAGAATACTTTATCTGACATCAAAAATACACTGGAAGGAATTAAAAGTATATTGAATGAAGCAGAGGATTGAATCAGTGATTTGGAAGACAAGGTAGAAAAAAACACCCAATTACAGCAACATAAAGTAAAAAGAATAAAAAAGCCAGAGGATAGTTTCAGGGAATTTGGGGACAACATGAAACATAACAACATCTGCATCATACGGGTACCAGAAGTAGAAGAAATTGAGCAACAAATAGAGAACCTGTTTAAAGAAATAATGACAGAAAACTTTCCTAACCTGGTGAAGGAATACAAGTTCAGGAAGCACAGAGAGTCCCAAGCAAGATGAACCCAAAGGGACCCACATCAAGACACATCATAATTAAAATGATAAATGTTAAAGTCAAAGAAAGAATCTTAAAGCAGCAAGAGTGAGACAGTCATCTACAAGGAAGTTCCATTAGACTGTCAGATGATTTTTCAACAGAAACACTTCAGGCCAGAAGTGATTGGAATGAAGTATTCAAAGTAATGAAAAGCAACAACCAGAATCCAAGTGTATTAATCCAGCAAGAGTATCACTTAAAATTGAAGGTGAAATAAAAAGCTTCCCAGACAAAAAAAAAAAAAAAAGAAAAGAAAGAAAGAGAGAGAGAGAGAGAGAGAGAGAGAGAGAAGGAGCACATTACCACAAAACCAGCATTGCAAAAAAAATTTAAAGAAATTGGTTTAAGAAGAAGAAGAAATCAAGAGAGACAGGAACATAGTTCTGAAGAAAAAGTGGCAATCAATAAGTACAAATCAACAATAACCTTAAATGCAAATGGATAAATGCTCCAATCAAAAGACATAGGGTAGCTGACTCAATAAGAAAACATGAAACATGACACATAATTATGCTGTCTACAAGAGACGCACATCAGAACAAAAGATTCACACAGACTGAAAGTGAAGGCATGGAAAAAAATATTTCATGCAAATGGAAATGGAAAAAAAAAGTTGGGATAGCAATACACATACATGAAAAATAGACTGTTGGTGGACTTTACAGGAGAAATCTATAGCAATACAGTCCCAGTAGGCATCTTTAATACCCCATTGATATACCTGGGTACTTCTTCCAGACAAAAAATCAACAAGAAAATAGCAACCTTAAAAGACACTAGATCAGATGGATTTGATATTTACAGAATATTTCATCCCCAAATGGCAGAATATACATTATTCTCAAGTAGTACACATGGAACATTCTCAAAGATACACCACATGTTGAGACAAAAATAAGTTTTAACATGTTCAAGAAAATTTAAATTATATCAGGCTTCTCACATCACAATGGCATGAAACTAGAAATCAACTACAATAAAAAAAATTAAGAGTTTCAAAAACATGGGAGCTAAATAGCATGTTGTTAAGCAATAAATAGAATACCAATGAGATCAAGGAAAAAATAATCTAACCCTACAACTAAAATAATTAAAAAGAGAACAAAAAGAAAACCCCCGAGTAAGTGAAGGAAGGATAAAATAAAGATCAGAGGGTTAATAAAAGACATAGAGACTAATAAAAATAATACAAAAGATCAATGAAACCAAGAGCTGGTTCTCTAAAAACATAAATAAGATTGATGAGCATTTGGCTAGATTCATCAAGAAACAAAGAGAGAGGAGCAAAATAAATAAAATCAGAAATGAAAGGGGAGACGTAACAACTAACATCACAGAAATACAAAGGATTATAAAAAAATACTATGAACAATTATATGCCAGCAAACTAGACAACCTCGGTGTAAGGGATAAATTCCTTGTGCAATTCTCCAAAATTCAATCAGGAAGAATAGGAAAACCTAAATAGATCAATGACAACTAATGAAATTGAAACGGTAATTTAAAAATCCCAGCAAACAAAAGTCCTGGACAAGATAACTTCTCAGGGGAGTTTTATCAAACATTCAAAGAACAAGTAACACCTATATTCCTCAAAATATTCCAAAAAATCAAGAGAAGGGAAGACTCCCATGCTTTTTCTATGAAGCTAGCATTATACTAATTCCAAAACCAGATAAAGATGCTACAAAGAAAGAGAATTATAGGTCAGTATCCCTGATAAACATTTATGCTGAAATCCTCAAAAAATATTAGCAAGCCAGGTTCAATAACATACTAAAAAGATCATACATCATGACCAAGTTGGATTTATTCCAGGGGTGCAAGGCTGTTACAATATTCACAAATAAATAAACATGGTACATCACATAAACAAAATTAAAGATAAAAATCACATGATCATATCAATAGATGCAGAAAAATCATTCAACAAAATCCAGCACCCATTAATGATAAAAACTCTCAGCAAATTGGAAATACAGGAATCATACCTCAACATAATGAAGGCCATATATGGCAAACCTACAGACAACATCATATTCAATGGGCAAAAACTATAAGCATTTCCTTTAAGGTCAGAAATAAGACAGGGATGTCTGCTTTCACCACTCTTATTCAACATAGTACTGGAAGTCCTAGCCACAGCGATTGAAAAAGGAGAAAAAAATAAAAGGCATCCAAATTGAAAAGAAGGAAGTAAAACTGTCATTATTTGCAGATGGCATGACATTGTACATTGAAAACCCTAAAGACCCCACCAAGAAATTGTTGGATTTAATTAATGAATACAGCAAAGTAGCAGGATAGAAAATTAACATCTAGACATTGATGGCATTTTTATATACCAATAATGAGTTCTCAGAAAGAGAAACAAACAAACAAACAAATCCTGTTTACTATTGCAACAACAACAAGTAAGAACCTGGGTATAAACTTCACCAAGGCAGTAAAATACCTGTACTCAGAAAACTATAGAACACTGAAAAGAAAATAGAAGAAGATATAAACAAATGGAAACATATACTGTGCTCATGGGTTAGAGGAATTAACATCAGTAAAATGTCCATACTACCTAAGGCAATCTACAAATTCAATGCAATCCCTATTAAAATACCAATGGCATATTTCACAGAGCTAGAACAAATATTCCAAAACATCATATGGAAACAAACAAAAAAACAAACAAATGAAAGAGTGACTAGCCTCAGCAATCTTTAGAAAGAAGAACAAAGTTGAAGGGATCACAATACTAGATATTGAACTATACTACAAAGCCATTGTAATCACAGCAGCCTATTACAGGCACAAGATCAAACATATAGAACAATGGAACAGAGCAGGGACTCCAGAAATTGACCCACACAAATTTGGTCAATTAGTATTTGACAAAGGAGGTAGAGAGTATACATTGGAGTAAAGACAGTCTCTTCTATAAATGGTGTTGGGAAAATTGGTCAGGTACATGCAAAAAAAAAAAAAAAAGAAGAAGCTAGACTATCAACTTACATCATACACAAAAATAAACTCAAAATGGATGAGATTTAAATATTAAGTCACAAAACCATAAAAAATCCTAGAAAACATAGGCAGTAAAATCTCAGACATCTCAGATAACAGTACTTTGATGGATATATTTCCTACAGCAAAAAAAAAAAAAAAAAAAAAAAAAAAAAAAGGAAAACATAAACAAATGGGACTACATCAAAATAAAAAAGCTTCTTAACATCAAAAGGAACCACCAACACAATGAATAGGGAACCTAACGTATGGGAGAACATATTTGCCAATAATACATCTGATTAGGGATAAATTTTCCAAATATGTAAGGAACTTATACAACTGACTAACAATCCAATTTAAAAATTGGAAAAGGACCTGAATAGACACTTCTCCAAAGAGGACATACAGATGGCCAGTAGACACATGAAAAAATGCTCATTGTCACTAGTCATCAGAGAGATGAAAATTATAACTACAATAAGATATTACCTCCCAGTTGCTAGAATGGCTAACATCAAGATACCAAAAACAAGTGCTTGTGCCAGTACCAAGCAGTTTTGAGAACCGTGGCTTGGTAATATAGCTTTATATCTGGTAATGTGATCCCTCCAACTTTGTTTTTCTTTCTCAGGATTGTTGTGGCTATTCGGGGTCTTTTTTTGTTCCAGATGAATTTTTGGAGAGTTTGTTCTAGATCAGCCGTGGGCAAACTACGGCCCGCAGGCCGGATCCGGCCCATTCGGCTGTTCTATCCGGCCCGCGGAGCCGAAAAGAGCGGAGGGTTCTCTTGCTCTCCCCTCCGCTCCTTTACTTTGAATTTATATTAGTTCACACAAACACTCCATCCATGCTTTTGTTCTGGCCCTCCGGTCCAGTTTAAGAACCCATTGTGGCCCTCGAGTCAAAAAGTTTGCCCACCCCTGTTCTAGATCTTTGAAATATGCCGTTGGTGTTTTAATGGAAATTGCATTGAATTTACAGATTGCTTTGGGTAGTGTGGACATTTTAATGATGTTGATTCTATCAATCCATGAACATGGTATGTTCTTCCATTTGTTTATGTCTTCCTCTATCTCTTTTTTTCAATGTCCTGAAGTTTTCTGAGTACAGGTCTTTTATGTCCTTAGTTAAGTTTATTCCTAGGTATCTTAATATTTTGGTGCTATGGTAAATGGGATTGTTTTTGTTTTTTTTCATTTCTCTTTCTGTGGGTTCATTATTGGTATATATAGAACAGAACAGAGAACCCAGAAATAGACCCAAACCATTATGCTCAATTAATATTTGACAAAGGAGGCAAGAGCATACAATGGAGTCAAGACAGTCTCTTCAATAAATGGTGCTGGGAAATTTGGTCAGATACATGCAAAACATGAAACTAGACCACCAACTTATACCATACACAAAAACAAACTCAAAATGGCTAAAGGAATTGAATGTAAGATGGGAAACCATAAAAATCCTACAAGACTCCATGGCAGCAAAATAGCAGACATATGTCATAGCAATATATTTGCAGACACAGTCCCTAGGGCAATGGCGACTAAGGAGAAAATAACAAATGGGACTACATCAAAATAAAAAGCTTCTGCGCAGCAAAAGAAACCATCAACAAAACAACAAGAAAGCCCACTGCATGGGAGAACATATTTGTCAATGATATTAAGGGTTTAATCTCCAAAATTTACAGAGAACTCATACAACTTAACAAAAGGAAGATAAACAATCCAATCAAAAAATGGTCAAAGGATCTAAATAGACACTTTTCTAAAGAGGACATACAGAAGGCCCAGAGACATATGAAAACATACTCAAAGTCACTAATCATCCGAGAGATGCAAATCAAAACAACAATGAGGTACCATCTCACACCTGTCAGAATGGCTATCATCAACAAATCAACAAATGACAAATGCTGCCAAGGATGTGGAGAAAAAGGAACCCTCCTGCACTGCTGGTGGGAATGCAGACTGGTGCAGCCACTGTGGAGAACAGTATGTGGTTTCCTGAAAAAGTTAAAAATGGAACTCCCATTTGACCCAATAATCCCACTTCTAGGACTATATCCCAAGAAAAAAGAAACACCAATCAGAAAGGTATATGCACCCCTATGTTCATAGCAGCACAATTTACAATAGCTAAGATTTGGAAACAGCCTAAGTGCCCATCAACAGATGAGTAGATTACAAAACTGTAGTACATCTACACAATGAAATACTATGCCGCTATTAAAAAGAAGGAACTTTTACCATTTACAACAGCCTGGATGGAACTGGAGAGCATTATGCTAAGCAAAATAAGCCAGTCGGAGAAAGATAAATATCACATGATCTCACTCATTTGTGGGATATAATGATCAACATAATTTTATGAACAAGAATAGATCGATCTAGAGACAAATGGTAGGGAATGGGGGGTTAGAGAACAACCAAAGGATTTATATGCATGCAATGGACCCAGACACTGGGGTGGTGGGGCCTTGCCAGGGCTGGGAAAGGATGGGGGAGGGGGTCAATTGGGGAAAAAGGAGACATACGTAAAACTTTAGACAATAAAAAAAAAAAACACCACAAGTGCTGGTAAGGACGTGGAGAAAAGGGAACCCTCGTGCACTGCTGGAGGGAATGCAGACTAGTGCAGCCACTATTTAAAAGAGTATGGATTCTCCTCAAAAAATTAAAAATAGTACTGCTGTTTGACCTAGCCATCCCACTTCTGGGAATATATCCTAAGAATCTCAAAACACCAATCAGAAAATTTATGCACCCCTCTGTACATAGCAGCATTATTTCCAATAGCCAACATCTGGACACAGCCCAAGTGCCCAATGGGAGATAAGTGGATATAAAAGTTGTGGTATATTTACACAATGGAATACTTTGCAGCTGTAAAAAAAAAAAAAAAAAAAAAAAAAGGAATGTTAACTTTTGCAACAGCATGGATGGACCTGGATAATGTTATGTTAAGCAAAATAAGCCAGTCAGAGAAAGACAAATATCACATGATCTCACTCAAATGTGGAATCTAATTAAGAAAATTAATGGGTGAACAAAATAGGTCCAGAGGCATGGATGAATGGAGCAGACTGATAGATCTCAGTGGGGCATGGAGGGGGGGATTGGTAGATTTACTAAAGCACATATATGCATATATCCATAGTCTATGGACACAGACAATAGTGTGGGGAAGCCTGGGGTGTGGGGAGGCTGGGTGGGCAAAAGGGGGGAAAAAGGTGAACATCTGAAATACTGTCAACAATAAAAAAAGCATAAGGCTTTTAACCCAGAGAAGATTTATTTGTCCTATTCTACTTATAAACAGCAATATCATGGAAAAGTTGTTTAATCTCTCCATGCCTCATTTTATAATGTACTAATGTAAAATGAGGATAATAGCAACCCCCAGAATTTGCAAGGGGCTTAATTAAATGAGCAAGCAGGAGGCAGCACAGTGTACAATAATGGCAAGGACACTGGAGCCAGACTCTCTAGGTCAAGATTAAGGATCTGCACTTTCCTGTGTGGCTTTGCAATAGTTACTTAACCTCTCTGAATCCTAGTTCCCTCTTGCGTTCAGTGGGGAACATTACAGCTGTCTGACAAAATATCCAAGAATTAAAACACATAATGCTCAATTAAAAGGTTTGGAACAAGTGGTAAACTTAAGTATTAGATGTGTTCATTAAGTGCTCATTGGTTCGTTTCACTTAACAATGCCAGGTGGATAACGGAGTGGCTAGCAGGGATTATAAAACGGGATAAATCAAGAAAGAAAATGTCCTCTTATAATGTACCTCGGTCCTCTACAATATCTCTGCTCTCTCTTAGCTGTAGTTCAGTGGTCGGAAATTGACTCCCTTTTTGTGTGAGGCTACTGATTATCACTCAAATACCCATTTCTGACTTCTTTAAATTGTGGGCTATTCATTCATTATGTTGAATACTAGTCATGACTAGTGCAGTAAACTGTAAAACTGTTTACTGCACTTAGGAACTTACCTTCAATGGCCCTGGTTCTTACCTTCTATTTTTCTCCTGACCTCCTGCACTCCTGAGCCGTTCTCTGATCTATTCAGGTAGCATTGTCTTCACACTGACTGCCCTAGATACTTCGGTTAGTTTCTCCTGTCTTACACTGAATTCCCACTCCTGACCTTCGACATTTTCTTGAAGCCAACTGTGAATTGTAGCTCACTGTGCAGATTCTACCCTGCTTTGCCATGTCTTATTTGCCTGCAATGTCCTTTGTTGAATTACAGATGTAATGACCAGCATTTCATGTCCTTTAATTGGCAAAACACAAATTGAAAAGATCCTACGGAATTTATATTTTAAAAATATTAAATGCTGAAGACAATACAAACGTTGTTATTGATTAATCTAATCCCACCTAACAAATTTTCCATTCCCTAGTGCTAAATAATGAGGAAAATGTCTAGTATTAAAATGAAAGCAGAATAACTTCATTTCTGTTGTGAATAACAGACTGAAACAAAAAAAAATAAGTTACTACAACTTCTTTAATACTAAGAGATTTGTTTTCTAAGCAATAAAAATCATGTTTGAATTCAAACTGCAAAGTGAATATCCAGGATAATAGGGTGCCCATTTCAGAATTGTCTGTAAGTAAGAGTTGCTACAGCCGAAAACAGTTTGGCTCAGTGGATAGAGCGTCGGCCTGCGGACTGAAAGGTCCCAGGTTCGATTCTGGTCGAGGGCATGTACCTTGGTTGCGGGCACATCCCCAGTGGGGGGTGTGCAGGAGGCAGCTGATTGATGTTTCTCTCTCATCAATGTTTCTAGCTCTCTATCCCTCTCCCTTCCTCTCTGTAAAATATCAATAAAGCATATATTTTTTTTAAAAAAAAAAGAGTTGCTACAGATGTGCGCTCCCTATACGCCACTTGGTGCTTTACCTGCACTATCACCAACATAGCTACTATTATCTTCATTACAGACTGCAAAGAAAAGGAAGTGAGGACCCTCATTTCCTTCGCCTGGATCTCATCAGTTAAGATGTGGACAGCATGGCCTTCTGTGCCTACTCTGTCTCCAATAGCATCTGCCATCACAATCTCCATTTCCCCTGCTTCGTTTTTCTTTATTCCTCTTGGCACCACTTGGCACTACAGCATATGTGCATTTGTTTATGTACTGCTAGTGTTCCCCTCTAATACGCAGGCTGTATGAGGGCAGGCACCTCTTCTGTTTAGTTTACCATTGGGATACCAAACCATAGAACAGTGCCTGGCAGTGAATAGGGGTTCCATAAATATCTGTGTAATGGAAACATAAAGGATCAGAGCTACAGAGAGGCATCCTACAGCTTATCTTACCCAAGGGTACCCGGTTAACAGGATTCAGACCAAGGATGGCATTCTAGTAAAGTATAGTTTTCTCTACTATGCCATGTCTCTGCTCTTATTACCAAATTACTGCTTCCTGTCACTAAAACTGAGAGAGGAGAATCCCATGTCCTTGTATCCAGCCCCCAGGGTCACAAACATCACAACAACAAAAATGAATGGAAGGTCTAATCCATCCCCACAGCCAAGAAGAGTGTCTAAGATGCTATAAAGAGGATCCTGCAGAAGAGAGACTTTTTAACAGGAATGTGATTAATGTATCTCTAACTTACTAATTGCATTTTATATAGAGTTTACACATACCACTTTTTATGAAGCTCTGAGAAAAAAGAGAAGAGAAGGAAAGAACATTAAAAAGAATGGTATGCCATTCATGTTGACTAATGAAGGCATCTCTATCTTGTGTGACCACCTTTTCATGTGTTTCTTTTTAAACTGCAATCAATGAAAAGGACATACATTCTCAGTATTAATGGACATTTGATTAGGCAGAAGTATGCCTTCCCCATGCTAATGATCAGTAATGTTCCTCTGTCTGTGAATTTCATTGCCCTGAGAAAAAAACCTCTTTCATTTGCATGATTTAAAAATCCTTCTCAATCATCTAACATAATTCAGTTAATATTTTTAACTCAAAAGATAGTTTAATGTAATGGTGCATGTCTTTTCCCAAAATTGCTTTGAATTCCCAAGTGTAATACCTTGAAAACTGGGATCTCTATAGACTTTGATGATGACATTGACTTTAATGACAAAGGGATTTCCACCCCCACCTTATTGCTTTCTGTTCTGATCCTATTCTCAAAATTTCTCACACCTAAGCCCAGTTGGAGCCCAGGTGTCATTTCTGTTACTTAACTAGCAGCTGTGTCTTTTAAATCATTGCCCATCCATTGAATAGGGACATTTTAAATACGTTTTTCAATAAAGGGGATATGCCTAGCAGCTGTATAGGAGCTGATCTCATCCTTTCTCTTTTATCTCATATAACACTCACCACAGACTAACATAATGATCTTCATCCATGAAAATTTGTAATTTATGCTAGCCAAAGAACAGAAAAATTCAATGTAAGAAATGATCTTTTAAAATGTTATTTCTTTTCCTTCATTCATATATGAAACACTGAAACTTCATGGCTAGTCATGATGAAGGAAAGGATAGGAAATAAAGTAAAAACAATTCTTAAAATTGGAAAAAGGAGATTGGCACACAAAATAAAATAGGTAAGGATATAAACTAACTACTAATGACACATTCTGCTTATTCTCCATGGTGAACTTTTAGAGAAAAATAGTCTTGCACATATTGCAGATTGGTATTCATCCCCTCTCCCACCCCACCTCAAATCAGCTTCAACTACTTTAATTTAATCCAGTCCAAACTCAGAGATGAAAATGTAGTCCTTCTGGTAGAAACTGATTTCATGTTTTCAGAAAGCCATAAATCCTGGCTTCTTTAATAACAGTTCTCCAGAACGCTAACATCAGGAAAAATGAATATTAGCTATATCTTTATGTTTACTACATGAGATTATAGCTTTCTTTTTGAAGTTTGCTTATTATTCTTTGAATTTGCTGTGTCTGTGAGCTCATGATTAGAAAGGAGTCTATGACTTTCACATTATTAGTTCATTAATGTGCCCTGTCCTGTGCTGGATAATGTTGGACATACAAAGGTCATTAGCTTATAACAGAATGGGGAGTGACCAGATAAATAACACAAATAACATAAGGCATGATGCTATTACAAGCAAGTTGAAGTCTAGATTAAGTTGTATGAAATTTCAGGAACCACTGACCACATGCCCTTGAAGAAACAGTGGAGTCCAGAAGGAAAGAAATGTAGGCTGGGCGATTCTGTGCTGGACTGAGGCAAGCCCTGAGGAGGGGTTGGGCATTAGAAATGAGGGCTGTGCCAACCAGGCCCTGAGTTGGAAAAGAATGGAGAACATTCAGAGAGGAGCAAATACTATTACTCCTTTTAGTACTGGGGGTTAGAGGAGGAATGGCTTTAATGGGAAATGGGGATTGAGCCAGGGAAAACTGGGTGATTGGAAGAGCCTCTCCAAACTCTATGTAGGGAACTTAAATTCCCAGACAAGCAAAATTTTTTGAGATTAAATGATAATATGATTATTTTTATTAAAACCTATTTATTTATATATGATTATTTTTATTAAAAACCCATTTATTTTGTACCACGTAGCAATGCATGGCATTTAACATGCACAAAGAAGTCAATGTAAATGATTGCATTTAGCACTATGAGAACGTGAACTAGATGTCACCACTGCCATCAGAATAGAAGGAGCAAGGACCCAGCACCCATCGAGTAAAGGGCTTTCATAAGATTGTGGGTCTCAGAACTGGCTGGGCCCTCATGGGGCTGAGCGCCCCTTTAGCAAGCCATGCCATGCAGGTAAGCAGTGGCTCAGGACATTTCAATGAAAACAACCACATCTTTATAAATAGCTCACTTACATGAGATAAACAAGAAGGGAGTATAGTCCATAATGTTGTGATAAGTTTGTGCGGTGACAGATGATGACTAGAATTAGTGGGGTGGTGATCACATTGTAAGGTATAAAAATGTTGAATCAGCCCTGCTGGGGTGGCTCAGTGGTTGAGTGTCAACCTATGAACCAGTAGTTCAAGGTTCAATTCCTGTCAGGGAACATGCCTGGGTTGTAAGCTTGATCCCCAGTGTGGGGTGCACAGGAGGCAGCCAGTCAATGATTCTCTCTCATCATTGATGTTTCTATTTCTTCTCTTCCTCTTCCTTCCTCTTTGGAATCAATAAAATATTTTTTTTTAAATGTTGAATCACTATATTGTACACTAGAAACTAACATAACTAATATAAAATTTTACACCAATTATACTTACATATAAATTAAAAATTAAAAATAAATAAAATTAGATTAAAAATACTAGTACACAGAGAATGTTTTATTGCTATATACACCTTGCTATAAATTTAGACTCTCTTCCCCTCAAGGTCTTTTCCTTAGAGGGATAGCATCAACTTTCCAGAAGTTTAGAAAGGAGAACAAACAGCAAAGAACCAATGGGAGTATTACTCACAGGCAACAGTTTGTGATTTGTAAGTGATACATCCACAAAAGAAAAGAATCTTTGCAGAGAAGGATGATTTCTTCACTTCTAAAATTATTTTCCGACATAGCAGCTACCAATTGTGTGTCAAGCAAACAGAGGATAAAATCCTGTTGGCAAAAAAAGTGTTAAATGCTTTGCTCAAAACATATATATATATAAAGCCAGGGTCATAACATCCAAAATGACCAGAGGCTTGACCAAACACCAGGCTGTGCGCGCAGCAGGTGAGCGGGTTGAACTGCTGACCTCTTGGAGAGAGAGAGAGGCAAGGCTGATCAGCAGCAGCAGTGGCTGCTGGCGAGGCCCGGAGAGAGAAGCAGGGTGATCAGATCCTGTTTCTCTCTGCCAGCCTCACCAGCAGCCAAGCCTCTCTCTCTTTCCCAGAGGTCAGCAGTTCAGCCCACTAGCCAGCAGCCTGGGGCGGCTGCTGATCAGCCCCGCCTCTATGATCAGGTCCAGAGATAGGCCTGGAGATGCTGACTGGCATAGAAACCAACCAATCAGAGCAAAATCTGTGTGAATGCGAGAAGCCAATGTTTGCCTACGAGGCGGAGCTTTTGACACTGACTGGCATAGAAACCAACCAATCAGAACCAAATCTGGGTGAACTGCGAAGGCAGAACCTAAGGTGGGGGCTGAGGAGGGGTTTTAAGGGCAACAGCTGTTTGGTGTAATGTGTAAGAAAGTGATTCAATTTTTTAATGACCAGTTTGGCAGTACAGTGGATATGGCTGGCAGTCCAGATATAGGGATTATGTGTTTTTGTCTGCCAAGAGCATCTCCTCCTGCTGAAAAAGGCTATCTGCCGCCCCCCCCCCCCCCATTTAAGCAATCCTATCCTATATAATCTATCTATACTAATAAAAAGGTAATATGCTAATTAGATCAGATTGACCAGCCATCTTCCAGACATCCAACTTCCTTCTGGACAAAGCCATGTTGGTGGGGGCCAAGGCAGAGGCCGTTAGGGGTGATCAGGCCAGTAGGGGAGGGCAGTTGGGGGCAAGATCATGCCTGCAGGGGAGGGCAGTTGGGAGTGAGATCAGGCCAGCAGACGAGGGCAGTTGGGGGCAAGAACAGGCCGGCAGGGGAGGGCAGTTAGGAGCGAACAAGCAGGCAGGCAGAGGCAGTTAGGGGAAATCAGGCAGGCAGGCAGAGAGGTTAGGGGCAATCAGGCAGGCAGGCAGGCAAGTGGTTAGGAGCCAGTCATCCTGGATTGCGAGAGGGATATCCAACTGCCGGTTTAGGCCCAATTCCGGCAGTCGGATATCCTCTGAGGGGTCCCAGATTGGAGAGGGTGCAGGCCGGGCTGAGGAACCTTCCTCCGTGCACGGATTTCATGCTCCAGGCTTCTAGTTGGTAAATAATCTTCTGGGATGGTTTCAGGAGAAAGCTGCAGTGCGCGTAAGCTGCAATTAGAAATTCAACCAGGCTGCAGAAGCTGCCTGCTCCAGCTCTACATTACCTGCTCTGACTCTGAGCTTCCCCTGCCTCTGCTCTCATTCTTCTTTGTGTTTTTAAAGCATTTTCTTGGTAAACATTACTTTTTTTAAATGCTAGAATCCAAAAACTAATTCAGTGTTCAAAGTGAAATTAAATCAGTGGCTTATGTTACATGATGTCATAATATTTTCCATACTATTTCCCTTGCCTTATTAATATAACCATCATTCTATTAGCTTTAACTGCTGCTGAAGATGGAGCAGATGTCTTCAATGAATACTTCCATCCATAATTACCCGTTATTTTTTCCCTGAGAAGTTCAGCTAATTCAGATCCTACCAACATATATGAAAAGTTTAAATGACTTCTCCCAAAATGCATTACCTTTTTCTTATCTACATTAAATTCCATCTGTCATTATGTTGCACAGTCTCACACTTTTATGAGATCCTTCTGGAGTTTCTAAAAATCCTTGCTAGCTCTTTACTAACCTAAATAATATCATGGCACTTTATAGAATAACTTTTTAACAGTTGTGACTTTTTTCCAGTCTTGCCTTTGTATATAGATTTGCTGGTAATATTGTGTATGCATAGAAATGAGCTAAGTAAAAAAGCATAGACACTTAAGCAAAAATAAATAAATACAAAAGAAATAAATACAACTCTGGAAATCTTTTACTGCCCTTTTTTTGTTTGTTTGTTTTGTTAATCCTCACTGAGGATATATTTTCCATTATTGTTGTGTGTGGTTTTTTTTAGAGAGAATGGAAGGGGGAGGGAGGAAGGGAGGAAGAGAGAGAGAGAGAGAGAGAGAGAGAGAGAGAGAGAGAGAGAGAGAGAGAGAGAGATGGATGTGAGCCCGAGACCCTTTGTTGAGAGTGCCAATGCTCTAATCACTGAGAGCACACCAGTCAGGCCTTTGGTGACTTTGTGGCACACTGTTAGCATGTATGTGTTTCTGGAACAATACTGATTAATCGCCACTAGAAGAATTAGAAGGACTCACTGGCAACTGTGACCTCTACCAAAAATTGTATCTGAGAATCCTGTTATCTGTGTTTTCTAAATCAATGGAAAAAATATGTGGTCTTTACCCTTATTTTTTAAAGATGTATTGCGTAAAACTGTCATTATATTATTTCCCACCGAAAGGAATAATTTGATTTCTAAGGCACAAGTTGATTATCTGGCTATCACAAACACCTAAAGAAGCATTCAAGGAACAGGTAACTGTCCTTTCAGCTTGTTTGAACCACAAGTAGAGGTGGGAATTTATCTAGTTGATTTAGTTCCAACTTTTAGGATTATTTTTCTACTTCCTAGTTAGGATCACAAATGCGAGAAGAATAGCTTCTTGAAGTTGAAAGGGACTAAAAGTCATCCTCTTCACCTCCCACTCAGTGGCGCCATCCCTTCTATTTATTCATTTAGTGGAGAAGTAACAAGTGAATACCCACTCTGTCTTCATGAGTGAAACAGAC
Organism: Plecotus auritus; assembly: GCF_963455305.1. NCBI lineage: Eukaryota > Metazoa > Chordata > Mammalia > Chiroptera > Vespertilionidae > Plecotus > Plecotus auritus. Next base: position 105,745,549 of record NC_137782.1, read on the forward strand.
ACGGTCCCTGCCCTTTTGAAGCATCTTTGACCAGTGACCATAGTACTGGGCTGGAGTCCTTGCCTTCATAGGGAATAGTTGAACTTAAGTGCAATTTATTAAGGGCTAATTATTTCAGACATTATGCTAAATGATTTGCTTATTACCTAATTGAACATTTATTAATATTCTGTACAGATACTTTTTCCCATTTTAAAAATGGAAAGAATGACATTTAGAAAGATTGATGTTTATGCCCAGTGCTTTGCAGCCAACAAATGAATGAACTAGAACTGGAATCCAGGTATCCAATTCCAAACCCTTTGTTTTTAGTATTTCATTCCCATTGGACACTAACTTTTGCTAATAATTCTACCTTACATTGATGTACAGTCAAGTTCTTTGAAAATTTTATTAATAGGTTATGGTACTACCATATGAAATTACAAATATTAATGTCTGTTCATATAGAAATGCCTTAAATCATCAGACAGTTTTCAAGTTCATCCTCTTTTCTCCCCTCCAAACGTAACTTCCCCACAGGCTAATTGTAAATCTCTTAGAATTATGACCACTTTTCTCTGGATTTACACTTTTTTCACTTTCCCTTTTGAAGTTTGTCATCAAGAACTAGACATATTTGTATACTACTAAGTAGTTTTATTATCTCATTTGATGCCCATAAAACCATGAATTTATGTATCATTCTCACTTTCATTGAAGAAAGCAATTCTTTGTGAAATTAAGACATTTGAGTCAGGATACACAGCAAGTAAGAGGCAGAGAATGGTGGCAAAGCAGCTCTCCTGGAGTCTGCTGGGTCAGCTATGAAAAGAATTATCCTATACAATAAAAGGCTAATATGCAAATTGTCCCCTCGACCGGGAGTTCGACCAGGGGCAGGGCCGGCCCGCCAACCACCCACAGCCCTTCTCCTCGGCCTGCCTGGCCCAATAGGCCCCCAATCGGGGTGGGCTGGGCCACCTGGACCCCACCCGTGCCAGACCCCACCCGTGCACAAACTCACCTGTAGTTTTGTTTATAACTAGCTCTCATAATGCTCCTTTGAAAATACTGTTCTATTTGCCCAACTTCTCTCACACAAAGGAGTACAAGAGTATTCTGTCTTCACGTAAAGCCAAGATCAACTGCAAGCTCTGTATGCCTTTGGGAGCAATATACTCACCACTATTCCATGGGGAGAGAGAAATAGAGGGAGGTACAGGGAATACAGTCTTGGGACAAAGTAAGAAGAGGGAGAGGCTATGACAAAGACATCATAACACTTCATATATTTACACAGGAAAAGAGCATGACACTCCTCTTAGGAAACGTGACCATAATGACACCTGGTGAGTATATGCCTGTGTGTGAGTGAGTGTGTGTGTAATCAATAAGATTTCAGTGGGTTTTGTTCATAATTACCAGGCACTGCTCTGTGTCCTGTGTTCAGGATACCAACAAGCATAAGGTCCTCTTTTAAAAAATTTACATTTTTCTTGGATTCATGTATATAATTATAAATGTATACATATTAATATGGCATGAAATACATATTCCATATATTTATTTAGGTATAAAATACATGTATTTAACTCTTTAGATGAGGACCAGCTTTTTTCCCAGCACAACCTTTTTCTCTCATGTTCTGAGGAACAACAGCTCTACCCACTGTACCTCCAGAGCACCAAGCACAATAATGACCATAATTTGCTGCATCCACAAAATGCTTCAAACCACATACATACCCCTGGAAGAAACTGGTTTAAATGGGTTTTTCATTACATACTAGAAGCCCAATGCACAAAAATTCATGCAAGAGTAGGCCTTCCTTTCCCTGGCTGTGGGCACCAGTTTCCCTCCGGCACCCAGAACCCGGGATGCTTCCTTCCAGCTGCCAGCTGGCACCCAGGACCCGGGCAGCTTCGCTCCGGTCCTGCCTTCATCTGGAAGGACATCCAGAATGACATCCAGAAGGATGCTGGTCTAATTAGCATATTATCCTTTTATTATCATAGATGATATTTTTTCAGGGTCTTCTCACACTGAGCACTTCAGACAAGCACATGATTTCATTGGGTACTCCTTGCTGCTATCCTTGCTATTATAATATGCAGATCATTGTAACCATCAAGAAATCTACCCACAAGCAGAACAGAAATGGACTCTTAGATATGGAGAGCATTTTGACAGTTTCCAGATGGCAGGGGAGTTGGGGGATGGGTAAAAAAGGTAAAGGGATTAAGAATTAGCCGAAACTGGTTTGGCTCAGTGGATAGAGCGTCGGCCTGAGGACTGAAAGGACCCGGGTTCGATTCCGGTCAAGGGCATGTACCTTGGTTGCGGGCACATCCTCAGTGGGAGGTGTGCAGGAGGCAGCTGATCGATGTTTCTCTCTCATCGATGTTTCTAGCTCTCTATCCCTCTCCCTTCCTCTCTGTGAAATATCAATAAAATATATTAAAAAAAAAAAGAATTATAAATTGGTAGCTACAGAATAGTCACGGGGATATAAAGTACAGCATAGGGAATATAGTCAACTAGAGGCCCGGTGCATGAATTTGTGCACAGGTGGGGTCCCTCGGGATGGCCTGCAGCGATTGGGCCCCAGTTCATGCCCCCAACCTCATAGCCCCAGCTCGCGCCCCCAGCCTCGCAGCCCCGCAGCCTTGCCTGGCACCCTGCCTTGGCCTGGCACCATCCCCTCACCTGCTCCACCATCCTGCCTGTGGGATGATCAATTGGTGCCAGGCCTCCCGCCTGGCTCCTTCAGTGCCTGGGAGCAGAACAACAGCCCTGCCCCCAGCCACCATCACTGGTCGCCTTCTGTGGGTGATTGGCAGGGTGATTGAGCCTCTACTCGAACCTGCCTTGGCCTAGCACCACCCACTCACTTGCTCCACAATCCTGCCATGCCCCTGCTTTCAGCAGGCCCATTGGGGCCGGCAGTGCCTCCATTGCCACCACTGCCAGCGCTGCGTTCACCGACAACTGCCATGTTCTGCGCCGCGCCCTGGTGGTCAGTACATATCATAGCGAATGGATGAACTCCCAGTCTCCCGGTCGAACTCCTGGTCAAACTACTGCCTGAGGAGATAATTTGTATATTAGACTTTTATTATATAGAACTAGACACCCGGTGCACAAAATTCATGCACTCGGGGGGGTGGTGTGGCTGGGTTCCTCATCCCAGCCTGCACCCTCTCGTAGTCTGGGAGCCCTCGGGGGATGTCTGACTGCCGGCTTAGGTCCCTAAGGGACCTAAGCCGGCAGTAGGACATCCTTAGCACTGTCACAGAGACAGGAGAGGTTCCCACCATCGCTGCTGCACTTAGCAGCCATAAGCCTGGCTTCTGGATGAGTAGCGCTCCCCCTGTGGGAGCGCACTGACCACCAGGGGGCAGCTCCTGCATTGAGCATCTGCCCCCTGGTGGTCAGTGCACATCATAGCAACTGGTCCTTCTGTGGTTCGGTCAATTTTCATATTAGCCTTTTATTATATCCTATCTAATAAAAGACTAATATGCAAATTGACCATCACACCAAGACACAAGATGGCTGCCCCCATGTGGTCAAAGATGGCTGCCCCCATGTGGACACAAGATGGCCACCACAAGATGGCCTTCAGGGGAGGGCAGTTGTGGGAAGTTAAGGGTGACCAGGCCTGCCGGGGAGGGCAGTTGGGGGGACCAGGCCTGCAAGAGAGGGCAGTTGGGGGGGACCAGGCTAGCAGGGGAGGGCAGTTGGGGGGGACCAGGCCAGCAGGGGAGGGCAGTTGGGGGGGACCAGGCCAGCAGGGGAGGGCAGTTGGGGGGGACCAGGCCAGCAGGGGAGGGCAGTTGGGAGCCAGCAGTCCTGGATTGTGAGAGGGATGTCCGACCGCCACTGGGATCGGGCCTAAACGGGCAGTCGGACATCCCTCAAGGGGTCCCAGATTGGAGAGGGTGCAGGCTGGGCTGAGGGACACTCTTCCACCCCGTGCACGAATTTCATGCACCAGGTCTCTAGTATACTAATAAAAGGGTAATATGCTAATTAGACTGGACATCTTCCTGACGTCCTTCTGGACAAAGCCATTGTGGCAGGGGCTGAGGCAGAGGTGGTTAGGGGCGATCAGGCCAGCAGGCAGAAGCAGTTAGGGGGTGATTAGGCTGGCAGGCAAAGGTGGTTAGGGGCAATCAAGCAGGCAGGCAGATGAGCAGTTAGGAGCCAGCAGTCCCAGATTGTGAGAGGGATTAATTTTAGCTCTACAGTTCTACATGACCATTGCTCTACAGTCTAACAAGAATCAACTGGTACTCATGGCTTCTGCATATGTAATGAAAGTAGTATCTAGACTTAAAATTATAGAAATGCATTATAGTTGATAATATAAAAAAGCAGTTAGTTACTTAATGAACTTTGATTTTCTGATAATGCTAGGTTTTCTGGAATGCTTTCTTGGATATCTGTGGTACTTGCCTGTTTGCGAACCATGCAGCCAACAATTTCTCTTGGGTAGACTTTCATTTTTATCTAGACCCCGTCAAAACTCAGTTACCAGAAATAAATCACTTAGTTATTTTGTTAGGATGAGTACAAGTTCTCCTAAGTGCCTTCCAAGACATGCTTGAATGAACCCTGCTCTGTGTCCTATACAGACTGCAGAATAGACAAGCTTGTTTAGGATGGCTTCCTACAACAAAATCACAACATTTTTATTTAATAGGATTTGTAACTCATGTTTCAATTAAAAGTAAAATTATTATATTCCTTAGTTTGTGAGAATTTTTTGATAGAATAATACATTTATAAGTAGTTTTCCAAAGATCAACTTTATTTATTGGTAAAAAGCTATTCCAAAATTGTTGTATATTTTCTTTGCTTTTGAAATGTTATCAAATTTAATTGCCTGATCTTATTTGGGTTGCAATCATAGTCATTAATTAGTAGGAAGGTGAGGTACAGCATCATATCTAACTATCTGTTATGGCTCCTTTAATGAGGAAAATACCCGCCATCATTTGAAAGGCATCCTGTATACTTCACAAATACAGCTTGCAGGAGCATTCTCATTTAGGCTGTGAACTTCAGAGGAAATTGATGTCAGGTGTAAACAGAAGCTGTTGAATCTATCTGCTGAGGAAGCTCAGTGGTATGTCTGGATAGAAGAGATGAAGGGCAGCTTATAATATTAAGGAAACCACAGGTAGTGTAAACTTTCAATGGTTGGTATATGTCTGGGGGATAAAAAATATTATGTATATTTATGACCTATAGAACCACAAAAGTTTAAGGTATTTCTGCTCTTTTCATTTTCTACTTCTGTAGGAAGACAGGAAATAAAATTGAATAATAAAAATCTATAGAAAAGACCATTGTTTATAATAAAAAGAATACTTTTATAATTGTAATAAAAATAGCAATTTATGAGTTTTAGTTACTGCCTTTGCTTCCTGCTATATTATTAAATTCAAAGAAGCAAATGGAAAATGAATGTTTGATTTGTTAATAAAACAAATGGCTTTGCTAAATTATTTTAAAGCCCAAACCGGTACTCTGAATTTACAAAATTTTGAATGGATTTTTTAAAACTAAACTTTGACATGGTGTATGTATAGGCAATGTGCCAAAATAATATTTACATTCTAAAAAAGCTGTTACAATACATTATACAAAAAAAATAAGTGTCTTTAAGCAACACCAAACTATAGATGTACATGGTAGACTGCAGCAGCTTCCAAGGGTTGCTACATGTGGTACTTCCTGCCCCGTTTGTGAAATCATCATTCCTGGATTGATCACTGATAGTAATATAACTGAAAATAGCATGGTGATTTCCTTGGCTTTGAAAAGGTAGATTTCAATTCCTTACCATCACTTTGATGCTCTGAAGTTCCTTATATTTTACCTTTTTCACAAAAGGTACTAAGAGGTTTACAGGGTTCTCTTGAAATAGGCTTCCAAGAAAGGATGCTCCTCTCTACTTAGTACTACAATGTTTTCTCTTGTGAGTAAATAATTTTAGTCATCATGCTCATTATGGCTAAGATTATTCTTTCTAGTATTCACATATTAGTCACTTATTTATAGATTTGGATGATCAGATTGGATTTTATCAATAACTATTGTTTGTAAGCAGAACAGCATTTGTCTTTGTAGGACCCAATCAATAAAACTGACAAGCCTCATGCTTACCTAAAGTTGCTGTTACTTCATGTATTAAACCCTCCAGCACTTGTTTATAGGAGTATAGCTTGTCTTTCTTACTCCTTTGTTAAATAACCTTTTCAGTGTCCAGTTTCCTAATATTTTTGATGGTTTCTAATTGTATAAACTCTCAAACACTTATATGTCTATATGTAGTGTAAATGTATACTGCCTCTACACACATGTACCTACTTAAACTTAAATTTTAATTAATTAAAATTGAATTTAATTAAAAATGAGTTTATCAGTTCCACTAGCCACATTTCAATTTTTCAATGACCATATATTTTATAACATTTCCATTGTCACAAGAATTCCTTTTAGAAATCCTGACTAAGATAATACAATTCTATATCATCTGCTAAGATCACCACTTTAATCATAGCTTCCAAAGTCTCCTATCTAGGGCAAAGTAACTCGGCCAAGACATAAACTTAGTAAATGTCAGAGATTCAATCCACTTATCCACTTAAAGTTACAGAGACTTTGAAGTATAACATTTTGAGATAACTTACCATCTATTTCTTTAATTAGCTAAGATCTTTAATATGAAAAACTTTTATCCAGCTTGAAGTAATAATCCTATATAATAAAATGCTAATATGCAAATATGCAATCAATCACTATGACATGCACTGACCACCAGGGAGCATGTGGAGCATGGCGGACATCAGCAGCAGGCAGTAGAGAACAGAACATGGTGGGCATTGGCCGCAGCAGGATGGTGGAGCAGGTGAGCAGGGGCGCCAGACCAAGGTGGGGCTCCGGTCACTGTCATCAGGGTGAGCCTCTGGTGGTTACTGAAAATTCTTTGCTCCTGCGCACCACGGTCCCACCCAGTGCTTGCACCTGCTGCTGGCGCTGGCCCCGCTTACACCCAATGCTGGTGCTGGAGCCGCCACTGTCAGCAGGTGTGAGAGGGGCTGGAACCTTCAGCATGTGGGAGCAGTGGCAGCAGAAGCGGGCAGGGGACTGTGGGCCACAGCAGGAGGGGCCCTGGTGGGGGCACGGAGGATTGGCAGAAACCTACCTCTGTGCCCACTGCAGGCTCACAGCCCACAGCTTTCAAGGTGCACGAATTCATGCACTGGGCCCCTAGTCTATATAATAAAAACCTACTAGTAAGCGACCATTCAGCGGAATGACCAGAACGACCAGTCACTATGATGCGTACTGACCACCAGGGGGCAGACGTTCAATGCAGGAGCTGCCCCCTGGTGGTCAGTGCACTCCCACTGAGGGAGTGCCTCTCAGCCAGGAGATAGGCTCCCAGTTGGTGAGTGCAGTGGTGGTGGCGGGAACCTCTCCTGCCTCCGTGGCAACACTAAGGAGCAGCGACCAGGTGGGTGGTAAGGAGCAAGGGGTCCCGGACTGCGAGAGGGCACAGGCCGGGCTGAGGGACACCCCCGCCAGTGCACGAATTTTGTGCACTGGGCCTCTAGTTAAATATAAGGATACATTTTAAGGTAGTAAAAAAATTTATACACAATCTGATCTTCATCAGCTTTAGGACATCAAGTTCCTTAGCATATGTTGGGTTTGCTTGGCTTGGGTTACTTGAGGCACTCTGACACCAACCTTCCTGGTTCACAATCCTGGCTTTATTCCCTAAGCATGTGACTTGAGTGGTTATTTTACTTCTTTCTCCTAGTCTCCTCATTGTAAAAATGGAGATAATATATTTATCTCTTAAGGTTGTTGTGAGGATAAAATTAATTAATATATATAGCTCTTTAGAGCAGTGACTCTAATATCATATTTATGTATTTTCATAATAAATGTTATATTTATTTTTATTATGACTTTTATCTAATGTTTTGATTATCCGTTTTTAGGACTAATTGTCTCTCCACACCATAAATGAAATAAATGTTAACTAAAGATTAGAAGTTAACTCATCACAGTAGTACTCATGGCAAAATACTTTTAGGGGAAAGCCTTGGTGTGACCATCCTCAGCTTAGTGTACATGTACCTCGAATACAAGCCTGTTGTCAACTTTTCAATGGAAAGAGGAGGCCAAATACATAGAGTCAGGCAAGTCTGGGTTTAAATGCAAGTTTAATTACGTAATGGTGTTTTAGTAGTAGATAAAATATTTATCTACTCAAAGCCCCAAGTGCATTTTCTATTAAGAAGAAAAAAATGAATGTTTATCTCAGTGGATTGGTGTTGGAAGGACACAGTATGTACTTTGCACAATTTCTTGCACATTATAATCATTCAATTTGCTCTGATTATTATATTATTGACATCAAATCAAAGTTTAAGTCTATAAACTTCAGGTTGGAGACCTTCATCTATGCACTTAACACATATTTGTTGATAACTCATTTTGCAATGGTCTTGCAAGAAGGAACCATTCAAGGTGTCTGGGATACAGATGGGATCAAGACAGTCACAGCTTCTTCTCTTGGCTCTTACTTTATAATGGGTGGTTGTGGAAATAGATTTTGAAAAATATCAGATGCAAGTTGCTATGCAGAAAAATTAATAATATGATAGAAGTGTTCAAGAATCCACTTTAAATTGGGATGTCAATAATTCACTCTGAGGAGGTTACACTGAAGTTAAAATCAGAATAATAAAAAGGTTATACAAAGCATCCTCTTGTATTCCCACAGCCACTGGCTTATTAAATTAATTTGGAAGAGCCTCTGTTCCGGACTTCCATGTTGGTTAGGCTTAGCTAGGAGTTTGAGATAGAGATGCTCTTCGACTTATAGTGGGTTTATATCCCAATAACCCCACTGTAAGCTGAAATTATTGTAAGTAGAAAATGCACTTGATACAATCCACCTACCAAACATCATAGCTTAGCCTAGCCTACATTAAAGGTGCTCAGAACAAATATCCAAACAACATTGACAACACAGTACACTGTAGAGTATCAGTTGTTTCCTCTGGAAATCACCTGGCCAACGAGGAGCTTTGGCACTGCTGCTGCCCACCATCACAGGAGAGCATCATACTGCACATCCCTAGCCTGGGAAAAGGTCAAACTTCAAAATTCACAGGACAGTTTTGACAGAATGTGTATCACTTTTGCACAACCACAAAGTCAAAAAATAATAAACTATCTCAAGTAATGGACTCTGTATATAACTTTGATTGTTATTTAGAATGGAGATTGAGTAAATTTTCCTGAATCAATATAACAATATTTATTGTAAGCTTGATATTCCAGAGACAACACAAAGGTCAACTTAGAGCATGAAAGTAGGAATACTCGAAACTCCCTGAAACTTGACTCACTTTAAAGCCCAATTAACAAGCCACCTTCTTTCTCTACTGCTCATGTAAAAGGGCTATCACCAGAGGCACAAAGATATTCCCATCTACCCAGCCTGTTAGATATTGTTTTCCATCCTAATCCTATGAGACATCACTTTGTATTTTGGACTGTCAATCCTTCCTCACTTAAAGTTCTCCACCATCCCCATTTCTATCACACTCGATGCTCTTTTTCCTTCTTCCCCCTCTTACTACTGTCCCCTGAGACAATGGTAAGAAGCAAGCATCTCTTACTGTTCCTGAGTGATCTCACCAACCTTTATGGTTCCAAATACTATCTGTAGGTTGATAACTCCCAAGTCTACAACCTCAGCTCCAAATACTTCCCTGAGTTTCAGAGTCACATCCAATAGCATACTACATATGTCCACCTGGATATGGCAAAAGAACATCAACTTCCTTTCACCAAGTTGAACTTCTCCCCACCTCCCACTCGCAAGCACGCTTGCCTCCCACCGTTGTCTCAGGGGATGGAAGTGTCATGTCTCCAGTGTCCCAGTTAGAAACTTGGTATTAACTGAGACAGTGTCCCTCTTTCTAAGGCCGAACATTCAATTTAAATGAAAACTATAAAAATTAATTATGCACACTATTGAAATGTTGTAGCTAAGTGTGTTTCAGAGGGAGGTCTAAATAGGCTTCAATTACATATATGTGCAGAGTACACTAGAGGACTGCTCTGTGGCAGAAAGAAGAGTTCTGGCTTTTACTTCATTTCACTTTTAATTTGACAATAGAAAACTTGGCCAAAATGCCTGGTAGCATATGATGGTTTATAGGTATCACTCTACCTGTAGTTTTCCTCATAGAAAGGCCTATAGCTTTGCGGAGGGAAACATATAATTTATTTAAGTCTGAAAAAGAAAAACCTGTGAGTACAATTTTGGAATATATAAAAGATGAAATATGTTGGGACAATGTGTCCTGGAGAGCAGATGGCTGTTGGATGAAAAGGATTGAAGAGTTGTCCTCAAAGAAGAGGAGAGTCTATAATAGGAAGTCTCTATATAAATCTCCCAGAAAGCTAAAAAAGAGAACTGTAAACTGGGTGTTGAACTGAATTTATTTGTTTTTCTTCTCCAAAGCCTTCGGCTAACTGGACATTTCCTGTATTTCATTGTCTTTTGTCCATTGGTCTGAGGAAAATCAAACATTGGAAAGATGCCTAAATAGTGTACTCCTCTTTAGGCAAATAGTCAAATGTTTTTAAAACTTGTTCCTAGATACTCCATCCTTTACAATTTCCCATTGTCCTTCGATTTGTTTCAATTTAGAAATGAGAGTGTGTACTTGTTATTTTTATCTTTGCCAATCAATTATCCCCATATGTTGTCTGTGTACCTCAGAGTTGCACTATAATAGTACCAGGCCCACCACCACAGAAATATTCCAAAGAACCCAAGTGTTAAACCCTGTTCATTTTTTTAAAAGTCTAAGTCCCACTTGGAAACTCAGCAGAATTAAAACAAAACAAAACAAAAAAAAAAAACATTAACCATCAACCAGCCATACATTTTAACAGACTCAAAGGCATTTTAAATGCTCACCATTCTGGACATGGAGGGGGTTCTCAGAAAAGCCAGAGCTGAGCCCCTTTGCTATGTAACATTCCCTCTGTGAAGGTAAACAATAGAAGAGACCTCCCAATGGCTTTCCATGTGTTTATCCTGGCTACCTTCGCGAATGTGCAGGAATTAAGCCATCTGAAACACTGGCTGACCCACAGAGAAAGCTGTTGCATTCTAGGGAAGTCTTTGAAATGTCTCTATCAGTCATCATCCAGCCTGTTTTCTTTGCCTCCATGAGAGCTAATGTCAGCACAACTCTGGGTCACCCCTTTATTCAGAATAGTCTCTGCAAAAGGAAATGGTTGATCTTAAATGCATATGCACAAACAACCAGCACAAACAACCAGTGCATTTCGGCAGGTAAGTGCCCCAGGGCAAAAATTAGGGAGCTTGCAAGTCAGAGAGAGGAAATCAGGTGATTACTGTGAGCCTGGGTGAAGCAGAGGAAAGGCAAGTTTGAGAATATGTATTGCTCCTTTTCCTAAGGTCAAAATATAATTAGCATTTGGAAAGGTGCAGAGATGCTTACCAAAGGGACCACACTGACCCATTCTGTGTCATTTAGTGTCAACAGCCATCAGTGTGCTCATACAACTAGGAGCACTGCCTGTGATGGATACCATGCATCTCTAGCATTTCCTCACAATGCCTGGGTTCCAGCAAGGGCCACAGTGCTCACACCACTTTGCAGGGAGCCTGTTTGAAAGATGTATTTAGGGGCTTTAACTGGTTTCTGAAATTTTTGAAAACCTTTTGAAAAATAAAAATACATGCCTTAATTACTAATTGAGGAAGGTGATGTCGGAGAGTGCTACCAAGCTCACAAGCAGTCAAGAGACAGTCAAGTGTAATTGAATTGCAACAAAGTCAGTACCTGAAATCAGGGCTAGGGCCTGGCATGTCCTGCAGCACATTGGGCTGAGAGAACCTCCTCTAGTCTTTGGAAGGGAAAATGATTTATACTGACACATTATGTCTTCTCATATCTTTTCTACAGAGAGAAATACACACACACACACATACACACACACACAATTTACTTTAACTAACCTAGGAAAGCATTTCTTTCTGAAAGAAGGTGAAATGACCAAAGGAGTTCTGGGATTGTAGCCATTTTACATGTATTGATTTATTGATCCTGTCTTATTAAATTATAAACCCAATTTTGAAAACTTATGTAGAAAACAAAGTTGCTTTGCTGCATGTGATAAAGATTGTTACCCTTAGAATATAACCTAAACCAGTGGTCAGCAAACTCATTAGTCAACAGAGCAAAATATCAACAGTACAACGATTGAAATTTCTTTTGAGAGCCGAAAACCGACTTCTGCGCATGGGCCACGAAGTTTCAATCGCACCATACGTGCGCGCCCACACGTGGTATTTTATGGAAGAGCCACACTCAAGGGGCCAAAGAGCCGCATGTGGCTCACGACCCGCAGTTTGCCGACCACTGACCTAAACCATAATAATCTTCAGAACTTGGGCTGTGTTTCAGAGAGAAACACTATATATTTATTTATGTATGCAAATATATTTTCCAATCAGGTAAAATATAGGAAATATTCACTTTCTATAAATACTAGCAGGATTTAAATTGCATATGCTCTATTCACCCATTCATTCAGTAAATGTGTTTGAGGACACTTATATGTGAGGCTCTGAGAGCGAAGGTCTGGAAAGAGACAGCGATGCACCCAGTGTTCCCTGCTGGGTAGATGATGCAATCATCTCACCTGACCCTCACATTGGACTAATTTCATGCTATCCTTGTTCTGTGGAAACATGAGGAGATTCAAGTTAACGTACTCAGGCCAGGGTGCTGGGCTATGATAAAGGCAGAACTTGAACTAAGTCTGTCTGACATCGGAGCAACACAGCTTCTCCTTACAAGGTACTCACTGCCCCTCCCCCACCCACCTGATGAGGAGAGTGAAAAGTATCAAAACTTTTTACACACTCATTCTAGCATTCTTAGGGGAAAGCAAAGCAGATGCAGGCTCATCCTATCTAATAAAGAGGGAATATGCTAATTGACCATGACTCTGTCACAAAGATGGCTGCACCCACAGCTGAGGCCAAGTTCCCTTAAGGAGCCTTAACAAGCAATCAGCAGGGACCTGAGGCTATGCCCTCCCCCGCCCCAGTGGGGCTTGACAGGGGACCTCAGGCCTCGCCCCCCACATGGCAGAGCTTGATGGGGACCTCAGGTCTTGCCCCCTACCCTGGCACCACTCCGGGGGACCTCAGGCCGTGTCCCCAACCCCGGCACCAGGCCGGGGGACCTCAGGCCGCACCCCCCAACCCAGTACCGGACCAGGGGACCTGAGGCTGCACCCCCCTGCCTGGCAGGGCTTGACGGGGGACCTCAGGCCATGTCCCCCACCTGGAAAGGCTTGACAGGGGACCTCAGGCCATGCCCCCCACCCAGCAGGGCTTGACAGGGGACCTCAGGCCGTACCCCCCGACCCAGAAGGGCTTGACAGGGGACCTCAAGGTGCGTTTCCCGTCCTGGGGCTGGGCTAGGGGACCTCAGGCTGCTTCTCCTGTCCCAGTGTCAGGCCGGGGGACCTCAGGCCGTACCCCCCACCCAGCAGGGCTTGACAGGGGACCTTAGGCTGTGCCCCCCACCCAGCGGGACTTGACAGGGGCCCTCAACGTGCACTTCCTGTCCTGGTGCTGGGCTAGGGGACCTCAGGCTGCTCCCCCCACACTGGCACCAGGCCGGGGGACCTCAGACTGCACCCACTGCCTGGTGGGGCTTGACAGGGGACCTCAGGCCACGCCCCCCACCCAGCGGGGCTTGACGGGAGACCTCAAGGTGCACCCCCAGTGCTGGGTCAGGGGAACTCTCAGGCCATGCCCCCGCCCAGTGGGGCTTGACGGGGCACCTGAGGCTGCACCCCCTCCCAGTGCTGGGCCAGGGGACCTGAGGCTGCACACCCCCACCTGGCGGGGCTTGATGGGGGACCTCAGGCCATCCCCCCCACCCAGTGAGGCTTGACAGGGGATCTCAGGGCGTGTCCCCCCCCCCCCATCCTGGCACTGGGCCAGGGGACCTGAGTCTACGCCCCCTGCCCAGCAGGGCTTGACAAGGGTGGGACTGGCCGGGTCTGGATCTAGCCCAGTGTGGGGGGCTGGCTGGGGCTGGGTCTCACGCAATTTTGAGGTGCATGTGGGTGGGCGGGGACTTCACTCTGGGTCCGACAGTGAGCCCCAGTCTCTGACAGGAGGAAGGTTTTCATATACATTTTACTAATTTTCTTTAATCTCTGACACTTCTATTATAGAGAAAGGGCAAATAGCAATATTAAATTATTTCCTCTAATTAATCCCATTTTAATGTGCACGAATTTCGTGCACTGGGCCTAGTTTAAAATATGTCAATTTAACTACAGCTCTGCCCCTCTATAGCTTCATTTGTGAAAAGTATTTCTTTTTCTGATGAACATTTGCTATTTATTTATTTTGTTGATAATTTTATTTATTCAGTTACTTATTAACTTAACTATATCCCTTATTTCAATAGAGATTTGACCCAATAATTTTAATGTGCATCTGTGTAATTATATGCAATCTCAGCTGATTCCTTAAAAGTACACACAAATTATTTGACATTCTGATAATATAAAGCAAGATAGGAATAACCATTACCTATGTAGCCCTTGAATCTGGTAACATTTTAACATAGGTAATTATTAGAGTACTAGAGGCCCAGTGCACAAAATTCATGCATAGCTAGGGTCCCTAGGCCTGGCTGACAATCAGGGCTGATTGGGGCCTTTCAGCTGCCAGCCGGGGCCTCCCTTCCCTGGCTGTCGGCTGCCAGCTGGGGCCTTCCTTCATTCCATGCCGCCCCCTGGTGATCAGTGCACATCATAGCGAGTGATCAAACTCCCAGTCTCCCGGTTGAGCTCCTGAGGGGACAATTTGCATATTAGGCTTTTATATAGATAGATAGATAGATAGATAGATAGATAGATAGATAGATAGATTACTACTACTTATTCCTAAGAAAATCAGTCTAAGTTACCTAGAAGTTCAATTTCTTCCCTCAAGGTATCCACCTACCTGTTGAAATCCTTAGGAAAATGGAAACTCCTGTTGCCCTTAGAGAACACAAGTAAAATGTTTGCCAGGGAGGTATGGAAGTCAAGGGGTTAGGGTGTAATGTTGATAACATCAAATAGAAAATGTGATTCCCACATGGGCCTCGTCTAAGAAAACTAGGTACTCTACTCCTTGGTCTCAAACTGGACAATCCTCTAAATTCTTCACTTATCTTTTCACAGATATGAGTCCTTTGGTCACAGGAAGATCAAGAAATGTTACTGAATGTACAAACCTGTGGGCATGAGAACAAAAACAGTCCAAAGTGTGTGGTCAACTGTAAACTGGTCAATATGGTGCGCTTAAAGCATTTCCTTAGATTCTTGGGCACTTCTCCCCTGGAAAGGTAAAGTCTGCTTTCCCTCTTGAATATGGCCAGCCATAGTGACTCCTTTTTAATTAAAAAAAACACATCAGATGTAAGCTGCATGACTTTAAGAGGTGAGGCTAGAAAGGAAAAGGCAAGATGGCTTCTACCCCACTCTCCTTCTTGGAACATGTGTCCCTTGGAACAAGCCACCATGTTATTAGGAAGTTCAGCAGCTACACGGGAAGGCCCTGTGCAGGTGTCATAGCCACACTCAGACCTGACGTGCAGCAAAAAGCCAGCATCCCTAGCCAGCTAGCTATCCTAACTGAATCCAATGGGAATAGAGATGAGCCATCACTATGAGCCTTGCCCAGATTTGTAAAAAAAAGTGTGTTGTTGTTGGTTTAATCCACTGAGTATTGGGATGGCACATTACTTAGAAATAGATGAAGATATGCTGAGATCAAAGGGACTTTTCCAACCCCCCCAAGTAGGTTGATGTGGATGCTGGTACTCAGCAGTGCAATGTTGTTGTAGGAGCCTCAGGTCAAATATATTAAAATAATCTTTATTTGTTTAATAAAAATATTTAATTTATATTTGAGTCAGGTCCATTTCTACCCACCCCTGTGAACATCCACTTCACATCTTCCAGTGCCTGGAGTAGCAAAGAAAATTACCCTGCAGGTCTGACCATGGGTGCATGGTAATATACAACACCTGTAGCACATACCAGGGATGAAACTTTTGAGGGAATTGACAGCTCTTTAAGCAAGGAGTTTTGTGGCTGCTTGCCCAACACCTGGAACAGGGCCTGGCATGTAAATCCTGAGGTTCTGGTTTGCAACTCTGAGTGCACATTGAAATCACCTGTGGAGTTTGTAAAACATGGATGCCTGAGTCGCTCCCCTAGAGATGCAGATTTAATTGGTATAGATGTGAACTGGCACATCCTAGGGACTGAACTAGGGATTTCTAAAGGCTCCACAGAGGATCTCAATGTAGAGTGAATTTTGAGAACTACTCTCGTACACACACCCTGAGACCTTCAAGTGCTTTAGGTCTGAAGTTCACAATGAGAGCAGTACTGTTGTGAAGGTTTGCAGGTATGTGTTAACAGATGATGGTGTATCTAGTTGATGAAGCTCTTCCTTTGGGGTTTGTTTTTCATCTTTCCAGTCAGGCCAAGCAAATAAAAAATTATAGATCTTTAAAGAAGTAAACAATCACATAAGGAATCTCTTTAAGCTCAACTCACTGCATACATCCCTTCTATCACCATCTATATATATAGAAGCCTAAGTGACCATCACAACCAAAACAACTGAACAAATGACTGAACAGGCTGAATTGGGCGACCAGGCCGGCAGGGGCTTAGTGAGGAATGACCAAACGACTGAGCAGCAGGCTGCATGGGGCAACCAGGCTGGCAGGGGGGGCAGTGAGGGGTGACCAAACGACCACACAGCAGGCTGTGTGGGGAGACCAGGATGGCAGGGTGGGCAGTTAGGGGCAACCAGGCCAGCAGAGGAGGGAAGTGAGGGGCGACCAGGCTGGCAGGGGGCAGTTGGGGATGACCAAGCCAGCAGGGGGGGGGTGGTAAAAGGTGACCAGGCCAGCTGGGGGGACAGTTGAGGGTGACCAGGCTGGCAGGGGGGGCAGTTAGGGGCGATCAGGCAGGCAGGCAGGTGAACAGTTAGGAGCCAGTGGTCCCGGATTGTGAGAGGGATGTCTGACTGCCAGTTTAGGCTCAATTTCCAGGATCGGGCCTAAACCTGCAGTTGGACATCCCCCAAGGGGTCCTGGATTGGAGAGGGTGCAGGCTGGGCTGAGTGGAACCCCCCCCCCATGCACAAATTTCATGCACCGGGCCTCTAGTGCATTATAAAAATACTAGTGACCCCATGCACAAATTCGTGCACATTAAAAGGGAATTAATTAGAGGAAATATTTTAATATTGCTATTTGCCCTTTCTCTATAATAGAAGTGTCAGAGATTAAAGAAAATTAGTAAAATGTATATGAAAATCTTCCTCCTGTCATAGTCTGGGGCATGCCACAAGAACCAGAGTAAGTCCCCACCCACCCACCCATGTGTACCTTGAAATCACGTGAGATCCAGACCTAGCCAGCCCCACCCCCATTGGGCTAGATCCAGACCCGGCCGGCCCTATCTCCATCAAGCCCCACTGGGTAGGGGGTGTGGCCTCAAGTCCCCCATCCTGGCACCTGGGTGGGGGACACAGCCTGAGGTCACCCGTCAAGCCCTGTGGGTGGGGGGTGCCACCTGAGATCCCCCGTCAAGCCCTGCTAGTGGGGGGCATGCCTGAGGTCCCCTGTCAAGCCCTGCCAGGTGGGAGGGGGGGTGCACAGCTTGAGGTCCCCTGTCAAGCCCCACCAGGTGGGGGGCGCAGCCTCAGGTTCCTCCTGATTGCTCCTTAAGGCTCGTTACAGGAACTCAGCCTCTGCTGTGAGTACAACCATCTTGTGTTACGGGATCCCTGCCTCTGCTGTGGGTGCAGCCATTTTTGTTATGGTGTGACGGTCAATTTGCATATTCCCTCTTTATTAGATAGGATTAAGTGGGAACACACAAGGTGCTAGGACTGGGGGATGCAACTGTGAACAAGACAGGTGTAGCTTCTGCTTGTACAAACTTTCTTGACTAGTAGTTATCTCAGTTCATCTTGAGTACTTTGCAGACTGGAGAATTCATTTATTTTATTTTAATATAAATTTCATGGCAGACAACTGTCCTAAGGGCTCTGCATATACTATCTAGTTTATTCCACAATCAGTACAGATGTATTTAGCCCTAATTAGCAGATTGGATACATACAGTTAGAGCCTTGCCTGACCAGGTCCTGCCCAAATGTATGCAGCCAGCAAGGGCTAGAGACTAGATATAAACCCAGGCCCAGATGACTTCCAATCTCGTGTTTTTATCACCCCACTTTTTTTGAACAGTTGTAATTGCTCAAAATTCTGAAATCTCACACTGATCTGCGATCTCCTGTCTAGAATATTTGGACTGCTGATCATGGTTCTGAAATCTAAAACAACACCAAGTAGGCCACTACCATGATGATTTTCATATATAGGAACCTAGCAGCATGTTTGTTTACCTTATAGTTTTCACTCCTTATGTCAACCATCCTGGTCATTTGTCTCCGGATAATCACCTGTTGGTCAGTGAGCCTCTTACACACTCTCACTGATCACTGCACATATCTCTGTCCTGCCTGGTGCTTTCTTAATCATTTTCTCATACAGTCTCATTGATATTTACCAAACCCTTCTATAAGGTATGCATTTCACTTAAGTTGCCAGAAATCAATGAAATGAGGTTAGTGTGAGATTATATATATCTATTTGCCCCTGCTTTCTGGAACAGAACTCCTAAAGTCCCTGTAATTTTCTAAGTGCTTTACCAGGAGCATCTTTTGTTCTGATATTTGGTTTTTGACCCCACCCCTGAGCCAGGTGTCCAGAAACACTTATAAATTCCCAAGTAGTAAGAGCACTAGGATCATCCTTTTTCTCACCAGGAGACTCTGGGTGCACTCTTGAGTGGGGGCTGGTCACCAGAAAGACCAAGCCATGTCAGAAGCTTGGAGCTTTGAGGCCCATCCCCCCAACATTACTCCAGAGTGGAGAGAAAGGCTAGAGGTGGAGTTAATAATTGATCATGCCTAGGTAAGGAAGCTTCCATGAAAATTCCAGTAGTACAGGGATCAGAGAGCTGTGAACACCTCACACTGGGAGGCTGACACACCTCAACCCCACACGACAGAAGCTCCTGCACCAGGACCCTCCCTATGTATCTCTTCATCTGGTTGTCCATTTAGAACTGATAAATATTAGTATTTCTTTGGCTTCTGTGAGCTGCTCTAGCAAATTAACTGAACCCAATGAGGGGTAATGGAACCCTTGATTTGTAGTTAGGTAGAACAAAAGTTCTGGGTTACCTGGACACTATGTGCTATTGCCATCCAAAGTAAGGTCAAGGCACTCTTGTGGGACTGGGCCCTTAACCTGTGGGATGTGACAGTATCTCCAGGTAGATAGTGTCAAAGTTGAATTAAATGGTAAAATGCCCAGTTGGTGTCCTGGAGAATTACTGGGTGTGTATGTGGGAGGCAGGGGGATGACCCCACACATTTGGTGACTAGAAGTGTCAGAAGTGAAGTGTTCTGAGTGAAAATAAAGGAGACACATAGGAGGATTATTTTTCCTATACAGTTACCCTGTGAGCAGATGGCAGAGAAGGAAGTCAAGGCAAGTGTCTGCCTTCAAGTTCCCTCATGATGGAAAAGATGGCCAGGTATAGCCACCCCTGAATCCTACTAATTCAAAGGAGCCAGGCACTGAGTTTTTCAATACATCAGTAAACTAAGTTATATCATTTAGTGCATCACTATGTTTAAAAAGCTATCAAGACACACAAGGAGATAATTATCAAATCAAGGCAGTCTTATGCCTTTGGAGAGGAGAGAGGGGTATAAGGGGAGCTTCTGAGATTCTGGCAAGGCATTCCATGTGGTGGTGACTGCACAGTGCTGCTTCATAGTCATCCTTGTGTAATGCGTGCACCGCTCTCATTGCATGCTCTATTTTACAGGAAAAGGGAACTTGCTCTGACATTTGTAAAGAAAAATTGTAACTATTTTTGGTGGCATGTTTAAAAACATGTGGCATGTACTCCAGGAATAATAAAGGAAGAGAGGTCATATTCATGACTACAATGTTTGCAAATATCCTATATAATAAAAGCGTAGTATGCAAATTGTCCCCTCGATTGAGAGTTCTTCCTGGAGTTTGACCAGGGGGCGGAGGCCGCCTGAGGAAGGGAGGGAGGCACCGGCCAGCCAGCAGTAGGCAGCCGGGTTAAGGGAAGGAGTACCCGGCTGGCTGCCGCTAGCCGCTAGGGACCCTTCCAGTGAACGAATTTTGTGCACTGGGCCTCTAGGGTTAAATAAAATTCATCAAAACAAGCTATGGTGTGTTCAAGGTAAAGTTGTGATATAATTACACAAAAGGAGAAAGTTTTATCTCTTTTCTCCTTATTTGTGCCATAATAAAGTAATCTTTTTTATTCCAGAACACATCAATAGTAATCATGGTGCTAATGACAGCTCCTAAAACTTGTAGGCTGGTGGGAACATTCTCAATTGGGTCTTAGTCAAGCATCCTGACACTCAGAAGGGTGATTGCACGGAGTGACTTAAAAAGGTCTAACGCTGCCCTGCAGAGAGGGAAAACCCATGATTAGACCTGCTTTCCATTTGCTTACTATTCAACTAAGCCCAAAATTCAGAAATGCAAAAGAGTGTTTTTTGCAATAACTAAAATGGCAGTAGTCACTTTGAGAATTCAATAACATATACTCAAGAACAGAAAAACTAAAGTAGATGGGCTTTATATAAAAATGTGATTAATATTATTTTAATGCCTTAAGGAATAAGAAGAGTGTGCTTCTTATAGCATAAGCAAAATTAAACCATTACTTTTCAGAGTCACTTGCAAACTGTTTTTCTTAAACACATCCAGTCTGCATGTGCATATTTTCTCAAAAATTTGACACTTTCTAGAGCAGTGCCTGAAATTATAGCCATGCACATCAAAGACCTAGCCTATGATACAAAATAGCAAAGCAGAGCCTGGAGTTTTTATACAAACAATATCTATGTATGTGCTAATTTGCATAGATGATTGGCCAGTTGAAAAATGTCTGTTCCAAATTATTTATTATTTTATTCATAGCTATAATCCAAGGAAAAATGTATACACACACACACACACACACACATGCACGCACATGACATATTGTTTTTTTAATCCTCACCAGAAAATATGCTTACTGATTTTAGAGAGGAGGGGAGGAGAGAGAGAGAGAGAGATGGAGAAATATCAATGTGAGAGAGAAACATGGATTGGTTGCCCTGACTGGCAACCTGGCAACCGTTAAGTGTACCTGATGACACTCCAATCAACTGAGCCACATCAGCCAGAACAACTGGTTATAACTAACTGGCACTTCAACAGAGAGCCACACATTCATGTCAACGAGCATCAAGACCAAATTATAGCAAAACTATAGCAAGAGTTCTGTATAAGACATCTGAAGTACATATTCTAACCTCCAATGTTACTTTCAAAGCATAATATTTAATGCTATTTAACACTATTAGTTAATGTTGTATGTAATATGTAGTCTTTGTAATTTGCCTGACAAATATGTACTGTGTAAATTAAACTGTTTTACTTATGTCTTTATTTTTAACTATATAACCACATGGTAAAATATGACGAGGTGCAAATCGCACTTCGACTTCCCTCAGGACAGGCCCTCTGATAAATGCCTGCTCGGGAGGTGTCCTGAGACCCATCCTTCCAGGATTACATAGCTTCAGCGGGCTGCAGCCCGAGAATGTTCAAGTCTCTACCTCACCCCATGAGAGTTTTATGTATTTTGTAAAGATGGCTTTGAGGAAACACATATTATCTTCCTTTATCAGTTAAGAATGTTGCCATTTGAATGTTGTCATTTCAGGCCTTGAAGCCGTTTGCAATTGCCTATTACAATATACCTGTACTGGGGACACTGAAAACGAGAAGGAAATACAATTACTTCCAGGACCACCCCTGAAGGCAGAGGGCTTCCATGAGCTAGTTTTGAACTTGTCAGCGTCATTCAAGGGAACTTCGTGTTTTCTGCCTATGTTGCCCACACATGTTTGATTTGGGCATAGTGAAAGTAGTGTCAATGAGTCAGGGTGACTTTCTATTGATTAATGGCCTCCTTACAGCAGAAAATGAGTGGATGCAGTGCAAAACACTTTATTAATCATTTTTAAATTCCAAGTTTCTTAATGGCACTCTTTCATTATCATTCTAAGTGAAGTTAATGGAAGTACTTTACTTGCCTATATATCTTAAAATTAAGAAAAATTAAAACTCAGTAGTCATATTAGACGATTATTCAGTGTTTTTATTTTTTAAGTGGCATGCTGGATTTATTTCCATCAATGAGTCCAACCATTAACAAAACATAGAAGCACAGTCTCCTCTTATTTATACTCATAGCTGTGACTTATTGCTGGATGATAACCAACAAGTCTCTCTTCCTATAATCAATCAATCGATCAATCGATTGATTGATCAATCAAGCAGGCAAAGTTTTTATTAAATAACTAGAGGCCTGGTGCACAAATTTGGGGTCCCTTGGCCTGGCCTGCAGGATCAGGCCAAAACCTGCTCTCCGACATCCCCTGAGGGGTCCTGGATTGCAAGAGGGTGCAGGCCAGGCCGAAAGACCTCACTGGTGCACGATTGGGGCTGGGAGGGATACAGGAGGTTGGACAGCTGAGGAGGGACCGCGGGAGGGCTCCAGGGCATGTCTGGCCTGTTTCGCTCAGTCCCGTTCGGCTGGACCCCAGCAGCAAGCTAACCTACTGGTCAGAGTGTCTGCCCATGGTGGTCAGTGCATGTCATAGCGAGTGGTTGAGCGGCCTTAGCATATCATTAGCATATTATGCTTTGATTGGTTAAACAGATGATTGGACAACCAGACACTTAGCATATTAGGCTTTTATTATATAGGCCTGTAATGGCTTTAATTGGACTTTAAACATTGAAAAAACTTGTGGATTGTCCAAGTTGTACTGATTTAAAGATATTGCATAGCAAAGGTACACATGGCCCCTGAATGCTTCAGTAGTATTTCAATTTGGGGGCCTTTGTAGCAAATATAATATTCAATAGCATTTTTTGCTGTAATTAGAACTCATCAGCTTGTTTTTTGTGGTGTTTTTTTTTTTTTTTTTTTTTTTTTTTGTACAGAGGACTGGCTGGTCCTCAAATTTTTACAGTGGCATAGGTACCAATTACAGATGGGCAGAAAAATGTATTTGCAGATTTGGTGAATTCACTGGAGTAGACTTCTTAAAATATGTTTTTATTGATTTCAGAGAGAGGAAGAAAGAGAGAGGGATAGAAACATCAGTGATGAGAGAAAATCATTAATCGGCTGCCTCCTGCACACTTCCCACTGGGGATCAAGCCCACAACACTGGCACGTGACCTCCTGGTTCATGGGTCGATGTTCAATCACTGAGCCATGCTGGCCCGGCTGAAGTAGACTTTTTATGTGTTCTGAGTGTGGCTATGGAATAATAATTAGCCTTTAATCATTGAATGCTCCCTAATGACTGATCTCTATATTAGACCATCCAGAAAGAAATTATAGAGGAAAACTTAAGTAAGATGCAGAACATGGAGAAAGTAAATTTAAAGAAAACAAATTTACACTTAATGTTCCCCAATTATATTCTCTTTACTAGTGAGAAAATGAAAAGAAATAAAAGAAAACTCCAAGAGAGAAAGGTGAAAATTACCAAAAGCAAAAATGAAAATGAAAACAAAAAAAATGTTTGCCAGGGGGAAACACGCTCCAGATAAAAATAAACAAAACTCTCTTTGCATTTCTGTATTTGTAATTTTTCCACTGGGTACATTTGCACAGTTGGAATTAGAAGGGAAAAAAAGCAGATTTCCCACTAGTACATTTGTTAGAAGAGGAAGGAGGGAAAAAAGCTCATAGGTCAGGTCTCATGGAGAGAATGCCAAATGTCTTTGTGTCCAGTTATTTATGGTTCCAGATAATTGTACAGAAAATATCAAATTTGCATAGTGTGATTATTGCTGATTATTTATCTAGCAGTCAAAATGTTTCAGTGGTTCCTAGGATGACAGATTGACAAGTCCTTAAAACTCATTCATTTTATGAAATTTGCATGTAATTAGGCAATAATGAAGGGATGTTTGTGGACAGAAGATTATACTACAATATGCTGGAAGCAATTCAGATGCTTGACAAAGTGTTAACATTATCTTCAGATTCAACCAAGCCTTAAATGCTTGGCTCAAAATCACTAAGTGTATGAATTGAAAAAAGAAGATTTAAAGAATTATCAATGGAGCAAAATGCATTATTTTTTCACTGTTTAAACTATATTTAACTCACTAGATTTGGCTCTGAGTGGCATATTGTCCCATTCCAATTATGCAGTCAAGGTCCAGGATTTGAAGAGTGAAGGCAGGGAGAGAGACAACATGGCGAGGTACAAAGAGCACAGTCTAGAGAGCCTCACATCCTGCTGGAGTCTCACGCTGTGTGGCCTTGGACAGGGTACTTCTGCACCTCAGTACCTGTTCATACCATACCATGTAGACTTGGGATAATAATCTATTTCCTCAAGTCCGAGAAATACTTTTTTCCCCTGACTTTCAAAATATGGATGCTTCTTGCCATTGAGGTTTTCACTTAAATTAATAATAATGGTTCTTTTGTCCTCCAGACAAAATAGTTGCATTTTTTTCAGTTCACATCATCTTAAAATTAAAAAAATCTTGTATTTATAAGTGAAAAGCACAAAGCTAGATATTAACTTCATCCTTAACAATGATGGCTATTATTCTGTGGTCTTCTTTCTGTGGAAATCCTACACCACGGCTCCCCCAGAGTGAAGATGGACATTATAAAATCTGCATTTGAAAGTACAGATTGTCTCTGATCTTCATACAGAAATGCCTTTTCAAGTAATTGATATATATTATATAAAATGCTTTCTTTCAAAACCAGACTACCTGAAGAATTAGGTTATTATAGTAATTTAAATCTTAACAAAGGTTTATGGGCAGTTACAAGAGAAATAAAAAATTATTTCTTTTGACTGCTAGACTCAAAGTTTATAATTTTATCTAAGAAGGTATTTGCTCATTACTTGGTGACTCTACTTGAGACTTTTAACAGTTTTTGTTGGAAAGTGGGGTTGAGATAAGGCAAACACATTTTAAAACTCAAAAGTGGACTAATTCTCTATGCACAGGTTGTAGAAAACTGCATGCATTTCCAAAGGTACAGAGCTCAGTTAATGAACAACGAAGGAGCCTTCGGGTGTTTTCATCAAGAAATTCACCAATCAACCACATAGGACAAGGAATTTCAAAGTTCAAGATAATCACAAAAGCTTTCCACTTATAAATCTTGACATTGCTTTCTATAACTCATTAATCAATGTAGGTAAATTTAGGTATTGTGCCACAATATTGAAATCTTACCAAAATACTAAATGGGCTAAGAAATATCATTGTTAAGTAGAGGCTTGTAGAGTCCTTTCACTGAGATGGTTGAGTTCAAGACAGGTTAGTTGTGGTAAATCAATAGCTATAAAAGACAGCCCTACTCCCTAATATCATATGCTTAATATCATGCAATCCAAAGTGGCTGGTAGCATGGCTCTACGCCATGCAGACACTTATACTCACTGTCTCTAGGGTTTCTGAGTTCTCCCCAGATCCAGTGCAACCAGCCATAACTGAAAGAAGAAAGAGCTGGAGGGTGAAGTAGAAAGTAGTTTTAAAGTTGAGGCCCAGCGAAGAAGAAAGCATTTCCATCCACACACCATGGATGGGATCCAGCCACTCCTTGTGAGCCTGAGAAGGGAAGCTCTAGGTGTATGCCCAGCAGTAAAAGGACATGGTATTGGGTGAGCACATAGTTTTGTCTCTGCCACAATTAAGTCTGTATATTGCTAATAGCTTACTGTGGTTTGATCATTCTGTCAATTAATTGCTATCTTTTTGAAGCAAACTTCCTGAAAAGGCTCATCTATATTGATGTCTCTAGCTTCTCTCTCCCTGTATTCTCTTTAATTTGCTCCAATTAGATGTTTGCCCCAGTGCCAACAAAACAGTTTTTATCAGGGTCATTAATGACTTATATATTAAAAAATTCAACCTTATCTTTCAATCCTCAGTGAAGTTGACCTTCCAGCAGGATCTGATGCAGTTAATCACCACGCCTAAGAAATATTATCTTCACTTAGCTTCCAGAATATGACTCTCCTCATTTAACTGTATCTCGTTGACTGCTATTTCTGAATTTTCTTTTTCTGAATTTTCACTGGTTCTCTAACCTTTAAAACCTTCAGTATCTTTATTTTTGTAGCTGCGTTTATTCCCGCATTACACATGGAGCTCAGGGCCTCTCCTCTAAACTTCAGATACATATATTCAATTGCCTACCAGATTTTCCCACTTCCCTTTCTAATAGGCTTATCAACCTTAACATGCTTCCAACTGAACCCCAATTTTATTTCCATCAACTTCCATGTTCTCCATCAGTGGTGACAAGACCAGCTTTCTCTCTATACATTCCAAAAAACTTGACTCCACTTTATTTTAACCCTGCACTGGCTTGTCAATCAACCCTGTAGGCTCTGCTTTTAGAATATATGCAGAATCTGATGACTTCTTCCCACCCCCACTCAACCAGGATGACTGCAGTGGCCTCCCAACTTTTTGTTCACCTTCCATTCTTCCCCTTACTAATCAAAATGATTCTGTAAAAACTCATTTACTGAACAGCTCCAATTATTTTTAATTTTCTTCCATTCAAAGGCAAAGTCCTTGTCATGACCTAAATCTGGCCCCTATTACCTGTTTGACCTCACTTTCTTCTGCTTTCCCCTCTATCCTTCTGCTCCAGCCACACTGGCCTCCAAATACTTTCTCAAATATCCCAAGAAGGATTCTCCTCCTCCCTGGTCTTTATAGCTCTTTGGTTTCTTATGCCTAAATTCACTTCCCCAAAGTATCTTTATGGTTCATTCTGTCACTTCCTTAGTTCTGTTCAGCTAGGGCTCCCTTCACAACACTATGTTACATTACTAAGTGCCACCACCCTCCACCTCAGCACTCTTGATCCTCCTTCCCTACATTTAACTTTGGTCTTATCACCACTAAATATTCTATATGCGTTATTGGTTAACCTTCTCATTGTCTGTTTTCTCCAAATATCAATTTTATCATTGTGAATCTCCAGTTCTTAGAAGAATAACTGGCATTAAAAAATTCAACCTTATTCTTCAATCCTCAATGAAGTTGACACTCAATAAATTTTTGTTGAGTGAATAAATGAATGAAGTTATCCAGCTGATTTTAAGACTAACTTGAAAAAGAAAAGCAGAAGAACCTATCTTTAAATTAAGACATTTCTAGAGAAAAAGAATATAAAAAAATCACTGAAAATATAAATGGAGCTTGTCAGCAATGAAAAAAATCCAAGTAGTGGATACTGGTGGTATGTGCTAAAGTAGTAACTCTACAGTTGACTCAACTTTCTCACCAGAGCAAAGGGAAGAGTCTTGTGTGGGATTTCAAAAGCATGGGTTTGGTTTGATAGTTGATAGAGCTAGACTCTGAGGTTGAGGCATGAACAATAGAACATGTAAAAACAATACAACTTACTGGGCCACACACCAGAAAGACAGGGAAGACTGTCAAATCCAGGTGCGGAGGAAAAAGACTGAAATCCAGGTTAAGCAAAGTAGCATAAGAAAGAATCAACAGAAGGAACAAAATGTAAATTCAGAAGTGCTCCCTTGAAGCAACAACTATAGCAAATTAATGAAACAGTTTCTAGAGCATTGTGGCCTCACCTATGAGTGCAGAAGATGCATTTAGGTTGCTTATTTGTACAGACAATAACGATATTCATGTGCACATCAGAGCAAATATCAACATCCATTGTTGGAGAAATAGTACCGTTAAGATGCACACATACATACCCTGCTCAGTAGGGATAACATTTTTTAATGTTAATATAGAAAATAATTAAGGAGCTCATACTTTTTTGAGAAGGTCATACCATAACTTGGAATTTATTTCAAAAAAAGAAATTAAACAAGAGAAAATAATGGCATGCTCTAAAACATATATTATTCTGGAATCTGTTAAAGCCATAATTTGACACATCTAGAAATTCATTATCAAATACTATGCTGCTGCTAAAAAGATAACTTGCAAAGACTATATAGAACAGACGGTAAGATTTTTGTATGAAGGCCCACATAGTAAATATTTTAGGATTTGAAGGCCATAAGGTCTCAAAAAAGGAATCATAAACAACATATGAATGAATGGGCAAGGCTGTTGTATTAGTCTTCTAGGACTGCCAAACAAAATAGCACAGACTGGAGACTTAGCCACAGAATTTTATTTTTCACAGTTCTGGAGTCTGGGTGTTCAAGTTTAAGGTGTCAGCAGGTTGGTTTCTTCAGAGGCTTTTCTTCTTGGCTGGCAGACAGCCTCCTTGTTATGTCCTCACATGACCTTTCTTTTGTGTATGTGTGTGGAAAGAGGGAGCTGTGTTGTCTCTTCCTTTTCTCTATAAGGACACCAGTCTTATTGGGTTAATGGCCCCACCTTTGTGACTTCTATATCTCCCTATAAAGACCCTACAATTCCATTGGAGGTTAGGATCTTAACATATTAATAGGGAGTGGGCACAATTCAGTCCATAACAGCTGTGCTCCAATAGAAGTTTATTTACAAAAACAGGCAGAGTGCTAACTGTAGTTCATAAGCCATAGTTTTCTGACCTCTGATCCAGAAGTATGTTACGTATACCTAATATATGAGCTGCAAAGTAAATTATTTGCAAAGCACAACATGGAAAGCTACACACCACAGCTATAAGATGTATGTCTGTGCTTAGGCATCTGGTCTGTTTCCTTTTGTTACCTGTGTGCCCCACTGATAACAGAAGAAAATGGAGAGAAAAAGAGGAGGAGTAGAAAAAATACGAAGAGTAAAAGCAAACATTTATTTTGTGCTTCCCACAGGTTAGTTACTCTGTTAATAGCTGTCTAGTCACTCTCTCATGTGCTTCTCCTAGAATTAGGTGTTGTTTCCCATCATTTTACAGAGGAGAAAATGAGGAAGAAGTTTAATAAATTATTTGGAGTCTGAAAGCTCATCTGAGGCCTTCAGACCCAGATTTGCCTCACTCTAGAATCTATAGTCTTAATCACTCTGGTCTCAGCTTTCTTGATTATGTACAATTTTGCATTAAGAAAATTTGTGTAAAGAATTATATTTATTTGCAAAGTGTAGACAAGCATCTTCAGTAACACAATGAAAACCTTGCTTTGAAAAGTAGTAGATTGAACCCTAGGAAACTGACTTTATTGTATATCAAAAATAATAAATCATGGACAATATATGGACCAACTTGCTTTTCACCTCAGAGTTAAAGTAGAGCTCAGCTTTGGTCTTGGACACCACTCAGGTGGGCTCAAGTCGAAGGAGCCTTTCCAAGTGCACACCGAGCGGGCCACAGGCTGGAGAGCCGGACGGAGCTGAACAAGCTACAAAGACTCCCATTGACGGCTGCAGCAGGGGAAGGTCTTCAAAGCACTTACATATTCTCTGCCAGCTATGTGCTTCAAGTTTGGGTGAAAATATAAATACACTAAAAAACATTTGTTTATTAGCTTGGGAAATTTAGGGCTTGTGAAATGCCAACTTTAACAGCCCCAGAGACTGGGACTCTTTATGCATTCACCTGAGTGCCTGTGGTGCTGGGGGACAGCCTGCCAGCTTCCACGATGGCTATGCCTCTTCAGTGGAAAGGACCACTTCTCGCTGTAAAGAAATCCACTCACTGTAAAGAAAGCCTCAGATGGCAGACAGTTTGGTTTTTGGTTTCTGGGCCAAGAGGTAAGAATAAGTGTCAGTCTAATGGTCACTTGAAATTACCATATGTCAATCACTGGGACATCTGGTGTTTTTTTCTGAGCAATAAATGATCCAGAAACTATTAACCAGAGAAACTATCAACCAGGATTCACAGTGGGAGCTCATAGGAAAAAGGCCTGTCTGAAAGATAAGGACCCAGGGATGACTAGCAGGTGCGGTCCACAAAGATGCTTTAGAGCCTATGATCCATACATGCAGGCTCTCCTGATGTAGACATCTCCTTCTGACTGTGGGGAGGTGGAAACAGGCAAAGATCGCTGCATTGTCCTGGTATATAAAACTGCAGGGGGGATGGGAACACTTGCTAAGTGAACTGGAGCTTAAGAGAGTTTAGCATTTCAGATAATTCCCAGAGATGCTATCACTCTGTGCTCCTGTGTTGACAACAACACACCTTCCAAGAACCTTCTCCATAGCAAGTTGTCCTCCCAGCTCCCTGGATGGAATACAAAACACTTGATATTATTCCAAGACACATTGCATATGAGTAAGGAGCCTGTTCTCCATTGTATTCTCCCCTGCATCAGGTCTCATGGAAGGCAGTGAGTTCAACAGCAGGGCGCATGATTCCTATATGGTAACTTGGGATGCCCCAGGCCAACTCCTGTGCAGGAACTAGACAGCTAGGTGGTCCAAGCCCAAAAGAGATTCAGCATTCACGTGGTATTTGGATTTGTTTTTTAATTAACGCATTAAAAATATTAGTCCCATATATGTAAAATTGGGTCAAGGCACTTTCCATTGTCACCCAAACAAAAGTGGGAACTCTTTCTAACCTAGCTCTCTTCTTAATATTTTACAGTGATTTCTCTTATCACATAGACCCTTAGTATTCATTACAGACTGAAGATACCACTTCAAAATAATTCAGGGTGGTGGTGTGAAAACTTATAGGAATCATTTGATTCTGCCTTCTCTGTGATTTAATTGACACAACACTCAAAATTATACCACTTATTGAAGTCCGTGTCCTCCAGCCCCTAATACAGACTCACTTCTCTCTCCCAGACACTGGAGCTACATGCCTGTTCTTCCTGCTACCATGAATAGGACCACTGAGCTTCCAGCATCTCCATGCACAGACCACATCCTTCAACAAATTAGAATCCCCCATCTTCATATCCATTAACATGGAGAGACGCATGTGGAGGGAAATGTCAGGCAAACTGCATGGTTCAGTTTATTTTTCAATCAAAACCCATAGAGACAGTACTCTTGTCCACCTCGTACAGCAGCTCATTGGGACATGAGGTCCCCATGCCTCTGCTATTTGAGTAGATTTCTTGCTGGGGGACCTTTCATAGGTTTATCAGAAAACCAATTCACTGGTTCATAAACAATTTTTCGTTGTAGCTGATTTGAGCATGGGTGCTTTTTCTAACACTTGGATAGTGAAATGTGTCATGTCCAAATCTCTGGAACCTATGAATGTTATCTTCTTTGGAAAAGGGGTCTTTGCAGGTGTAATTAAGTTAAGGATGAGATGAGATCATCACCTCTTACCCAGATGGGCCATAAATCCAATG
Organism: Plecotus auritus; assembly: GCF_963455305.1. Lineage (NCBI taxonomy): Eukaryota > Metazoa > Chordata > Mammalia > Chiroptera > Vespertilionidae > Plecotus > Plecotus auritus. The sequence goes on from NC_137782.1 coordinate 105,777,128, forward strand.
ATGTGTCCTTATGAGACAGAAGAGATGAAGACATACAGAAGAGAGAGTGACATAGAGACAAAGGTAGAAACTGAATTGATGTGGCACAAGCAAAGGAAGCCATGGGTTGCTGGGGGCCACAAGAGGGTGGAAGAGACAAGCAGGGATTCTCTTTAGAGCTTCTAGAGGGAGTACAGTCCTGCTGACACCTTCATTTCAGATTTCTAGCCTCCAGGACTATGACAGAATAAATATCTGCTGTTGTAAGCCAGAATATTTATGGAAATGTGTTATAACAACCCATATTAATTATAGGAAATTAATATGGCCTACAAAGACCCACTTTTTTACATACTTCTTAGAAACCAACCTCCATCAGTAATTCCATCCCAAATAAGAAAATCTTTAATATGATTTATAATGTGATATGAAACATGCTTTCAATACAGAAGAATCATGTCTAATTCATTTAATAAGTATTTAGCCATTTAACAAATATTTATTGAATGTGTGCTCTGTGCTAGGCTCTGTCAAAAGTCCTGGAGATTAATAAAATCCCTTGCCTTGGGGATCTTACATTCTAATCTGACTAGAGCTCTCTGATGACAGCAAGAAGTATTTATAAATATGCAAATTAACAAGAGACTACTGGTGGCTCTAATGCAGTGGATTTTTAAAATGTCCTGCAGGTTCCAAACAAGATGGTGGCAGAGGTAAATGTGGTTCTCGCTGCTTCCCACAACCACATCAAAATTTACAACTAAAACAGAACAACCATCATTCGGATCCACCTGAAATCTAACTAAATGGAAGTCCTACAATTAGGGAATTAAAGAAGAAACACATTGAGACTGGTGGGAGGAGTGGAGATGCAAGGTGGACTCATGGAACCAGCTGGTCCCACACCCATGTGTGGTGGCTGAAAATCAGGAGGGATATCTTGGCTGTGGAGGTTTCCCTGAGGAGTCAGGGGTCCCTGCCCCACACCAGGCCCTCAGCCCAGGGTTCCAGTGCCAGAAAGAGAAGTCCTCACAACTTTTGGTTGTAAAAACCAGTGGAGATTGTGGCTGAGTGACACAGAGGCTGTGGGAGTCCCAGGCAGTTCCTCTTAAAGGACCCATTCATGGACTTACTCCCTCTGAGATACAGCACTAATACAGCAGCTTGAAAGGAACCTGGAACATTTGGGGTGGAACTATCTTGTCTGGAATTAGGGCAAGAATTGGACGGGCAGCTTTCTCCCAGACAGAAGTTCTGGCAGAGGCCAGTGCTCCTTTGCTATCCCTCCCTGCCACAGAGCTGACAGGGTGCACCATATCTGAATCTCCATCAACCTGGCTCACATGTTTTACCCTGCTCTGGTGATTTCCTGAGACCCTGCCCCTCCCTACTTGCAAGCTCATCCAAGCCATTTCCAGTGGTTATTCCAAACAAATGGCCTCTATTGCCTTATGCTTTGGACTTTTCTAAAGTCTCTCAAACAAGCAGGAGATGGTCTCATTGTGCCTAGTACCTCTCAATAAGTGGCCTCAGGCCTGGCATTAGTGGCAGCCCACTCTGGTTCACAACTTGGCCTCTCCTGGGCACCTCCAAACTCAACACAAGTATCAGCCATACATGGATTGATTTGTAGCTCATGCTGGGTGACCCTGGGCAGGGCATTGGCAGAGGCTGACTTTGAACCTCCCAGGAGACACCAGAGCCAGTGTACCCAGTGGTCAACTTCAACCACACTGGATTACAACCTTACCACCTTCATGAGTGACACACTCAAGGGGTGGACTCAGTGAGCACCAAAGCCCCACTGAAGCAAGTCCTGATCCATAGTGTTGGTTCCTGCACAGCATCTCTTCAGCTGTAGTCACAGTTAATCCTTACAACCAATTGGCCTTGGGGTCAATTCCTCCCAGTGACACCAACATAAATCAAGTCTCAACTACAATAGGGCAGTGCACACAGCTCACACAGGGGTGAACCTGTAATGCTGTGACTGGGGAGGCTGAGCCACTGAGCCCTATAGGATATTTATTACACAAGGTGACTCTATAAAGCCCAGGAGACATAGCAGATCTACCTAATACATAAAAACAAACACAGGGAAGCAGCCAAAAGGCAGAGACACAGAAACAGGTCACAAATGAAAGAGCAGGATAAATCTCCAGAAAAAGAACTAAATGAAATTGAACCAAAAAAAAAAAAAAAAAAAAACTACCAGATACAGAGTTCAAAACAATGGTTATAAGGATGCTCAAGGAACTTAGTGAGGACATCCACAACATGAAAAAGGATCAGTCAGAAATGAATTAAACACTAACTGAAATAAAGAATAATTTACAAGGGATCAACAGTAGAGGATGCCAAGAATCAAATCAAGAATTTGGAATATAAGGAAGCAAAAAATACCCAATCAGAACAGCAAAAATAATTTTAAAAATATGAAGATTGTATAAGGAGCCTCTGGGACAACTTCAAATGTACCAACATTCCGAATTTGGGGGAGCCAGAAATAAAAAAGTAAAAAAAAACTATTTGAAGAAATAATGGCAGAAAACTTCCCCTACCTGGTGAAAGAAATAGACTTAAAAGTTCAGGACATGTAGGCTCCCAAACAAGAGGAGCCAAAAGAGGCTCACACCAACACACATCATAATTAAAATGACAAGGGTTAAAGACAAAGAGAGAATCTTAAAGCTGCAAGAGAAAAGCACCTACAGGGGAGCACCCATATGACTGTCAGCTGAGTTCTCAACAGAAACTGTGCAGGCCAGAAGGGAGTGGCAAGCAATACTCAAAGTGCCCTAGCCGGTTTGGCTCAGTGGATAGAGTGTTGGCCTGTGGACTGAAGGGTCTGGGTTCGATTCTAGTCAAGGGCACATGCCAGGGTTGCGGGCTTGGTCCCCAGTGTGGGGTGTGCAGGAGGCAGCCGATCAATGATTCTCTCTCATCACTGATGTTTCCATCTCTCTCTCCCTCTCCCTTCCTCTCTCTGAAATCAATAAAAATATTTAAAAAAGAAAGAAATACTCAAAGTGATGAATAGCAAGTATCTACAACCAAGATTACCCAGCAAAGCTATCATTTAGAATTGAAGGTCAGATAATGAGCTTCACTGACAAGAATAAGCTAAAGGAATGCATCAACCCCTAACCAGTATTGCATGAAAGGTATTCTTGAAGAAGAAGAAATAAAAGATCAAAAATATGAAAAATAAAATGGCAATAAATGCATATCTATCAGCAATTGTGAATCTAAAATAAAAAAAATGAATAAATATAATGAGCAAAATAAACTGATGAATAAAATAGAAGCAGAGGCATGGAAACATGGAACAGACTGACGGATCTCAGAGGGAAGGGGTCGGGAAGAGGTTAACCAAATAACTTAAATGCATATATGCATTACCTATGGACACAGAAAATAAGGTGATTAAGCCCTGGTGTTGAGCAGAAACCTGGTGGAGGGGGAAACTGGGGGGAAGAGAAGGACACCTGTAATACTCACAATGATAAAGGTTTAACACAAAATGTCCTGCAAACTTTCTGTGCAAGATAAATATTCTAAATGGAGGTAGTTTGGTGTCAGAGTAATGCTTGGTTATGGATAAATAACCAGCTCAGAAAAAGGAATCAAAGAATAGAAGTGATGCTTAACAATAAAGAGAGAGAGAGATGAATAGGTACTTTTCACTATGAGAAATTGTAAAATATAAACTCTCAAAAGGTAAGTTCTGTAACCAAAATAATTTTTTTGAAATGATTTGGAATGATGAGTGTATGGTGACTTCTCCAATCTGCTGTTGCTGATAAGCTGCTCCTGGAAATGAAATGCTAAACTGTTAACAGGGAACTCCTAGGAATACGTAGAAAAATGGCAATGAACAAGGACAAGGGAGAGCCTCCAAGTGTAGCAAGGGACTCAGTCAACCTCCGTTTTCTTTCCTTTCTAACAATCCACAAGTGATACTAGTCTATTATTTGCAATCCATTCCTCTCCAGCCCATCCTTCATCTCTCAAAAACTATCCCAAAAATTAATAGACAGTTATTTAATTAATTAGAAACAAAATCAGAAAACATAACTAAAGCATGAAACAACCTGTACTGTGCAGGAACAACTGAGTCAAATTTCCCTCTTTGTGAGTTGAGTAAAGAAAGAAAAGACATGAAGTTCTGCCATACAAAAACAGTAAATAAACAGATAGGAAAAAAATATAGCACATTACCTGTGTTAGTAAAGGTTATACACACTTAAAGGTTGTGGATTATCACCATTGATTATTCTATGAAATCTTAGCATTAAAGTGCTCCCTTTGAGGTTTACTTAATATGAGGTTTACTTAATATGTATACCATATATACATTGTCCCAAAAAAGGAATACACACACTGAATAATTATAAAAGCAGTGTTTATTAAAATACATTTCATTTTGAATTATCAGCTCTTAAACTGTGTATACATTTTGGTGGGACACCTTGTATACATACATATATAATATTAGAGGCCCAGCGTGCACCCTCTTCAATCTGGGACCCCTTGGGGGATGTCCAACTGCTGGTTTAGGCCTGATCCTGGGGATGGGGCCTAAACCAGCAGTCAGACATCCGTCTCACAATCCTGGACCTCTGGCTCCTAATTGCTCACCTGCCTGCCTGATCTCCCCTAACTGCCCCCCCTCCCCTACTAGCCTGGTCGCCCCTAACTGCCCCCTCCCTGGCAGTCTGGTCACTCCTAACTGCCCCCCTGCTGGCCTGGTCACCTTTTAATTCCCCCCCCCCCCCGCTGTCCTGGTTGCCCCCAACTGCCCCCCCCCCCCCCGCCAGCCTGGTTGCCCTTAATTTCCCCCCTGCCGGCCTGGTCACCTCTTACTGGCCCCCTACCAACCTGGCTGCCCACAAATGCCCCCCTCTGCTGGCCAGGTCACCCCTAACTGCCCCCCCCCCCCACCCCGCCGGCCTGGTCACCCCATGCAACCTACTTGTTCAGTCATTTGGCCATCCCTCACTAACTCCCCTGCCAACCTGGTTGCCCCACACAGCCTGCTTGTTCAGTCGTTTGGTTGTCCCTCATTAACTCCCCTGCTGGACTGGTCATAGGCAGCCATCTTGTGAGGGTGTGAGGGTCAATTTGCATATTACCTCTTTATTATATAGGATGATGTTTTATTTTTTAAATTTTATTTTTCAAGTACAGTTACATTCAATATAATTTTGTATTAGTTTCAGGTTTACAACATAGTGATTAGACAGACATACCACTTAGCCTTATATTAAGTTATTAAAATATTGTAATATTACAATATATTATTAAAATATATTTGCTATAATATACTTTACATCACATGATATTTTGTAATTACCAATTTGTACTTCTTAATCCTTTCAATTTTTTTCACCTTTATCACCCTCCTCCTCTCTGGCAACAATCAGTCTGTTCTCTGTATCTATGTGTCTGTTTTAATTTTGTTTGCTTGCTTATTTAGTTATTTAAATTATATATGCAAGATGGGTCAAAGCAGGTTTACAGTTGTTCATATGGAAAATAATATAATAATTAATAAATAATAATACAAGAATAAACTGTGTTTTGTATACTCGCAACCTTAGACCTACTTTTGCCCAATCCTGTATAAGTGAAATCATATGCTATTTATCTTTCTCTGACACTTATTTCAGTTAGAATTATACCTTCTAGGTCCATCCATGCTGACACAAATGATAAGATTTCATTCTTTTTTATAGCCAAGTAATGTTGCAGCTTTTAAATCCACTTGTATATTGATGGGCACTTGGGTTGCTTCCATACCTTGGCTATTGTAAGTAACACTGTAATAAACATAATGGTGCATATATTCTTTAAAATTAATAATTTGGGTTTCTTTGGACTTTTACCAAGAAATGAAATCACTGGTCATAAGACAGTTCCAATTTTATTTTTTGAGGAACCTTTATACTATTTTCCACAGTGGCTGCAGCAATCTGCATTTCCACCAACAGTGCATGAGGGTTCCCTTTCTCCATAGCCTCACCAGCACTTGTAAATTTATGTATGACTAGAGGCCCAGTGCACGAATTCATGCATGGGTGAAGTCTAGCCGGCCCACCCGATCAGGGCAGATCATGGCCAGGTCTGTCAGGAGGAGGAGATGGCAGGAGGTTGGCTGGCCAGCCCACCTTAATTGGGGCCTGATCAGGGATAGGCCGGCTGGGGTGAGGGGTCATGGGTGATGGGCCAGCAGGACCTGCCCCTTATTGGGGTGGGGAAGGTTGGCCAGCCAGCCCCACCCCCAATTGATGTGGGGGGGGTGTTATCAGGGGTGGAGTTGGTTGGGGGGAGGGGCCTAGGGTGATTGGCTGGTGAGTTCCACCCTCAATTGGGGTGGGGGACTGATTGGGGCTGGGTGGTCATGGGGAGGGGCTGTGGGCAGTGGGCTGGCCAGCCCCACCCCCTAATGGGGTGGAGGGGTCAGATCTGGGGCCAGCAGCCTGGGAGTGGGGGGGCCGATCAGGGGTGGAGCTGGTTGGGGGATGGGCTGTGGGCTGATCAGGGTGGTGGGGGTCCATTGGGGGTGGGACTAGTTGGGGGAAGGGGCCTCAAACAGTTGGCCATCTGGCTGTGCCCCTGATCAGGGTGGGGGGCAAATCAGGGGTGGGGCTTAGCGGGGCAAGGGGCTGAAGGAGGTTGGCCAGCTGACCCTGCCCCCTATTGGGGTAGGGCTGGTGGGGGAAAGGGGCTGCGGGCCCATCAGGGGTGGGTCCGGCCGGGGGGAGGGGCTTCAGGGGGTTAGCTGGCAGTCTCCAACCTTTATTGGGGTAGAGGGGTGATTAAGAGTGGGGCTGGCCAGAGGAAGGGGCCACAGGAAATGGGCTGTGGGCTAATCAGGGTGCCACCAGCCCACCCCCCTGATCAGGCCTGTTTGCTGGCTGCAGTGGGCATCATAGCAACTGTTCATTATGGCATTCCAGTCACTGGCGTTTTATAGATATACTAGTGGCCCAGTGCACAAAATTCATGCATGGTTTGGAATGTCCTTCAGCCCGGCCTGCACCCTCTCCAATCTGGGACCCTTCAAGGGATGTCCGACTGCCGGTTTAGGCCTGATTGGGCCTAAACCGGCAGTCGGACATCCCTCTCACAATCCAGGACCACTAGCTCCTAACCACTTGCCTGCCTGATTGCCCCTACATGTTCTGCCTGCCAGCCTGATTGCCCCTAACCACTCCCCTACCAGCCTGATTGATGCCTAACTGCTCCCTTGCCGGCCTGATCTCCCCCAACTTCCCTCCCCTGCCATGACCCACCTCCTCTGCTGGGACCTGCCTCCTCCACACAAGGCAGCGGAGACGCTAGGATAAGCCTCCTCCATGCCGCGCGGATCTGCGGGACCCTCAGGCCTAAGTGTGTGGAGCAGCCATCAGGCCCCATCTCCACTGTGCGCATGGCCATCTTGTGGCAGCCATATTAGTGGCAGCCATCTTGTGGTGGCCATCTTGTGACGACGTCGCATGCGAGGGCCACCTAAGCTTTTATTAGTATAGATAGATAGCCATTCTGACAAGTATGAGGTGATAGCTCTGAGGTTTTAATTTGTACTTCTCTGATTAGTGACGTTGAGCATCCTTTCATATGTCTATTGTCCATCTGTAAGTCCTCTTTACAGAAGTGTCTGTTCAGGTCCTCTGGCCATTTTTAATTGGATTATTTATTTGTTTGTTTTTGTGTTGAGTTTTATAAATTCTTTATAAATTTTGGATATTGACCTCTTATCAGATGTATCATTGGCTAATATTTTCTCCCATTAAATTGTCATTTCATTTTGTTGATGGTTTCCTTTGCTATGGAAAGGAAAGGAAAATTTTAGATTTATTTATTTATTATTTAAGTAATTTTTTATTGTTGAAAGTATTACATATGTTCCTTTTCCCCCTATTGCCCTCTCCCACCCCTCTCCCAATTTTTATTTATATGTAGTCCCATTTGTTTACCTTTTCTTTTATTTCCCCTGCCTGATGAGCTATATCAGATAAAATATTGCTAAGAGAAATTTTAGCGATTTTATTGCCTAAACTAGAGGCTCAGTGCACGAAATTCATCCCAGTGGGATCGGACCTAAAAGGGCAGTTGGACATCCCTCTCACAATCCAGGAGTGCTGGCTCCAAACTGCTCGCCTGCCTGCCTTCCTGATTGCCCCTAACCGCTTCTGCCTGACAACCTGATCACCCCCTAACCACTCCCCTGCCAGCCGGTTTGCCCCTAACTACCCTCCCCTGTAGGCCTGGTCACCCCTAACTGCCCTCCCCTGCAGGCCTGGTCCTCCCCAACTGCTCTCCCTTGCAGGCCTGGGTCCCTCCCAACAGCCTTTCTCTGCAGGCCTGGTCGCCCCCAACTTCCCTCCTCTGCCGGCTTGGTCACCCCTAACTGCCCTCCCATACAGGCTTGATCGCCCCCAACTGCCCTCCCTTGCAGGCCTGGTCCCTCCCAACTGTCCTCCCTTGCTGGCCATCTTGTGGTGGCCATCTTATGTCCACATGGGGGCGGCCATCTTGTGTGTTGGAGTGATGGTCAATCTGCATATTACTCTTTTATTAGATAGGATAGAGGTCTGGTGCATGGGTGGGGGCCAGCTGGTTTGCCCTAAAGGGTGTCCCGGATCGGGGTGGGGGTTCCCTTGGGGCATGGGGTGGCCTGATCAAGGGGCCTGTGGTGGTTTGCAGGCTGGCCACGCCCCCCAGCGACCCAAGCGAAGGCCCTGGTATTTGGGTGCCAGAAACCAATCATTCTACCACTAATAGAAAGATGTGGCCAGGAAACTGGGAAGGCTGGTCAACAACCTTAATTGTTTTGATCACTCACTGTTTAGTTGAAACATTGTTAGCTGAAGCAGCCTCCACCTGTTTGTTTCATGTAAATTTCTGTTATTGGAATTTCCTGCCCATCACCCATGTATCCCATCGTCTCAATAAAAGGGATTGCAAGGCCAGAGCAAGGGGTAGTCCTTCCACTAGAGTTGGGCTCCCGCCTGGCCCCCAATATTTCCAAATTAATACTTTTCCAAGTCTCTTTTCATTTGTGTGCGGCCTTCTCCAGAACCCAAACCCTGAACCGGAACGCTGAACCACACGGGACGTGAAAAGGGGTTCCCACATCTGGGGTTTATTTATCTTCTACAATTGAAACTTTGTAGCCTGGAGTGGAGCCAAGCCTTCTGCTTGCTCCATGGCAGCAGCCATTTTTGGGGGGATTTATGTATCTTCTGTAATTGAAACTTTGTAGCCTTAAGCAGAGGCCTGGGCCAGCCAGGGTGTGTGGAAAGCTTGGCTTCCTCCATTGCTGGAGAAACCCAAGCCTCCCTCCTGCTCTCTGTGGCCGTAGCCATCTTGGTTGGGTTTATTTGCATATTCGCTTCTGATTGGCTGGTGGGTGTGGTTTGTGGGCGTGGCTTGTGCATGTAGCAAAGTGATGGTTAATTTGCATATTACTCTTTTATTAGATAGGATGTTCTTCTAGGCATTTTATGGTTTTGAGTCTTACATTTAAGTTTATTCTTGTATATGGTGTAAGAAAGTGGTTTAGTCTCTTTTACTATTATTATTTTTTTGCATAGACTGTGTATGTCCAAATTTTTCAGCACCATTTATTGAGTAGACTGTCTTTACACCACTGTATGTTCTTGCCTCCTTTGTCAAATATTAATTGACCATATAAGCATGGTTTATTTCTGGGATCTCTATTCTCATTGACCTATATGTCTCTTTTTATGCCAGTACCATGCTGTTTTGATTATTATAGCCTTGTACATAGTCTAGTTTGATTATCATTGTTCTATTTCTCAAGATTGCTGGGGCTATATAAATTTTTAAATTATTCTAGTTCTGTGAAATATGTCATTGATATTTCGATAGGAATTGTGATGAATCTATAGATTGCTTTGGGCAGTATGGACATCTTAATGATGTTAATTCTTCCTATCCATGAGCACAGTATTTGATTCCATTTATTTGTGTCTTCTTCAACTTCTTTTTTTCAGTGTCTTATAATTTTCCAAATACAGGTCTTTGACATCCTTGGTTAATTTATTCCAAGGTTTGTTGCTTTATGCAATTGCAAATGAGATTGTTTTCTTAATTTCCCTTTTTGGTAGTTTATTAATGGTGTGTAAAAATATAACCAATTTCTGAATATTTTGTATCCTGGGGTGGGTCCCCTCTGACTATAATGATTTTCCCCTCTGATTATAATGTTAACTGTGAGTTTGTCATATATGAGCTTTATTATGTTGAGGTATGTTCCCTTTATTCCCACTTTACTAAGACATTTTATCATAAATGGGTCCTAGATTTTGTCCAAAGCTTTTTCTGCATTTATTGATATGATGATATGATTTTTATTCTTCATTTTCTGTGTATGACATTAACTGAGTTACAGATATTGTTCCAATATAGCAACCTAGAAATAAATCTCCCTTGATCATAGTGTATGATCTTTTGAATGCATTGCTTAATATGCTATGCTAATATTTTATGAGGATTTTTTTCATCTCTGTTAAATAGGGTTATTGGCCTATAAATTTCTCTTTTTGTAGTGTCTTTATCTGGTTTTGGAATTAGGATAATTCTGGATTCCTAAAATAAGCTTGGGAGTCTTCCTTCTCTTGAATTATTTTTGTAATAGTTTACAAAGGATAGGTGTTAGTCTTTTTTGAATGTCTGGTAGAAAGCACCTATAAGGCCATCCTGTCCTGGACTTTTGTTTGCCAGACGTTTATTTATTTATTTTTTTTAATTGCTCCCTTGATTTCATTGGTTGTAATCCATTAGTTCAGATTTCCTGATTTCTTTTGATTCAGTTTTGGTAGATTGTATGTTTCTAGAAATTTATCCATTTATTCCATATTGTCCAATTTGATGTCACATATTTTCTTATAATCCTTTGTATTTCTGTGGTGATACTTCTTTCTTCTCCTCTTTTACTTCTAATTTTATTTATTTGTTTCTCTCTATTTTTCTTGATGATTCTGGTTAAAGGTTTTCTCTCTTTTTTTCTTGATGATTCTGGTTAAAGGTTTATTAATATTTTTATCTTTCAAAGAATTAAATCTTGGTTTAATTAATCTTTTGTATTTTTTAGACTCTATTTTGTTTAGTGTTAAAAGTTTATTAATTTTGTTTATCTTTTCAAAGAAAAGTCTCTTGGTTTCATTGATCTTTTGTATTGTTCTTTTAGACTCTATTTTGCTCTGCTCTTTATTATTTCCTCTCTTCTCACTTTGGGCTTTGTTTGGTGTACTTTTTCTATTTTCTTTATGTGTAAGGTTAGATTGTTTATTTGAGATTTTTCTTATTTCCTAAGGTAGGTCTGTAATGCTATGGATTTTTCTCTTGGAACTGCTTTTGCAGTATCTCATAGATTTTGGGTTGTTGTATTTTCATTTTAATTTGTTTTCAGGTATCTTTTGATTTTTTCCCCTTGATCCCATTGTTAACCCATTTATTGTTTAGTAACATGTTATATAGCCACTACCTGTTTTTCTGTTTTTTCATTTTTCTTTCTTGTGATTGATTTCTACTTATGTAGCATTGTGGTTGTAGAAAATGTTTGATATGATTTCAACCTTCTTAAATTTATTGAGACTTGTTTTGTATTCTAACATGTGGTGTATCCTAGAAAATGTTTAATGTGCACTTGGGGTGAAATGCTCTGAAGATACCAATTAAATCCATTTGGTCTATTGTGTCATTTAAGGTCACTGTTTCTTTGTTGATTGTTATCTGCATGATCTATCCAGTGATGTCAGTGGGATGTTAAATTCCCCTACTATCACTGTATTGATGTAGATCTTTCTCTTTATGTCCATCAGAATTTGCTTTTTATATTAAGATGCTCCTATGTTTGGCTGAATAAATGTTACGAAGGGTTATACCCACGAGTTGGATTGCTCCCTTATTTTTATCTTAGTATGACCTTTGTTTTAAAGTCTAATTTCTTTCATATAACAATTGTTATTTCAGCTTTTTGTTTGCTTCCATTTGCATGAAATATCATTTGTCATCCCTTTACTTTTAGTCTGTGTGTATCTTTTACTCTGAGGTGAATCTATTGTAGATAGAATGTATATGGGTATTGTTTTCTTATCCATTCAGCTACCCTATGTTTTTTATTGGATCATTCAGTTCATTTACATTTAAAGTGATTATTGAGGGAGAAACCAAGATGGCGGCATAGGTAAGCACCTAAACTGCTGCCTCACACAACAATTTCAAAACTACAACTAAAAGACAGAACGGACACCATCCAGAACCACAGGAAAGCTGGTTGAGTGAAAATTCTACAACTAGAAGGAAAGAGAAAAGCTCACAGAGAATTGGAGGTATGGCAAAGGGTCTTTGTGCTCGCAGAGGGAAGGGCGGCTGAGAGCCTGGCTGACTTTCTCTGGTGGAAGGGGGAAGGAAGCCCCCGACCGCACTGAACCCCAGTTCTGACTGCACTGAACCCCAGTCCCGGGCAAAACCTCGTGGACCCAAGCTCATACAGGGGGAGTCTGGACTGTCAGGTAGAGAGAAAGGCACTCAGAGACCCGGGGGAGACCCGGGGGAGCCCCGGCAGGCAGGGTTCTAGAGGCGCGCGCGCCAGTGTGCACAAAGGCTGCGGAGGTTGCCACAGGCTTTCCCTAGTGGAAGGGAGTCAGAAGCTCCTGACTGCACTGAGCCCCAGTTCTGACTGCACTGAACCCCAGTTCCAGGGAAGCCCCTGGGGACCCATGCCCTTGTGGGGGGAATCTGGATTCTCGGGCAGAGACTCGGGAGCCGGGGAAGGCAAAGGTCTGAAGGCACGCAGCGCGCAAGGGCAAGGCTGACTGGAAGCCAAGACTGTCTGCTCCGCCCTGAGACTCCACCCCATCCAAGCTGAGCACAGAGGCTACTGCAATTTGGCAAGTCTAATCCTATAAGACTGTCTCCAACACCGAACTTCTCCCAGCATAGACACAGCTGATCCTTACAGCCAACTGGCCTGGAGGTCAATTCCTCCCAGTGATACCAACAACAATCAAGACTTAACTACAACAAGGCTGTACACACAGTCCACAAAGGGGTGCACCAAGAGTGTCCACCTCAGGTTAACTGGGGAGGCCGACCCACTGGGCCATATAGGAAACCTAGCACACAAATCTACCCTACAACTCAGGGAAGCAGTGAAAATGTGGCATCAAAGAAACAGATCACAAACGAAAGAAATGGAAGAAAACAAAGGACTGGATATAGAATTCAAAACCACGGTTATAAGGCTTTTCAAGAATATTCTAGAAAAGGCCGATAAATATAACGAGACCCTAGAAAATATGAAAAAGGACCAACTAGAAATTAAACATACACTGACTGAAATAAAAAATATACAGAGACCCAACAACAGACTAAAGGAACACAAGAATCAAGTCAAAGAATTGAAATACAAAGAAGCAAAAAACACTCAACCGAAAAAGCAAAAAGAAAAAAAATCCAAAAAGTTGAAGATAGTGTGAGAAGACTCTGGGACAACTTCAAGCATACCAACATCAGAATTATGGGGGTGCCAGAAGAAGAGAGAGAGCAAGATACTGAAAACCTATTTGAAGAAATAATGACCGAAAACTTCCCCCACCTGGTGAAAGAAATAGACTTACAAGTCCAGGAAGCACACAGAACCCCAAACAAAAGGAATCCAAAGAGGACCACACCAAGACACATCATAATTAAAATGCCAAGAGCAAAAGACAAAGAGAGAATATTAAAAGCAGCAAGAGAAAAACAGTTAATTACCTACAAGGGAGCACCCATACGATTGTCAGCTGATTTCTCAACAGAAACTATGCAGTCCAGACGGGAGTGGCAAGAAATTTTCAAAGTGATGAATAACAAGAACCTACAACCAAGATTACTCTACCCAGCAAAGCTATCATTCAGAATTGAAGGTCAGATAAAGAGCTTCACAGATAAGAAAAAGCTAAAGGAGTTCATCACCACCAAACCAGTATTATATGAAATGCTGAAAGGTATTCTTAAAGAAGAGGAAAAAAGTAAAGATAAAATTTATGAACAACAAATACATATCTATCAACAAGTGAACCTAAAAATCAAGTGAATTAAAAACCTGAGGAACAGAATAATCTGGTGAATATAATAGAATCAGGGGTATAGAAAGGGAGTGGACTGATAATTCTCAGGGGGAAAGGGGTATGGAGGGGTTCAGGAAGAGACTGGACAAAAATCATACACCCATGGATGAGGACAGTGTGGGGGAGGTAAGGGCAGAAGGTGGGGTGGGAACCGGGTGGAGGGGAGCTATGGGGGGAAAAAGGAGAAATGATTGTAATAATCTGAATAAAGATTTATTTAAAAAAATAAATAAAGTGATTATTGATAGGTACATATTTATTGCCATTTTATTCTTTATCACTATGTTCCTCTTTACTTATTTTTCTTTATCTTAAGAAGTCCCTTTAAATTTAAATTTCTTGTGATACTGGTTAGATGGTAATGAACTCCTTTAGGTTTTTTTTTTTTTTTTTTTTTTTTTTTTTGTCTGGGAAGCTGTTTATTTCTCTTTTAATTTTATAGTATTCTTGGTTTTAGATCCTTGCTTTTCATCACTTTGAATATTTTGTGCCAATCCCTTCTGGCCTGAAATGTTTCTTTTAAAAAATAAGATGACAGTGTTCTGGGAGTTTTCTTGCAGGCAACTAACTGTCTTTCTCTTGCAGCTTTTAAGATTCTCTCTTTAACTTTTGCCATTTTAATTATGATGTGTCTTGTTGTGGCCCTCTTTTGGTTCATCTTGTTTTAAATTCTCTGTGCTTCCTGGACATGTGTGTCTTTTCCTTCTCTAAGTTAGGGAAGTTTTTAGTCATTATTTCTTCAAATGTGTTCTCAATCCCTTTCTTTCTCTCTTTTTCTTTTGGTATCCCTATGATATGTTCTTATGCTTGATGTTGTCCCAGAGGTCCCTTAATCTATCCTCATTTTTTTTCTTTTTTCTTTTCTCCTTTTCTGTTTTGATAGGTTGCTTTCTGCTACCTTGTCCTCCAAATATCTGATTCAATCATTTGCTTGATATAACCTGCTGTTAATTTCTTTTATCGTACTCTTCATTTCTGAATGGTTTGTTGTAATGGTTTCTGTGTCCTTATTTATGCTTACTATCTCTTTAAGTGCTCACTGAGTTCATCCATTCTTCCTCTAAGTTCCTTGAGCATTCTTATAACCATTGTTTTGAACTCTGTATCTGATATCTTGGTTGCTTCCATATTATTTTATTACTAATAGTCCTGTGCACGAATCTGTGCACCAGTAGCTCTCTGTTGAGCCTGGCCACTCCACGCCTGCTGCCCGGAGGCTCTCTGCGGCCAGGGCGGGACGCTTGCCTCGTTGCCATGGCGATGAGGCAAGCATCCTGCCCTGGCTGCTCTGATGAGCCTGCGCTGCTCAGAGACCCTCCACAGCTGAGGTGGAACACTTGCCTCATCACTGCGGCGACAAAGCAAGCATTCTGCCAGGCTGCTCACACTGCCCACTCTCAGCGGCTGCCCCCCCTAGGACTGGGGGACTCTGCCGGGGCTGAGGGGATTGGGCACTGCCATCTTGTGGCTATGGGTGCTGCCATCTTTGTGACGGAGTGACGGTTAATTTGCATATTACCCTTTTATTATATAGGATTTTCTGGAAATTTCTCTTGCTCTTTCAGAGCATGTTTCTTTGTCTCCCTATTATCTGCCTCTCTGAACTTGTTTCTGTGTGTTAGATAGATCTGCTCTTTCTCCAATTCTTGGTAAGGTGGTCTTATATAATAGGTGTCTTATGCAGCTCTTGTCTGGCTTCTTTATCACCTGAGCTATGTGCTCAAGAAATGTCTACTCTGTGGGTTATGTGAGCCCACCTATTGTGGCTAAGTCTTTATTGTTGTTGGTTCTTTATTGATTGGGGCTGAATCTCAAGCTGGCTGATGAAGATCAACTCCAACCACAGTTTTTGAACTGCTGTGCAGAAGCAGAGTCCATGACGTGGAATTTGCCCCAGCAGAGTCTGGTACCTGCCAGGATCTCCCTCTGGATGTGCCACTTGTGTGGCTAATTGAGTTGTGCTCTGATGTGGTCTAAGTCCAGTGGTTGTATTTATTCTGTGGCCTCTTGGGAGGGAATCATGCATGTCAATGTCAGGCATTGCCTGCGACCAGCCTTGAGCTACCTGTTTGGAGCTACAAAGTGATCCAAAATTTTTGGCTGCTTCTGCTGGGCATGGGTGTGCTTGGGAGGCAACCAAGTTGCACCCAAGGCTAGCTTTCACCAGAACTGCCTGGGGGCCTATGGAGCTTTGTTGTGGGGCAGGATCTCAGGGATTCATCTGGGTGAGGCCAGCATAGTTCAGCAGGCCCAAAGAAGACCATGATTTGGGCATTCAAAGGAGTTCTGAACAGGAACAGTTGGGCCGGTCATGTATGCAAGAGAAAAATTGTCCCACCCCAGAACCATGCAACTCAGTCTCTGACCACCCTGAGTCCTCCCAAACTTCAAGAGTCTTCAAAGAAAGTCTACAGGCATCAGGCTTTATAGGGTGTGAGCTTGGCAAGGTGGGGTGAGAGGGATTTGGGAGGGTGAGGCTAGTGCATTTCCTCAGCATGAAGCAGTATGGAGGGGAGTACTTGAGCTAGGAAAGATGGTGTCTGTGGTCAGTGTGAGAGAGGGACTCAGCACAAGGACCCTGGCAGCTGTCCCTGGAACTTCATCCCCCAAGACACATATCCCAGTCTCTCCTCATACAATTCCAGTTATCTATGAGCTGCCCTCCCTCTGTTGGAGCACAGGGTGAGAGTCTGTGAACAAGATTTTATGCACTGGCCCTTTAAGATTGTACCTGTGTCTCTAGTAGACTCCTGTCTTTCCCTTCCTGGTAGTTTATCATTGGTGCATAAAATACTATACTTCTGTTCAGCTAGTCTTCAGCTGGTTATTCAGGTTGATTGTTCTATAATTTAGTTGTAATCCCAGTTTGGTCCTGGGAGGAGGTGAATGTATCTTCCACTTACTCCACAGCCCCTCTGATATTTGATTATTAATTGATATACTACAGAGCAGATAAAAGATTAGCTGCTTCATCAAGCTGGTACTAAATTTAAGGAACTTGTTAATCATAGAGGTTATATAGACTGACCACAGAAGTAGACTCAAAAGGGAGTCCAATGGAAATAATCTGTATAAGTTTTTTTCTGGGAGAAGTTTGCTGGGAAAAGAGAAGTAAGGCATTTTCAGAGGTTGTAACCATAACTACATTTGGTGGTTGACACTGTGAACATTTCACTGTAAAAGAAAAATCTTTGTAGCAACAACAAAAAAGTAAGTTAAAAATACATATTCTGACCTATATAAAATATTTTTCCCTAAAAGTACTATTTTAAACTTTAACATTTGTCTTAATATATAATGTTTTCACATGAGTTAGAAATATTTTTAATGTATAAAAATCTATTTGGTGAGTACTATCTCTGTCCCCAGATACACTATAAGTACACATTTACATGCACATTTTTATGTTCTCCACAAAAACAACATATTCTGCATACTCTGTATATTGATCATTTTCACTTAGAATTATATTTGTATTTGTGCTTAAAATTTCCTCATTTGTTAAAGCCATGTTATATTCCACTAGTGTCCTGGTGCACAAAATCCGTGCACAGAGGGGGGTTCCCTCAGCCCAGCCTGCACTATCTCCAATCGGGGACTACTTGGGGAATATCTAACTGCCAGTTTAGGCCCAATCCCACAGGGATCATGCCTAAACCAGCAGTTGGACAACCCTCTCACAATCTGGGACCGCTGGTTCCTAACCGCTCACCTGCCTGCCTACCTGATCACCCCTAACTACCTCTGCTTGCCTGCCTGATTGCACCTAACCCCTCTGTCTGCCTGCCCGCCTGATTGCCCCTAACCTCTCTGCCTTTCTGCCTGATCGCCCCTAACTGCCTCTGCTTGCCTGCCTGATCGCCCCTAACTGCCCTCCCTTGCTGGCCTGATCTCTCCCCCAACTACCCTCCCCTGCTGGCCTGGTTGCCCCCAACTACTCTCCCCTGCCAGCTTGATCTTGCCCCCAATTTCCTCTGCCTGCCTGATCACCCCTAACTGCCCTCCCCTGCTGGCCTGATCTCGCCCCCAACTGCCCTTCCCTGCTGGCCTGGTTGCCCCCAACTGCCCTCCCCTCCCAGCCTGGATGCCCCCAACAGCCCTCCCCTGCTGGCCTGATCTCGCCCCTAATGGCTCACCCTTGCCAGCCTGATCACCCCTAACTGCCTCTGCCTGCCTGATCGTCCCCAACTGCCCTCCCCTGCCAGCCTGGTTGCCCCAACTGCCCTCCCCTGCCAGCCTGATTGCCCCTAACTGCCTCTGCCTGACTGATCACCCCTAATTGCCCTCCCCTGCAGGCCTGATCTTGCCCCCACCTGCCCTTCCCTGCTGGCCAATTTGTTTCTGATTGGTTGGTTTCTATGCCAGTCAGCATCAAAAGCTCCACCTCCTAGGCAGCCATTGGCTCCTTGCACTTCACCCAAATTTGGTTCTGATTGGTTGGTTTCTATGCCAGTTAGCATCTCTGGGCCTTATCAGAGAGGCAGGGTTGATCAGCAGCCCCTGTGGAGGCCTGGAGAGAAACAGAGGCACAGCTGCTGTCAAAGCCCGGAGAGAAAGAGAGAGGCAATGGCTGATCAACAGCTGCCACAGAGGCTGTGGATCAGATCCTGCCTCTCTCTTCGGGCCTCTCTCCAGGTCTCTCTCTGGGCCTTATCCACAGCCCCCTCGGCAGTCAGTCCTGGGTCACCACAGAAACCCAGCACTGACTGTAGGACTGACTTCTGGTATTTGGTTGAGCCTTCAATCAGTCGTTACAGACCCTGGGTTTTTATATATTAGGATTGTATGAGCACAGCATCATATATTCAGCAGGACCCTAGATATGAGCATGGGATGATGCTGAACTTTTCTTTTATAAAAAGCAATGTCACAATAAATAGATGCTCCTGTGTAAATCAATCTGTTAGATAAAAATTTTTTAAAGGGTCCAAAATATGTAAATTTTTAACTTTAGTAAATGGCTCCAAATTGTCTTCCATAATTTATAGCAATGTAATGCCATGTGAAATTCCTACTTTTCTAAGCAACTCTTTAACCAACCAGTCTAGCACCAAATCCTGATATATTCCTGTGAGGATGCAAATCTCTCACTATAATTGAACAAAATGTCTGACTTTGTATGCTGCTACCATTGCATTTGTGGCTATTTGTTCTCCTCATCAGCATCTCCTGTGAGCTCCTGAGGGAGATATCATTTCCGTTGACCTTGCTTTAGAAAATTCCCAGCAGAGAGTCGACATGTGTGGTTCTTGAGAAAATTTATTTGATGTTGATGATAATGATGAATGGCATTTTTTTCAAAATATATTTTTAGCAATTTCAAAGAGGGAGAGAGAGATAGAAACATCAACTATGAGAGAGAATCATTGATCAGCTGCCTCCTTGCATGCTCCACACTGAGGACTGAGCCCACCAGCGGCCTCCGGTTAATGGGTCAATGCTCAAACACTGAGCAATGCTGGCTGGGCAATAAATGCATCTCAATTTACTGAAATAGCAAATCAAGGTTCAGAAATCTTAGTCTCACTTAAAATAACACTCAACTACAAGAGTCTACTTTTGCTGTCCTTTTTATGGGCAGTTAATATAAATACTTTTAAATAACAGTTGTGTTTAAATACTATTCACTTGGTATTAGATGTGCATTTTTAATACGTTTTTATTGATTTCAGTGAGGAAGGGAGAAGGAGAGATAGAAACATCAACGATGAGAGGTAATCACCTATCAGCTACCTCCTGCATGCCCCCTACTGGAGATCAAGCCTGAAACCCAGGCATATCCCCTCACAAAAATAGAACCAGAGACTTCCTGGGTCATGGTTCAATGCTTAACCATTGAATCACACCAGCTGGACTAATTATGTATTTTAACCTTCACTTTTTACTGGTGCCTTTGGAAGAAAAAGAGATTTGTATCTGATAAAATATTTCATCCTCTATTTAATTTGTACTTTCTGAAACCCAAAGAACATTAATAAAACCCAAACTGCCTGTTAAAAATAAAAATGAATGGGGTCCCCCAAAAGTGATTTATCTCTAGCACATGAGGAGCTAGTACATCATGTGCAGTTTCTATGGCAGCCAGAGACACCAAGATAATATTGTGTGAGATGGGTTTTGACATATAGAGCAATTCATGGGAGCCTCTAAGTGAAATTTTATATCAGGTCCTAATAACTCATATAATCATGAAAATATTTTCTCTAAGATCTCATGGCTCGAATCTGAGCTGCAGAGACATCTGGCTATGCATGTAGAGCTCTCCTCTCTGGAAGCCTGCTGTCTCAGAGGTAATCAAGTTCATACAATCACACACATCCTGAACACATTTAAGAGTTTGTAGAACAAACTGGTCAAAATTGAAATAAATCTGAAATTATAGTACTTACATGTGTAGAAATAAAAGGTAGATATCTAACTTAAGCCACCAGTGGAAAAAGCAAAATAAAAATAAATGCAACTAGTTTGAAAGAAGTGTGAGCTAATCCTCCCTCAGTCCAGGACATACACAGTAAGATCCCTCGCAAGAGTACACTGGTCAGTAGAGATTTATTCATGTGCCTTCTTCAAAGAGCCCAAATTGAACAAATGACATGAACTAAATATGACTTGGAATATCTCTGACAGAAGCAGGGAAGAAGAGAGAGGTTGCAAAAGTTATACATATGACAGAAGTTACAATGGTGAAAAGCAAAGAGAGATATAGGAAATCTGACCCTCAGGGGAAAGAAAAAAGAAAAGATGTTAAGGAAATAGCATAAGCTGTAGAGTAGAATATTAAGATTTAAAATTTTTAAATGCATGTTTTAAAGAGGGAACTACATGCATCTTCACATTAATGAAATCCTAAATTCCATGGGCTTACATTAACTATTATGTCAAAATTAAATTGGGAAGATCCAGGAGATTCAAAGAAAAGAATACAAGCTTTGTAGGCTATCAGGTTTTTTTGTTTTGTTTTGTTTTTAAAAAGTAACGATCATACCTGGTCTTTTTTCTTAATTAAATAAAATTGAGGGAGTAACTTGTGAAATATATATTATTTTATGTAACTCTTCTGATAATGAAGCTCAGATAACTTATAATAAATTAATTGTTAAGAGTAAAAAAGGAATGATTCATAGTTGCAGTTATCTTGCCCTGAGTTGGAGGGTGTATCCTTTGGGCAACCCAAGTTGTCATTCACAGTCTTGGCAAGAACGAGTTGTATCACACAAACAGGGCAAGCTGAGGAAAGGGGAATGAAGAACTGATGTCTAAGTTTCTGGAGAACCGGGATAAGAAAACTAGGGCAATTAGAGCACTCTGGGCTGGCGGCAACAGGGAGCCATCTCCCAGCTCAGCCTTGGGGGAACAGGAAGAACAGACTCACATGAATCTGAAAAGAGGAGCTGTCACCCTTGTGAGGAAACAGCAACTGTCAAATGCAGCACATTGTGATACACAAAAAATCCTTCTTTTCTTTAATCTGGCCTTTGTTTTTGAGTTTTTTGCTTTGACTAAAACTGGCTTTACCTAACATATAGCCAAATCATTAAGCTCTCAGGACAATGAGGTTCTGGTCAGCATCCAATAATCTTAGGAAAAAGGTTCTGTATCTATTGACTACTGAGACAGAGTTTTCAATCAACTAAACATAATATCTTGGCCTCAGTTGTGTTTTAACTCAGGACCAAGCAAAGTGGAACAATTCCACTGAACGAATCCTTGAGAAATGATGAAATAACTCCATGGATGATGTCAGGGCTAGATGTAATGATCAATTATCCAACCAATCAGTAGAGTCTACAACCCTAACTCCTTTAGTCAAGATGATTAATGATGTTTCCTTATATAATCCATCCCCTAGAAACCACTGGGGAACCAGATCTTTAAGTATTAGCAAACCTGTGACTCCAGGCATAGCACCATCTCTTTAACTCATAAATTCTTTCTTGGCTGCAAACTCTTTTTAGTGTCTCATTGGGCTTTGACACAGGCAGGCAAACAGGCCCCTTCAGTCCCGTAACACCACTGGGAGGCAGAAGAGGGCTGATGACTTGACAGCACTGTGTTCCTTCCCTCTGATCTCCTACTACTTCTTTCCATTGGATGGAACAAGCAGAGCCCAAGGGCAAGTGAACCATGAGTACAAGCCCCTAAATGTCACTTTCCCAGGGCAAAGAGTGGGATAGAGAAGGTGGGAGGAACTTGACAGGGACATGGAAAACTCCAAGCATAGTGGGCAAACTTTTGAAGAAGTATGTTGAAAATCAAATTTATTTGTTCTGGAATTGGTTCCATCATTTATATAATAAGGTGTATTATATAAATGATGGAGGCCCGGTGCATGAAATTTGTGCATGGGTAGGGTCCCTAGGCTTGGCCGGCAATCAGGGCCGATTGGGGCCTTCCAGCTGCCAGCTAGTGCCTTCCTTTGTTCCACGCCCCCCCCCCCCCCCCCCGTGGTGGCACATCATAGTGAGCAATCTTCCAGTCTCCAGACTGAACTCCCAAGGGGACACTTTGCATATTAGCCTTTTATATATATAGTTGTCAAACTCCTTAACAGCTAATTAGACATTGGAAGGCTCTGTATTAAGTCTTTGTCCCCTGAGATCTATATGCAATGTTCGAGCTTCCTTGATAACATTGCTCACAGCCAATAGGAGCACTTACCTCTATTCTGCTTCCTGATTTCATGTTAAACCTTAATCAGTCATGTAAATTTTGGCTATATTTTCCCACAGGAAGATGGAGAAAGAATGTGGATGAATATATTAAAATCTATTGCTATTGTACTTTAGGAAAAATAGTCACTTTGACATTTAGTCTTAATAATAGTGACTCAGTGGAATCATCTCTCTGATTGAGAACAATTTAAAATTGTGCCCTAGCTGGTTTGGCTCAGTGGATAGGGTGTTGGCCTGTGGATTAAAGGATCCCAGGTTCGATTCCAGTCAAAGGCACTTGCCTGGGTTGGGAGCTCAATTCCCCAGTAGGAGGTGTGCAGGAGGCAGCCAATCAATGATTCTTTCTCATCATTGTTGTTTCTATCTCTCCCTCTCTGAAATCAATAAAAATATATATTAGAATATTGCAACATATAGGACTAAAAAAATGGCGATGATGTCTCCAACTTACGTTAATTACAAATATTAATTCATTACCAAGATTGGAATGTGGATTTATGAAATGTGATAGAAAACTTCACAGGTAACATTTATAGATTTGTTTCTTCCTCATATTGCTTATTGGCCTTATCTTCCCATGGCACTTTCTGTCTTTTCCCCAGTCTCACCATTAGTGTTCTCTGAGTCTCTTTCGCTGAGTCCTCCTCCACCTGTATTCTCTCCAATTCATTTAAATGCTGGCTCCCCTTTTATAACAGCCCACACATAGGACTCATCACCATCACCAAGTGAAAGCTTTTCCCATCGCAAACCCCTCCAACAGGGTTCTAGGTGATGGTGGTGCAGGCAGTGCGCTGCCTAATTGTACCTCATGGGCCCACCACCTTTCCACATTCTACAAGGGAAGGCTCATCTGCAACAAAGCCCTCCTATTTGTGTGTTCCCAGTAAGAATTCTCCCCGTCCTTGAAGTTGCCAGATTTATTCCTCACTGCAAGAGAAAACAGCCCTTAAACCCACCAGGCAATAGGGTTGAAATTCACATCTGACTGCATTTTCCTTTAACTTTCCCATGTATGCATTCAGTGGCAAAAAACAACTGGTCCCTTCAGAACCGGTTGCTCACTTAGGAAGGGCACATAACAATTGTAGGTACATGCTTTGAGGTGCTAACTTTGCAAGCTCAAACTTAACAGTTAACAGTTACAGAGAGCTGCTTTTCAAGAAATAAGAGTCAAGGGGAGGTATAGTTCCTAACGTTAAAAGGTCAGAAAAAAACCAACTCCATGAAATTGTAGTGCTGGGTCAGACTCCACGGAAAATGTGAGACTTGGGTTGAAAAGATGAGTGAAAGTATAGTAATTCTAATATCATGACCTTATGGTTAGTAAAGGAGTTAGAAAATATTTTCAAGTCCCTAACCATTTTCCCATGAGTGTCATCTTAGCACACACACACACACACACACACCCCCTTTAATCTCTTTCAGAACTCAGCATAATGCCTGACACCTAATAGGTGTTTAATAAGGGTAGTTTCAATTAATTTCTCTCTGCCTTTTGCAACAACATGGCTGGACCTTGGGAATACCATGCTAAGCCAAATAAGTCAGATAGGAAAAGTTAAGAACCATATGATTTCACTCATATGTGAAATATAAAACTGGAGAAAATTATTTAAATGCCTACTTTTAGATTTTCAGAACAAGCCTGCAAGTAAAATAGTTGTATTCTCACCTGCATATTACATATTGTCAGCTGAAAGAAATTCCCAATATAAATTTTTTCATCCCTCATTTCAGTTTATACTAATTTAAGGTTTGTGGCAATTTATTGTGTGTTTCAGTCAATCACATTGAAAGGTGTCTATGTTTTTAATTTCACCTTCTTTCCTGGAATCGGAACTATGCTATAAAAAATAATAGCAACTTTGTTTAAGATTTTTTAAAATTCATTTTTAATCATTAAAGAAATATAATAAACATTTTATGTTAATATTTGTTTGATACAGGTGGTGGCTGTACATAAATCTGCTATTTTCAGTATTTTATATGGATTTGGAATATTTGACAATTATAAATAAAACTAGAGGCCCGGTGCATAAAATTCGTGCACGGGGGTGTGTGTCCCTCAGCCCAGCCTGCACCCTCTCCAATCTGGGACCCCTCCAGGGATGTCCGACTGCCCGTTTAAGCCTGATCCCCGTGGGATCGGGCCTAAACAGGCAGTCGGACATCCCTCTCACAATCCAGGACTGCTGGCTCCCAACTGCTCACCTGTCTGCCTTCCTGATTGCCCCTAACCGCTTCTGCCTGCCAGCCTGATCACCCCCTAACCACTCCCCTGCCAGCCTGATTTATGCCTGACTGCTCCCCTGTGAGCCTGTTTTCCCCTAACTGCACTCCCCTGCAGGCCTGGTCACCCCTAACTGTCCTCCCCTGTAGGCCTTGTCCCCTAACTGCCCTGCCCTGCAGGCCTGGGTCCCTCCCAAATGCCTTTCCCTGCAGGCCTGGTTGCCCCCAACTTCCCTCCTCTGCTGGCTTGGTCACCCCTAACTGCCCTCCTCTGCAGGCTTGATCGCCCACAACTGCCCTCCCTTGCTGGCCATCTTGTGGTGGCCATCTTGTGTCCACATGGGGGCAGGATCTTTGACCACATGGGGGCAGCCATCTTGTGTGTTGGAGTGATGATCAATCTGCATATTACTCTTTTATTAGATAGGATAGAGGCCTGGTGCATGGGTGGGGGCTGAAAGGGCAGAGACTCCATTTTTGTGCTAGGCCCTTCATCCTGTCCCCAGGATAACCTCCCTTCCGAGAAAAACTACAAGAAAGCAGCTAGGCCCAAATTGGGCTATACCGTAGCATGCTCCTTCACCCATCAGATACCAGGGCCAGCCTGACAGGTTGAACCGGGCTGAGGTAGGGAGGTGGGAATTGAGAAAAGAAAGAAAGACAGGAGAGCGGGATGGGGAGGACTACAGGTCATCGAGAGACTGCAGCAAGTTTATTAACTGCATAATGCCTTTTGTGCACAAAACACTGAATAGGAGGTCTGTCAAGAGGAATGTATTCTTTGTTCCTCTTAATCTCTAAGGGAGAGACAGAGCAGAAGGACAAATTCTCAGTACAGCATATCTCAGTAAATAGTTACAGACTTCTTGGTAAGCTATGAAAGGTTGCTCTCATTCTACTGATAACCGCCATCCAAACAAGCCTGGGAAAACTGTGTGGGTAGGGGACAGCCTTGCTAGTCCCTTCAGGTGACCTGGAACTGACCAATCGGGGTCAGCTCAGGGGACCCTCCCCCTGCCCCAGACCCCTATAAAACCTTTGTCCTGTTGAAGCTCTCTCTCTCTCCACCTCGCTGCTGCGCTGGTGTGTGTGTGTGTGTGTGTGTGTGGGACTGAGCTCGAGCTAGCTCGAATAAAGGCTCTTTGCTTTTGCATCGGACTTGGCTCCCTGGTGGTCTTTGGGGATCACGAAATCTGGGCATAACAGGGACCAGCTGGTTTGCCCTGAAGGGTGTCCCGGATCAGGGTGGGGGTTCCCTTGGGGTGTGGGGCAGCCTGGGCAAGGGGCCTGTGGTGGTTTGCAGGCCGGCCACGCCCCCCAGCGACCCAAGCAGAGGCCCTGGTATCTGGGGTTTATTTATCTTCTACAATTGAAACTTTGTAGCCTGGAGCAGAGCCAAGCCTTCTGCTTGCTCCGTGGCGGCAGTCATTTCTGTTGGGGTTTATGTATCTTCTGTAATTGAAACTTTGTAGCCTTGAGTGGAGGCCTAAGCCGGCATGGGCAGCCAGGAAGCCTGGCTTCCTCCATTGCTGGGGAAAATCAAGCCTCCCTCCTGCTCTCTGTGGTGGTAGCCATCTTGGTTGGGTTTATTTGCATATTCGCTCCTGATTGGCTTGCGGGCGTGGCTTGTGGGCCTGGCTTGTGGGTGTAGCGGAGTAAGGGTTAATTTGCATATTACTCTTTTAGTAGATAGGATTATTACATATAATGTATTAGTAATACATCTTAAATCATTACAAAAAGAAGCATGGGCAAGTTTTGCAAAAAGAGAAAACACTAACGAATCTTTTTACTATGACTAATAATGTTATAGAATCAATTATAAAAAGACCTGTCAGCCCTGACCAGTTTGGCTCAGTGGATAGAGCCTCGGGCCAGGGACTGATGGGTCCCAGCTTCAATTTCAGTCAAGGGCCTCAACCTTGGTTGCTGGCTGGATCCTCAGTGGGTGGTGTACAGGAGGAAGCTGATCAATGTGTCTCTCTCATCGGTTTCTAAATTTCTAACCCTCTTCCTTCCTCTCTGTAAAAAATGTAAAAAATATAAAAAATATATAAAAAATTAAAAAAGACCTGTCAACATAAAATATAAATACAAGAACTATCTGTGATGTTGATTCACCTGGTCACAAAATCCTCAGCCATTTATTTGTAGTCAGATAAAACCAAATGTGGTCCATTTTATGAATTAACAAAGGGGTTTTAACCCTAGTTTCTGAATACCTCCCTTCCCCCACCTTTAAGATCCAACAACGCAAATTCATGCTGCTTTAAAAAATAATATTTAAATCACTAAAGAATACAAGCATGTTCTTTTAGATACTAAGAAGTTTCATTTAGATGGCGGTTGAACCAGTTTGGACCCTTTCTCTAGGAAACTGACTTCCTTATTTACCTAGCCAATGTTGTTTCTAGTCATTTGTCATTTACATAACACTGAGCACCCAGTGCTGGAAATGTGCTAAACAAAAAAAGCCTCTATAACAATTTTTGACACTGGGGACTTCATGGAGAAGTTTGTATATTCATCAGCAGCAGATTGATTGCACGTTCTGTTTAGCTAGCCATTTCCTAGTGGAACAGGGGTGTTTTATTTGGCGAGCAATAGCCCCTGGAACAGGAGAGTAGTTGTATTCCTGGAGCCAACTATTGGAAAAAATGTCCTTGCTTATTTTATTCGTGTGTGTGTGTGTGTGTGTGTGTGTGTGTGTGTGTGGCTTGCACATTCGTGTGTGTTTTTATTCAAGATCTTGGGTGCAAAAGCCACCTTTTTTATTTGTGAGAAATTTTGAAACATGCCTGTGCATAGTTTATATTTATGATTCTCCTATATTTTTCTTAAGTGTTTTTCTAATTTACCAGATATATTGTAAACTAGTTAACTGTTCTTACTGCATCCAGTGTGTTTTATTATTATTTTTATCTGAAGCCCATCCTCCATCATCACATCCTTAAAAAAAAAAATTAATAAAACTAATGATGCTTTTTTTCAAAGGCAAAAGTGGAAGGTGGGGGAGAGGAAATTAAGTTATAATTAACAACACAATTACTCCAATTAAGTTTCATTTATCAAAATACTTTAAGTGATAGCCTGTTCTAAGAGAGAATAATGTTTCTACATTTGGTATCATTTTAGGTCTTCTCACCACTCATAATAATATAATAAACAAGCTAACGTTTTGTTGATTGTGTGCCTTTAACAGATCTGACTTGCAAGCAAACATTCACTTCTGGCCTTTGAAATCACTTTCTATCTCAGACCCTCACATTCTTAACTCTTAAGCTAGTTTAATTACCTTACACGAGAGAAAAGGATTGTCATAAAAAAGGAACAACTTTTTATATTGGATTCATTTCTCTCCTCTCATTCCAAGAGATGCAATATTTGGAGTACTGTGTTAAATCTGTCATAATTTTGGTCCCTCTTTAAGTGTATGTGGAGATTAGCACGGTTTAGTTTATTTAGACAAGGGAAGGTAATGTTTTTTTTAAAAGAACAATAGCCTGCCGGAAATATATTAAGAGAATTCAGTGATGCTAGGAAAATAAACCATGCCAGGTGTTCCATGGGATTGAAAGGCAATCTTCAATATATTTTTACTCTTGTTTACCCTAATGTTTTTTAATAAACCTTAAAATAATCAAGAAGTTATTAACACTGCTATTTAAATATAGTGCACAAGAGTGACATTCAAATATAAAAGCTACTTTAAAGAAGTCACAGGCAGAAAGTGACTTTGGTTTGCTGTTAATATGCGTCAGAGAGCATTAAAACTCTGCCCCAATAGTTCAACCTCAATCCTGAGTTCTCCAGGAAATGAAATTATTCAGTTTCCCAGATAAGCCTACTCAAGTGTGTCCCACCTCCCCTCAGGGAGGCAGGGTGTCCAAATGAAACCCTAATACAAACATGGTTTCTGTGACAACACCATTGACAGCATTTTGAGATCAGTGTAGCCAGCCGGGAAGCAGGCTTGATCCCAAAGCTGGGGCTCAGCTCTCTGCGTGCACCTGTTTCGTCATCGGGCCAAAGGCATGCAGCCTTGCTAGACCTGATGCGTGGACATGAGCAGGACACCAGTGGGCAAGTGGACAGAAAGATTACTCACAGGCGTCCACATGAGTCACCAGCCAATAAAAGGTATCCTTCCTGTCAAAATGCCTTCGTTGCTTTGAGAGGTCATCATCGTATTATCATGGGCAGCTGTTTGCAGCTCTTACATTTGCCATAGGAAAGCACAGAGGGAAAAGTTAGTCGCTGATATACATTGGAGTCTGATATTTAAAAAGAACTGTATTGTATTGTCCCTCTCAGATTACTTGACATAGTTGCTAGTTACAATTTTCTATAGAAAGTGACTAGGTGGTTTTATTCGAAAATTCATACCGATTCTTCAGAATCATTTGGGTTCTTATATTGTTTCCTCTCAAAAATATTAGAAGTATTTTAATAATACTTAAAACTATATAAAGTTATGCAACAGCATATGCCATTAAGAGCTACATATAAAAACAACAATGAGATTCCATATATTCCTATTAGAATGACTAAAACATAAAACACTAACAACTCCACAAGCTGACAAAACGTGAAGCCATGGGAGCTACCAGTCACTGTGGGTGGAGAGGCAAAAGGATAGTCACTTTGGAAGATAGTTTGTCTGTTTCCTGCAAAAGTAAGCACACTGTCACCACATGAGTCAGCAATTGGGCTGGTTGGTATTTACTTAAAGGAGATAAAAACGTAATGACCACACAAAAACTGCACACAGATGTTTATAGCAGCTTCACTCATAATCGAAGAAGCCAAGAATGGATGAACAAGCTGGCACAGACATACAAGGCAGTATTTATTATTCAATGCTAAAAGGAAATAAGCTATTAAGCGATGAAAAGACGTGGAAGAAACTTCAATGTGTATTACTAAGTGAAAGAAGCCCATCTAAAGAGGCTACATACAGCATGATTCCAGCCATTTCACAGAAGGGAAGCTATGGAGACAGTAAAAAGATCGAGGGTTGCCAGGTACTAGGAGAGGCAGGAATCAATGGGCAGTGCACAGAGGATGTGTGGGCAGTGAGACTATTCTGTATGATCACCTCATTGTGGATAGATGTCATTACAAATGTCAAAACCCGTAGAATTGCACAATACAGGCAAATAAAGACCCTAATGTGGTCTATGGACTTTAGGTAATAAAGTGTGTCAATATTGGCTCACCAATTGTAACAAATGTTAATAAGGGAAACTGAAGGTGGGAGAATAGGAGTACATGGCAACTCTGTACTTTCTGCTCAATTTTGTGGTAAACATAGAACTGCTCTAACATAGTGAAGTCTATTCATTAAAATAATAACTGTTTCAGGAAAAAATAAAATGGTTGCAAAAATCACATCTTTGAACCAGTAATTTACAAGGCAAGGAATGCCTATTGCTTCGTGACAATGTGTCCACACTACTGTCACCAGACTTCAGGGACTCTGTGCAAAGGGAACCTGTGCAAACCACAACCCCTGCCACAGCATCCTGAACAAATACGTCAGCTGCAAGAATGGCTTCGCATCTCCCACAGCGGACCTCTGGAAAGATTAGTCAACCCAGCTTTTCAAGCAACTCATTATTCACCAGGAACTAAGTGCACCTCCTGGCCAAAATGAATTTTGCTACATCACTAAGGATTAACATTTCAATAGTTAATATTGCAATCCAAGTGGTGAAGAAATTATTAGATAATAGCAAAAGGTATACATATGTTCATCGCTTATTTTTATAACATAAATGCAATCCTTTGAAAAAAAGTTCCTTCTACAAATAAAAGAAGATCAAGAAAATTACATATAACAAGAAAAACATGTCTTCCTCCCACCACGGTAACTGCAGGGAACACCCAGAGAGTAAGTAGAATGGGGAGCATTGATACAATGTGAACCAGCCCTTAAGTTGGTCCTTCCAGTATAATGCAAAAAGCACACCCTGAGAGTCTTAGCTGTGTTGGAAACAGGACCAACTGTTCTCCTTTTCCTAGTGAAAACTTTCCAGAGCAGCACATGAGAAAGCAATCCTTCTCCCAACACGGCAGCCGCTCAAGTCACCTGCAGTCCTCTGTCTGTCTTCCACATCCACAGCGTAAGTCCAACACTTCTGGCAAAAGGTAAAAATTAATTCATTCTAAAAAGCTAACTAGAAGAGTAAATTTTGTAAGCCAGCGAGAGCATCATGGTTTGCTTTTAGTATCCCTTTGCCCATTCCACTGATTTATTCTTTAACAGTGGTGCTCTCATACTGTGTGCTGGGCACTGCTGTAAATTGCAGAGCCTTTGTGAAGGACTGTCTGTGGAAGCGGCCCCTGCTCCAGATCTCAGGTTCCAGCTCTGGAGGTTTCCTGCTACATTAGTTCAGAGTGGAATTAAAGTTAATGCATTTTTTTTCTCATCAAAAAGACGTATTTTTCAAACTATCCCCATCTCCAATCTTTTGAGAAAGTCAATTGCAGAGGGGTTTTTGTTGGTTTTTGTTTTGTTTTGTTTTGTTTTGTTTTTCCTCCTGAAAGTCTAAGAATGGAAGAAAATAATGAAGGAGAAATGAGGGAGCAAGAAAATAAAGACCCAATTAATATAAGGAACGATGGATGCAAGAGTAATTTTATTTTTAAAATATGTGTAACATCAGAAACAGTTTCATCTATCAAGGGCCTATTCTGTGTTAGGCATTGCATGGTGCTTAAGAGATAAAACAGTGAGCAACATATGCATAATCTTGGTCCTCACAGAGTTACAGTGTGGGCTGGAAAAAGGAATTCATCACTTAAAAACACAAGTCTATAAGCAGAAACAGAAAACCATCTTATTATAGACATGCACAGGAGGCTGGTCAAAATAGGCTCCTGCAGAAATGACATGTGGATGAAGCTCTCAAGGATGAGAGAGAAGATGACAGATGAAAAGAAACAGTCATAGCACGTACAAAGGCACTGCGCTAGAGCATGGCGAATGCTTGCAGTGGAAGGAAGCGAAGTGCAGCTGGATGTTGAACAAGAGAAATGGCCTCCAAAAGCAGAGCTTGTGTTTAGGATACATTCAGAAAACAAAAGTAACTGATGGCTGAATCATAGAAATAAGTAAATAAGCGTGTTTTCTTTATAAGAAAGCTTTTATTTTTTATTTTCCTACTGAGGCAAAATAGTAAGGAGGTAGGAAAATTCCTGGGCAAGTGGAATGAGGGAACTGAGAAGAGATGATTAAACAAGGCCAAACATGTTGAACAACTTACAGCCAGCTAGTGAATTGCAAAACCCTAACCAAGGACACCTGAGAGCAAATGGTGTCTACCTCTCCTCTCTAACTGAGAACACATAGCTTACATAGTTTGGTCGGGGAGAGAGAGCACAGAGACCCAAGTAATGCCATTTGTGCCAGTCATACCCAAGGACAGATGAAGTCTCAGGAATGAATAACAAAAAACAGATTAGAGCCAGACAGATCCAAGATAAACGTAAAACAGTAAAGCAGAGCAAAGAGTAATCTCAAACACCCCACACGCACATTTTGATGCATTAGCATATTAGCAACACACTTGGAAAGCTGGTGAATACTCTGTGGAAACCTCCTCTAAGATTAACACAGCAGAAGAGAGATAAAACCCTCAAGACAAAGAGTGTCATTGCGGACTCACTCGAGAGCACACCCATGCCCGTCCTGGGCATGAACTTTTTTTTTTTTTAAATATATTTTTATTGATTTTAGAGAGGAAGGGAGAGAGGTAGAAACATCATTGATGAGAGAGAATCATGGATCAGCCGCCTCCTGCACGCCCCCTAGCGGAGATGGAGCCTGCGACCCCAGCATGTGCCCTTGACTGGAATCGAACCAGGAACCCTTCAGTCCGCAGGCTGACGCTCTGTCCACTGAGCCAAACTGGCCAGGGCAAATCTCTTCCTGAACTCCAAGGGCCCCCACAAGACTTGCAACCAGGGGATCCCTGAGCAGCGGCAGGTTGACCAGGGCTCATCCCCTGGTCCTGTCTCCGAGGCCCCCTTTTCTCTGACTTCCTAGTGAGCCAAAGCAGCTCACCCAGGCTCACTTCCATCACTGACTTCACTTCCCAGTGAGCTAACAGCAGCCCCACCTGGGCTCGCGGCTTCCCTATAACATTCTAGGAGCCAAAGCAGCCCCCCTAGGCTCCCTCGGTGGCTGCTTCTGTCCTAAGCCTTCCTTGTCTCACGGTCCCAGCTTTAAGAAACGTACTTTCAAAATCACCTGTGAACGCTTTCCTGATCAAAGTCAAGAAGCCACACATGAGGCAGACCCACTTTGGGCCTGGCCCCTCTCCAGTAACACTGCGACTTGGAAATAGTGAACATTTCGATGACAGTTCTCCTATTGGTTTGGCATTTACCATGGCCATACCAATTTCCTCATAAGTGTCATCGTTCTAGATTGGCATAAAGAGCTGCCGATTGTTACAATAAGCCATCTTATAAAGGCATCTACTTGTTGTTTGGGTGACAGTAGCTGATTTTTGTTTTTCTTATATTTACAAATTGAAATTTTAGTTCAAAACAATTATAATGTGTACATGACAATCATGTAAACACATATACTTACACATAAAAAATGGGGAATAACAGCTTGAGGAAGTGGTTGATCCTTTGCGAGGTTTTTGCTAGCTTAAGGAAACAGAATTCGTCCCCAGGGTGCTCTTCAAGGAGCGAGCCAGAGAGCAGGAAGGAAATGCAGAGCAGGGCGGGGACCTCACTGAGCCTGAGCCCGGAGCCAGTCCTCAGGACTGCCGCTTCAGTCACCGCTTTCATTGGTGGCCCCTGGCTAGCTTTTCACTGGCAAGTCTTCCTCCTGATTAAAAAAAATCATAAAAATATTGATATGGAAATATACAATGTCTTTACTGTATGTTACAATGTTATTTTGAATTATTGCCATAATGATTGAGGAGCAGTGCACTGTTTTACAAACAAATTTGAAATAAGAGTCCAAACATGTCACACAATTTCCTTTGGGTTTTATTAGTGATAAAACTTCAAGCTCCTCACCCAGGTCCCTCTGAAGAGTGATATCAAGTAGAGCTTCATCATAGCCTGCGATTTTCCTTGGAATGAAGGTGCTTCTTTTGTCACATATCACAAACAACACTCAAGGAAAGAGATTATGAGCACAGCCATATCAGGATGTCAGACAAGGCAAGCTCAACCTTGTCACCTGGCTCCATTTTCAAAAAATTCTGAAACTTCTTTACTAACACTGAAGAAAGGTTTAGCTGACATCTGTGGCTTTCCCTAAAATTATGTGCATAAACATGTATAAAACTTGACTATCTATACTAATAATAGCCTAGGTAAGTGGTTCTCAACCTTTCTAATGCTGTGACCCTTTAATACAGTTCCTCATGTTGTGGTGACCCCCAACCATAAAATTATTTTTGTTGCTACTTCATAACTGTTATTTTGCTACTGTTATGAATCGTAATGTAAATATTTGTGTTTTCCGATGGTCTTAGGCAACCCTGCTAGTGGTTCTCAACCTGTGGGTCGGATTGTGAGAGGGATGTCAGACTGCTGCTTTAGGCCCAATCCCTGGCATCGGGCCTAAAGCAGCAGTTGGACATCCCCCAAGGGGACCCAAATTGGAGAGGGTGCAGGCCGAGCTGAGGGACACCCCTTCCCCGTGCACAAATTTTGTGCACTGGGCCTCTAGTCCTATATAATAAAAGCCTAATATGCTAAGTGTCCATTCAACCAATCAAAGTGTAATATGCTAATGATATGCTAAGGCCACTCAACTGCTCACTATGATGTGCACTGACCACCAGGGGGCAGACTCTCTGACCAGTAGGTTAGCTTGCTGCTGGGGTCCAGTTGATTGGGACTGAGTGAGATGGACCAGACATGCCGTGGAGCCCTTCTGCGGTATCTCTCCAGCTGACCAGCCTCCTACATCCCTCCCTGGCCCCGATCGTGCACCGGTAGGGTCCCTCAGCCTGGCCTGTGCCCTCTTGCAATCTGGGACCCCTAGGGGGATGTCAGAGAGATGGTTTTGGCCCGATCTTGCAGGCCAGGACAAGGACCCCACTGGTGCACGAATTCATGCACGAATTCGTGCACCAGGCCTCTCGTAAACATATAAAAGCACATTGAAGTAGTAAATTGCCAATGATCAAACATCATATCCCTGTAAAGATTTTGTTTTGTCTTGCTTTGTTATAACCAGAGATTTCTTGATCTTTGAGGAGAACTCCCAGATTTAGTAACTATTCTTAGAAAGAAATACATAAGTATATCCACTTTTACTAATGTTGGACATTAGGGTGGCTTTTCTTTTCTTAGGGGAGAAGAAACAGCTAAGTTTAAAATAACTGTGCAGACTTGGAGAGAGGGAAGGGTAGAAGAGGCAGGTGTTATAAAACATGTAAGTAAATGAATTCAACTGAAATTTAAAAAAAATAAATAAATTTGTCTTTAGAAAACATAGTGCAAAGACCCTAGACTTAATGAAAGAAAGAACTTAAAATAAATTATATCCCACCAATTCAATATCTAGACATTTATCCAAATACATAAAAAATCTGTTCACAAAAATTTCTATAAAATTTATAGTTCATAACAGTCAAAATTTACAAAAATTTTCCATAAATAGGAGGGTAGATTAAAAAATTACAGTATATTTATACAATGAAAGACTACCAATATGTGCAATAACGTTAGCAATATGGATGAATATTATAAAAGTAGAAGACATCTATGGTATGTCCTCAAGGAGGAATCCCCTCACTCCATGTAACTCTGCATAATTAACCCCCTTGAGTATGGGTGGGAACTGTGAATAGGAAAGATGTCACTCTTATGATTAAACTAGAGGCCCGGTGCATGGCATTCATTCACGGAGAGGGGGGGCCCTTAGCCTGGCCTGTGACCTTTAGCAGTCCGGGAGCCCTTGGGGGATGTCTGATTGATGGCTTAGGCCTGCTCCCTGTGGGGAGAGGGCCTAAGCCACAGTCAGACATCCTTAGTGCTGCACAGAGGCAGGAGAGGCTACCAACACCGCCACTGCTCTTGCCATAGGATTGTGGCTGAGCAGTGCTCCCCCTGTGGGAGTGCACTGACCACCAGGGGGCAGCTCCTGCATTGAGCGTCTGCCCCCTGATGGTCAGTGTGCATCATAGCCACTGGTTGTTCTGAGGTTTGGTCAATTTGCATATTACCCTTTTATTATATAGGATTACATAATATGGCAACAGTTAAGTTCCTAAATCATTTGATTTTGAGTTAATTAAATGAGACATTGTACTGGGTAGGTATGACTTATCAAATGAAAGATCTTCCTGCAGAAAGGCAATGTGGGCTTTCTGGCATCAAACAGCCATGTTGTAAATTGCCCACGGGGGGACCTCAGTCTTAAAACAATAAGGAGCTGAATTCTGTCAGCATCTCCGTGAGGTGGAAGGAGACCTGGGGCTCCAGAGGAGAAGGCAGCCCTGGAGACCCAACTTCATCCTGTGAGACCCTGAGTGGAGGACCTAACCAAGCCATGCCTGAATTTCTGACATGTGGAAACTGTGAGATAATGAATATTTTTTGAAGCTACTGAATGTGTGGTAACTTGTTATAGAAATAGAAATCAATACAAAGCCAGACATAAGGGATTACTACTGAATAGTACCATTTATATAACATTCTGGAAAAAGCAAAAAGCATATTTTGTGAAAGATGCAGAACAGTGGTTACCACTGCTGGTGGAGGTGAATGAGTGGCAAGAGGCTTGAAGGGACACTTGGGGGTTATGGACATGCTGGGATCATACACTTAAGACTGGTTCATTTCACAGGTCTTTAAGTATATCTGAGAAATTGAAAATAAATTGAGCTTGTATTTATATGTACCTTGTATCTGGAAAGCCACTGTTCTCTGTCATATTTTTAAAAAATGTTTATTTTGTTTTGGTTTTAGGTGTACATATTAGTGGTTAGACAATCATATACTTTATGTATTATTCCCCTCAATATTTCCAGTAACCAAACTGACACATACATAGTTATCTCCATATTACTGACTATACTCCCTGAGCTTTATTTACGCCCCCATGAGTAATCTGCAACTACCAACTTGTGCTTCTTAGTTTCTTCACCTCTTTCACCAAATCCCCCAACATGCCCTCTCCCCTGGCAACTACCAGCTCTCTCTGTACCTAAGAGTGTGTCTCCATTTCACTTGTGTATTTGGTCTTTAGATTCCACATATAAGTGAAATCCTATGGTATTTGTCTTTCTGTGATAAATTTCACTGAGCATAATACTCCCTAGGT
Organism: Plecotus auritus; assembly: GCF_963455305.1. Taxonomy (NCBI): domain Eukaryota; kingdom Metazoa; phylum Chordata; class Mammalia; order Chiroptera; family Vespertilionidae; genus Plecotus; species Plecotus auritus. The sequence goes on from NC_137782.1 coordinate 105,814,468, forward strand.
CCATCCACGCCACTGCAGATGCTAACATTTCAACCCCCAGCCCCCACTCATCCAAACTATTTCTAGTCATGAGGTTTACCAAGTCATTTCTCCCATCAAGTTTATTTTTAAGCTAATGAAAGTAGGTTATGAGCTGTCTTTTGAGATACCTGTAAATTTACTTTTAAAGGCTAAAGGTTTGTGGTCCTGTGACCCCAAAACATGTTCTATATCTTTACACAGGGGTCAGTCAGTAAACTATGGCTCTGAATCCAAATGTGGACTTCCGTGTTTTCATAAGTAAAGTCCTATTGCAGCACAGCAGGTGTATTCATTCACACATTGTCTATGACTGCTTTAATGCTGCAGTGGCCACACAAGTGGTCTATGACAGAGACCTCACAGCCACACTGCACACAAAGCTTCTAATATTTATAGAAATTAATATTTGTACTTTATAGAAAACTAGAGGCCCGGTGCATGAAATTCATGCATTGGGGTGGGGGGGTCCCTCAGCCTAGCCTGCACTCTCTCGCAGTCCAGGACCCCTCAGGGGATGTCCCCCTGCTGGCTTAGGCCCGTTCCCGAACAGGCCTAAGCCGACAGTTGGAAATCCCTCTCCCAGTCTGGGACCCCTAGCTCCTTACTACCCACCCACCTACTCACTGCTCCTAACCACTTGGCTCACTGCTCCTTAGCACTAACATGGAGGCAGGAGAGGCTCCTGCCACTGCCACTGTGCTCACCAGTTGTGAGCCCTATCTTTCTGTGTAGGTGTCTGTGGGCCAACTGCGCTCTTCCTTCTCATTTAGGGCAAGCAGCATGTGAGGGCAGAGTGCGCTGACATGGAACGCAGAGGGCTGCCTGGAGCTGAGGGGAGTGACCCAGCCCACAGGGTGAGAGGTGGACACAGAGGACGATATCTCACCCAATTGTGGGGCAGGCTGGCCGGCCTTCGTCTGCCTGACCCCACCCAGGGAGGGACCGAGCAGAGTGTCCTTTTCTCCATTCTCCATCCTTCCATCTGTGACACCTGTCACCCTTGCCAGGTCTCCCCCAAAGTGAGTTCAGCTCAATCCCTGAATGTAAAAGGGCCCCGGGGTGTGGGGGGTCTCCACTCCAGTGCCCTCTGATTCCCAGCAACAGGACCTGGTCGACAGAACCTGATCTCAGGATGGTGACCACAGCTGTAGAACATAGATCAGTTTCAAAAAAAGTTGGGAATGCAGACTTTTATATGAGCCCCTATTCCAAAAGGTGGCAGTTTATTCACATTGTGGCAAAGACACCTTCAAGAGTAACATAAGTGGGTAAAGTCAGGGCCAAGCAGGGACATTTCCTCATCCAATCTCTCTGAGGCACATGGACAAAACCAAGTTTCACCTCTTCACAGGACACTTCTGGGTTTTTTAAGCCTAAAGGACAGTAGTCTGTCTCCATTAGCTTGTTCTTTGGGATTTTTTTCACCATCGGATAAAAGGATATGTACATCGGGGCAATCCTCGAAATACAATATTCCAGTTGCACCCATGTGATGATGACAGCGCCGCCAGAGGGAGGGAACTGACAGATGGGGAGCAGGGAATTCTGAAAACCAAAGTGATGACAGAGATGCTAAGCCTTTCCTTCATGCATCTGATACCCCTTCTCAGGCGGCCTGTAGGTCAGGCGTCCTCTGGACCTTTACCACTTGATGTCCCTCCCCATGTGCCCTGCCCAGCCCTGGAGTGCAGGGGGCATCCAGACACACCCCTCCCCCAGCTGGGAGGGTCACCACTGCACTTCCACCTCCTTGGGAAATTTTGCTTTTCCAGCTCTGTCCCCATGGGAGAGCCATAGGGGCGCCGGATCCCTTTCCTTCCTTCAAAAGTGCCCTGAAAAGTGCAAAGACAGCTATGTTGGGAAGGGGTCACTCAAGTTCAGCAAGAGTTTGCAATTTGCCAAAGACGCATTGAACAGTTTTCTCTTACCCCATTTGTGTGAGTGTAATCTGATTTAAAACCAATGGACTAAACAAATAGAAGCACTTTCTGCAGGCAGCTCTGGGCCCTGGGTTTGAAGGCCAGCCATGCCCCGATCGCAGTTCTGCCGTGTTCCAGCCAGGGCCAAGAGCTCCCTTCAGCTGCCATGCCCCCGTGGGAGGGAATTCTGAGCCCCGATTGGGGGCAGCGACAGAGAGCCCTGGGCCCCTGGTTTGAAGGCCTGCCATGCCCCAATCATAGGAGACCCAGAGTTCCACTGTGTTCCAGCCAGGGCCTAGACCTCCCTTTGGCCACTGGGCCTCGGTTGGGGGTGGCTGACAGGGAGCTCTGGGCCCGGGTATAAAGGTCAGCCACACCCCCCATCGCGGGAGACCCAGAGTTCCACCAGTGTCTTTCGGGGCCCAGACCTCCCTTCCGATGCTGCACCCTGGTGGGAGGGAATTCTAAGCGCTGGCTGGGGGCGGCAGTGACAGGGAACTCTGGGGCCCGGGTTTGAAGGCCGGCCATGCCCCCATCACAGTTCTGCAGCTTCCCAGCCAGGGCCAGAGCTCCCTTTGTCTGCTGGCCTGGCCAGGGTCCAGGGCCCAGTCATTTGGTTGTTCCTCACTGCCCCCGCTGCTGGCCTGGTGGCCCCACACAGCCTCCTGTTGAGTTGTCCATTTGGTTGTTTAGGATGTGACGACCCCTGGGTTTTTATATATTAGGATATTTGCTAATCTTACTTTACACCATTAACTTTTTATCCATGTATGAGCCTTTGATTAAAAGAAAAATATTTAATTCCAAACTATTGCTAGTTATGTTACATTAGGCAAATTATGCAATTTCTCTAGGATATTCATTTAGAGCATTTGAGATATAGATAGATAGATGATAGATATATAGATAGATAGATAGATAGATAGATAGATAGATAGATAGATAATAGATAGATAACTAAGTGAAACAACAAAGTTTTCAAACCATGTTCCCTGTTGGGTAGATTATTTGTTATGTCAGATAACAATATCATTACACATGATAAATAACTATTATGAAAACAAACTTTCAGGTAAAAAGACTATTGGAAATAATGGTTTACAATAAACATCTGAAACTTATAGAACCCCTCCTTTAATGCTCAAAGTTATTGGATCTTCTGATTCAAATATTTCATCCTGAAGATATTAACTAACTATGTACTGATATTTGAAGTCTTTCATTTTAAACTATTAAATATACCCAAAATACTAGAGAAAAAGCAAATAATAATTCTAATATTTGTGTTACAGTAACTAATTTTTCAAAGCCAACCCTTTACTAAAGTTAGGAGGACTTTTTCTCTTTCCCCTGTCAAGAAGTTTTATTTATTTTTGAAATTCTGTGTTGTATTCACTTATGACCGAATTTATATTTTGGAGTTTGGCCTCTGGAAAGTCAAATTAAATTCCTCACCTCAGAATTGTTAGGTATGAGATCCATTATTTTGATGAGAAAGTAAGTCTCAGGCAGGGCAGCATAATACTCAAGAAGAGATCTTGAAAGTAAATGCTTTGGAAAAGAATCAATGCAGTTGTAAATCCAGAGAACATTGTGGTCAAAGTAGGAGTTTTTAGAAAACAATGGGGTTCTTTAAATCCCACCTTATCAACTGAATGACAGTTTACTCAGGGAACTATTGTGTTCCAAATTCCACCTCAAGACAAACCCTGCTTCCCACAGGCCACTGAAAAGCCTTTTATTTTTTACCCTCTTCTGAAGGCTTTAAAGCTTTCCCAACCAACTAGGATTTTCTGCCATGAAAAACAAAAGTAATTTTTTAAAAAAAGGAAATGTTACCTCTCTAAATTAAGTTTCATGACAGTAAAAGTTCTGGAAGATTTCAGAGACTACACAATTTGAACATTTAAAAAAAAAATTTCATACTTAATTGTTTTAATTTCTCTTTACTATCTTTATTGTCTACTTATTCCACAGAATAACTAGATAATACTATATTATAAAACTAAACTTAGCTGGCTAATAAAATGAATGACCTCACCATGAAATCTGTATAAGAATCTATGCTTAAAGGCTTCCCATTTAATCTGAATTTTCTAGTGTATTCTTTTGTAGTAGGTTCTTTAAATAATTATATTTTTGAAAGGCACTCTCAGAAATTATCTCCCAAATGAAAGCACTATTTTATAAAGGATATTATGTAATATATAAATGTAAACACACACACACACACAGTTTGTAAGGCTATTTAGTATTATTAATTTCATTTAAAATGTATGCCTATCTTAAAGGGTTGTTTCTGAGATCTAGGTGGTACACTAAAATGAACATTAAGAACTTAAGAGTAACTGTGTTTTGCAAGTCACCCTGAATTACTCCCTTTCCCCAAAGACACCTCAAAGAGGAAATGTGAATCATACGCATTTTGACGAGACCCTGATTTACTTATGTAGACTGGAGAAGGTGGCCCCTCCTAGACACACATTGTAAAAATGCAAAAATTAGGATCAATTTGCTGTCTTCTTTGGCATTCTCCTCTTCTACAATAACATCTTTACTTCTTCTGATTCTCCCCATGCAGCACCACTCTTTGTAAAAGCCTGTAGAAAACAACTTCCTTTTGTTGTGCAGAAGCTTTTTAGTTTGATGGAATCCCATTCATTTATTTTTGCTTTTACTTCCATTGCCTTTTGGGTCAGGTTCACAAAAACCTCTCTGAGACTAAAGTCCATAAATGTAGTGCCTCTGTTTTGTTCTCTCTATTTCATTGTTTCATGAAAACTACCTAAGTATCTTTCAAAGGATGATTGATAACGAAGTGGTACATAAACACAATGAAATACTACTCAGCCATTAAAAAGATGAGACACTGCCATTTCAGACAACGTGAATGGACATAGGGAGTATCATGTTAAGTGAAATAAGTCAGATGCAAAAGGACAAGAACTGCATGATTTCACTCATCTGTGGGATATAAAACAAAACGCAAAAAATAAACAAACACAATCATAGATAGATAACAGAATGGTGATTGCCACAGGAAAGAGGGATGAGGGGACAACAGAGCGGGTAAAGGGTGTCAAATATATGGTGGTGAAGGAGGCTAGACTTTGAATGGTGAGCACACAATGGAGTTTATAGATGTCATATTATCAAGTTGTACACATGAAATTTATATAATTTTATTAACCAACTAGGGGCCTGGTGCACAAAATTCGTGCACTGGAGGGGGGTTCCTCAGCCCAGCCTGCCCCCTCTCACAGACTGGGAGCCCTCAGGGGATGTCCTACTGACAGCTTAGGCCCGCTCCCTTGGGGAGCGGACTTAAGCCATAGTCTGGCCTCCCTCTGCAGGAGGCAACTGGACTGATCAGGGGAAGGCGCCAACCCCATCACCCTGCTGCTGCAACCACTGCCAGCCACTGCAGCCACCAAGGTGTTTTGATTAACACAGACTCCAGTCCCTTCACCATGAAAAAATTACAACTTTCTTTAGGCATTTTCAAGATGTGTCTTTCATAGGATATGACATTTCTTTCTTTTTATTTTATCCTTACCTGAAGATATGTTTCCATTGATTTTTAGAGAGTGTGGAAGAGAGAGGGAAAGACAAAGAGAAACATCAATGTGAGAGGGACACTTTCACTGGTTGCCACCTGCATGAGCCCTGACATGGGCCCCAGCCAGGGAGGAGCCTGCAACCTAGGTACATGCCCTTGATCAGAATTGAACCCGGGCACTACAGTCAGCAGGCTGAGGCATTATCCACTGAGCCAAACCTGCTAGGGCAGGATATGACATTTCTTAGCCCTCCAGCAGCAGACCTTTGATTTTTCCTCCAGGAGTGAGGTGGAAAAACCCTAGATCACCTTTTTGGATTCTTATTACCCACGTTACCAAGAACATTACCAGTGGTGTACAGGGATCTTAGCCAATGAGCAGTCAGAAAAGGTGTTTCTGAAAGGGCGGGGAGAGACCAGCTCCATGTTCCCTTTGTTCCATGTCCTCCACCTCATGGAGTCAGGTTCCCGCCCTAGAACCTCTCCAAGAGCCCAACCCACACTTTTGAATTAGCCAATAGAAATGCAAGAGGAAAGTAAGCCGTGCCCTGCCCCCATGTGCAACCTGACCCCAACCAAGCAGTGGAGGCCACACTACCTCACCCCTCCTACCTCTCCCAGGCCCCCTATAAATCAGCGCGTTTGGGGCCTGGGGCTCTCTCTCTGCCTCCTGCCGCTGCATCGGCGAGTATGGTGGACAGGGAGCTCGAGCTAGCTCGAATAAAGGCTCTTTGCTTTTGCATCGGACTCGGCTCCCTGGTGGTCTTTGGGGATCACGAAATCTGGGCATAACAGTTTCCTCTGCAGTTCACTTGCAGAGGCAGGACTGCTGGCAAGCTGAGGCTGGCGCACGTGCGCACGCGCACACACACACACACACACACACACACACACACACACACCATCTCCCGGGGTGCTCAAGCCCCTCCCAGCTCTGCTCAAGCCTCTACCTTGGCTTGAGCAGGGCCCCCCCCCAGCTCCACTCAGGCCCTGCTCAAGCCTCTGCCATGGTTTGGGCAGGGCCCCCCAGCTCCAATCAAGCCTCTGCCATGGCTTGGGCAGGGCCTCCTGGCTCCGCTCAGGCCCTTCTCAAGCCTCTGCTGTGGCTTGGGCAGAGCACCCCTGGCTCCACTCAGGCCCTGCTCAAGCCTCTGCTGCCCTGACCCCAGCTGATCTGCGCCAAGGCCCATAGGCTAGGAGTGGCCTGGGGCATTCTGGGACCCCTGAAGCTCAGGGCCTATGTGCGGGCCTACAGGCTAGGAATGACCTGGGTCCCAAGGTTGTTCCCTGGACCCAGGAGGCTGGGTGCCTGCATATGCAAATTAACCCACCATCTTTGTCAGGTTAATTTGCATACTCCTGATTGGCTGGTGGGTGTAGCAGAGGTATGGTCAATTTGCATCTTTAGTGTACATGTTACCACAATACATTTGATTTTAAAAAGAAAAAGTAAAAAGAAAATAATTTTCATAGAGAAAATTGTTTAAAAGAATGACAAAAAATTAAACTTATTAATACAAAACTGAGAAAAAAAGGAAAGAAAAAGACAATGAAATAAATAGGATTTTATAAAATGTATAATTTACTGAAACTAAGAAAGGTTTAGGTTAGAAAATCTAGCAAAGAAAGCCAGACTTTTCTAAATATATCATAATATTAAATTTGTCAGTGAACAATGCCAAATGATTATAAAACACAGGATTTAAACTGTAAATCCACAAATGTATACATAGGAAGATATGCTACAAATAAATAAATAAGAGCTAAAAATATATCTTAAAATATTCAGTAGTATATTTGTTAGTAGTAATATTTATCTTATTTCTAGTACCACTTTATATGTATATATCCAGATGTTGCAAAAATAAATAAATAAATAATAAAACCCAAACATATAAATGCTGTTAGGAATAGATATTTTGGTTTAAGATAAAAATGTGTAAAATCAAAAAAATTAAGTAAAAATCTGCATGTTAGACATATCTATATAAATTCATGTTTCACTTTAGACATCTATTTTCTGGCTTTGTCTTTTAAGAATGTCCAGAATCAATGATAACCCAATAACAATGAGCACCCCTAATGCCCAAATTATGTTCTCCAAATGCTGTTCTCAACAAAAATGTATTAGAACGTCTTAGAGCATTGGATAATTTCAGATGTAAATGAGGAAATATACACGATGAGCTTAGAAATGTCTTGTGGCAGAAAGCAAGAAACCAATAAGAGACAGATGCATTGAGCATGAAGGACAAAGAAGGCAACTTAAGGGTCTCTCACAAGCCAAGACCCAAGGTTGGGACAACTTTAGCATCAAAAAGAATAATTTATTTGAAAATATTGAATATGTAAACATCCATAAATTCACAATGACATGGGGTGGGGAATAGGGAAGAGATAAAAATATCCGAGGTACTAACACCAACAAATTGTCAATAAAAACAACAACATTGATTCTGACTCTCCCTTGTACCTTATAATACACAATAAATAAATAAGGCTCTTTGATAGGATAAGTTTCTTCTTTCAGAAGAAATGTGGCCAATAAAGAATGACAAATTTAGAAAATCAGCATTTTTCAACACCTAATGAATTAATGCAGTTGTAAAGTGATCTTCAGTGGAATTAATGATTGATGAGAAATTTGGCAATGACAAGATTTCAGCACCTGAAAATGATCAATCTCAGCATCTCTGAAAATGGGACCACCAGACTGTGTGAAACACACAGCAACTACTTATGATGGATTTTGGAAGAAAAAAATTGAACCTGAACCTGAGTCTGATCAAGCCTCTAAAGCCTATGGGAACTTTTATGGAAACGTAAGGGACAGAGAAGAAAGCTCAGTTACAACAAAAGGAAGGAAAGGGACAGGTGAGAACTGGGACAATCTATAAGAATACTACTATTTCCTGCTCCAAAGTTTTTCCCTTCATAAAAGTAGTAAATAGAAGGAGGCGTGTGAGAGAGGGGACTGCTCTAGATTTTAAGTCTTAGGTGTCATGGCACTGAAATATGATGGATACTGATTTATAATCTTCGCAAATACTTTTTTTAGATATCTATACCAAAGACTTACTGTCTATTTTGTCAGTGTAATAAAGGCATTGTTATACAAGAAAAGTTTTATTATTTTAAGATGCGTGCAAAAATATATAGGAATGAAAGATATAACATCTGAGATTTGCTTCTACTACAGCAAAGGAAAAGAGATACACATAACTAGGAGAGGGGAATATGGCAGAATTTTGATAAATGTGGAATCTGATACTCATAGTGTTGGTTATACTATTCTGAGATATTTTGTGTGTTTGGAAATATTCATATATATACACACACACATACTAGAGGCCCAGTGCACAAAATTCGTGCACGGGAGGGGCTTCCCTCAGCCTAACCAGCACCCTCTCCAATCTGGGAGCCCGCGGGGAATGTCCAACTGCCAGTTTAGGCCCAATTCCAAACTGGCAGTTGGACATCCCTCTCGCAATCCGGAATCTCTGGCTCCTAACCACTCACCTGCCTGCCTGCCCTAACCATTCTGCCTGCCTTTCTGATCCCCCTAACTGCCCTCCCCTGCTGGCCTGGTCACCCCTATTAACTTTTTTTTTTTTTAAATCTTACCCCATTCACACACAATTGTATTTGACTTCCTTATTGGCTTCTCCCTCTCACACATTTTTTCTCTCTCCTTTATGTAACACTTTTTCCTACTGGCTCATCATTTATAAACTTTTCTTTCCTCCTATTTCCTACTTCTGTTCCATCATTCTTCTTCCTATCTTTCTCCTACCATCCCTCCTTCCTTCCCCACATTCCTTCTTTCCTTTATCTTTACCCCTGCCCTCTCTCCCCTTTTCCTTCCTTCCCACCTTAATTTTTTTCTTCACTTCCTTCCTCTGACCTGTTTTGCTCCCTACCCCCTTTCTTCCTATTTCCCATTCTCCTTTTAAGCTCTACTGGCTCCCTTTTAAAACTGTTCTTCCATTCCTCTTTCTCTCTCATCCTACCTTTCCCATACATTCTTCTCTACTTACTTCTACTCTTTTAATATATATTTATCTTCCTGCCTAATTATTCACTATCATTTATCTTTTTTTTCTTTTCTGACTCCTACTTTTAAAATCTGTCCCCAGTACACAACTATACTTGATTTTCATTATAGCTCCTACAGTTCTCATACATCCTCTTTCTTTAACTCTGCTGTCTACTGACTCCTTTATAAAGTTCTTCCTTCCCTTCTTCCCCACCTCCCCGCTCCTCCCTCACTCTTTTACTCTTTTTACAGGCTAACTAAAAATTCTATGCTTTTCGTCCTTAGTACTGACTTCTTTCCTCTCTGGGACCTATGAGCCACCTCTGTTTGGGCACTCGGGCCACTCTTGCACTGGCTTTGAGAGGCCGAGCAACAACACATCTATGTCTTGCCTACCATGGCCCAGGCCTCCCCGCTCTGAGTCAGGGGAGTGTCCCACCAGGCCAGGGCCAGCATCCATCATGGGGACTACTGCGTTACGTGCACGTGCATGTGCATTCTTGTGCACACAAGGCTTTTCTCTCCTTGCATGCCGAAGGGGGCGATGCAGAGGCCTTTCTCATCCTCCAGCGTGCCCACTCCTACACTGTGAGTGGCTCTTCGTCCGCTCCTGTCCTGAATTCTCAGGCGATGGGCATGCTTGCACAGGCATGGTCGGGGCCCGGCTTGTCCTCTGGGGGCATTCCGCCCAGGATGCAAGACCCTGTCCGGGTCGGACCAGGCAGATGAATGGATGGACGGTTGGAGAAAGCCGTGGTGGCTTCCCTGTGGTGTGAGGGTCACCTATGGTGTCCAAGGTGGCAGGGCTGGGTCTGCATGGTGGGAGGAGGCTTCTAGTTTGTGTGCTTACGAGGATCGACCAGCGTCCAGGGAGTTGTGGGCTGCCCTGTGTGTCTTCGGTGGTGGGATCCCTGCATTGTTTACCCAGTGGCCCGTCCAGGTCCAGTGCCTTACCTCGACATCCACTCTCTGTCATCACACCTGGGCCCTGCCTTCGTGTTGGGTTCACACCCTCTCGATTTGCATGTGTGACCCCTCCCCGGGGTTACCACCAATTCTCACACTCCCCCGGTTGGTGTCTGCTGACCACACCCTAAGAACAGGGCTTTTGCCATGCAGGTGTCGCCCCGTGGTGCCCCCCACCTCAGGGAGGGGGTGGTGGCATCCCCGGGCAGAGTGCTCTCAGATGAGGCATGGTGTCACCAGGGTGTTTGTCAGGCATATGCACCGGGAGAAAAAGAGGACTCTGGCATCGGGCAGGGGATGTAGCCTCACTTCCCTGGCCCGGCACCAGGGGCAGGGAAGCTAGCCTCATGCAAGTCCCCCTGCTGCGTGTGCAGCCTTTTGAACAGTCGTTACTGTGACGCTGTAATAGACAATTTGCATATTACCTCTTTAATATATATACATATTAAAATCATCACAGAAAGGCAGCCTGGTATCTCAGAAAAGGCATTCAGTTTGATATCAGACAGACCTGAGGTCATATCTAGCTCTGCCATTTGATCCCTGGCTTAGAGAAAGTTATTTACTTCCACAAAACAATGTCTATTAATCTTCATTGAGTCATGTATAAAATAGGCATTAGCTTTTCTAAGATGATAGCTAGAATATGGAAGTAAGATGCTCCTCTTGACAATGTTTTACTAATGAGGATTAGTCACAAAGTTTCTGGTTGCACCCAACATGTCTAAATTACCTTTTAATCACCAAGGAGTTGCTAGTATTCCTGAATCTGTGAATGCTTTATAAAATATACTACTACTATGCAATGCTACTCTAATTATCATTAGAAAGAAATCCCCCCTCTGAAGACTTCTTGGAAATAGTGCTTTTATTAAGGCAGCTCACATGATTATTGTGATATATTAACAAAATTATGGTGTGTAATTACTTCACAGTATCATCACAGGCCCCAGTGAACTGTAGGACATTCGGGCATGTATGCCCACTGGTAAGAAAATACTGGAGAAGGTCTAGAAAGGATTAAAATTAAATAAATGTAAGTATTATAAGAAAGTTTTAGAGAAATTGGGGCAAGGTTGAGAAATATGTTAATACTATACAAAATTATATGAGGTGGGTAAAGAGGGTGGTGGTGGAGACATCTGTAGTAGTGTCAACAACAAAAATAAAGTTATAAAAATAAGTATCAGCAACAATCTGGCCCTCTCCACCAAAAAAAAAAAAGATGGTTACCATCTATCTGTATAAAAGCCCAAGTGACCGTCTCCTAAGCGACCATCGCAACCGAACAGAAGACCAAACAGGCTGCATGGGGTGACCAGGCCGACAGGGGGGTTAGTGAGGGCCAACCAAACGACTAAGTAGCAGGCTGCGTGGAGCGACCAAGCTGGTGGGCGGGGGGGCGGGGGGGAGGCAGTGAGGGGAGACCAAATGACCAAACAGAAGGCTGTGTGGGGCAACCAGGCTGGCAGGGGGGCAGTTGGGAATGATCAGGCCAGCAGGCAGAGGCAGTTAGGGGTGACCAGGCCAGCAGGGGGGGGCAGTGAGGGGCAATCAGGCCATCAGGCAGAGGCAGTTAGGGGTGATCAGGCTGGCAGGGTGGGGGGAGTTAGGGGCGATCAAGCAGGCAGGCAGGTGAGTGGTTAGGAGCCAGCGGTCCAGGATTGTGAGAGGGATGTCCAGCTGCTGGTGTAGGCCCAATCCTGGGCATTGGGCCTAAACCAGCAGTCGGACATCCCTCAAGGGGTCCCGGATTGGAGGATGTGCAGGCTGGGCTGAGGGGACCCTCCCTCCCCATGCACGAATTTCATGCACCGGGCACCTAGTTTAGAAATAAAAAAAAAGCATATGATAATTTCAAGCAGTATGTGCTCTGCTGAAGGACACAGGATAAGAGGAAATACAAATAGTAAAAAAATGATTAGTGTTTCTAAAATGTAAAACTGAACTCTACAAGAGAAAATTTGATGGGATTTTCCTTCAAAGAAAAGGAAAGAGCAAAAACCTGGAAGTCTCCCCTCCAGTGAGTTCCCTTTTCATTTTTTTTGGTGGTTTCTTTTGCTGTGCAGAACTTTTTGTTTTATACACTTCCATTTGTTTACTTTTTTCCTTCATTTCCCTTTCCCTAGGAGATGTATCGGTAAAAATATTGCTACGAGAGATGTCTGAGACTTTACTGCCTACATTTTCTTCTAGAATTTTTATGGTTTCCCAACTTACATTTAAGTCTTTTATCCATTTTGCATTTGTTCTCGAACATGGTGTAAGTTGGTGGTGGTCTAGTTTCTTTCTCTCTCTCTCTCTCTCTCTCTTTTTTTTTTTTTTTTTTTTTTTTGCATGCATCTGTCCAATTTCCCCACCATTTACTGAAGTGACTGCCTTTGTATGTTTTGCCTCCTTTGTCAAATATTAACTGATCATGGAGATGTGGGTTGATTTCTGGGCTCTCGGTTCTGTTCCATTGATCTATATGCCTGTTCTTATGCCAGCACCACGCTGTTTGGATTATAATAATCTTGTAGTATAATTTGATATTGGCATTGTGATACCTCCAACTTGTTCTTTTTTTCTCAGATTGCTGAGGCTATTCTGGGTTTTTAGGTTCCATATAAATGTTTGGAATATTTGTTCTAAATCTATGAAATATGCCATTGGTATTCTAATAGTAAATGTGTTGATTCTATAAATTGCTTTGAGTAGTATGGACATTTTAATGATGTTAATTCTTCCAATCCATGACCATGGTATTTGCCTCTTCTTCACTTTCTTTCTTCAATGCCCTATAGTTTTCCAAGTACTTGGATAAGATGTTAATTTCCAAAATATATAAAGAACGTACACAACTGAACACCAGGAAGACAAACAAATCCAATTTAAAAATGGATAGAAGACCTGAATAGACACTTCTCCAAAGAGGACATACAAGTGGCCAATAGACATATGCAAAAATGTGCAACATCACTGATCATCAGAGAGATGAAAATTAAAACCACAATGAGATATCACCTCATACCTGTTAGAATGGCTACCATCAAGAAGTCAACAAACAACAAGTGCTGGCAAGGATGTAGAAAAAAGGGGACCCTAAGTTGGTGGGAATACAAATTGGTGCAGCCACTGTGGAAACCAATATGTAGTTTCCTCCAAAAATTAAAAATGAAACTACTTTTAACCCAGGGATACCACTTCTGGAAATATATCCTCAGAATCCCAAAACACCAATCATAAGGTACACCCCTATGTTGATAGCAGCGTTATTTAGAGTAGGTAATATCTGGAACAGCCCAAGTGTCCATAAGTACCCATAAGTAGATGAATGGATAAAAAAGCTGTGGTACACAATGGAATACTATGCAGCAGTAAAAAAGGAGTTCTTACCCTTTGAGACAGGGTGGAGGGACCTGGAGAGTATTATGCTAAGTGAAATAAGCCAGTCAGAGAAAGACAAACACCATATGCTCTCACGTATATGTGGAATCTAATGAACAAACTAAACTAGCCAACAAAGTAGAACTGAGGCATAGATGCATGAACAGACTACAGCTGTCAGAGGGGAGGGCACAGGGGAGACGAGAAGAAGGAAGGTGAAAGGATTAGCCAAAGAAAGTGTATGCATTACCCATAGTCATAGACAACAGCATGGTGATGGCCACAGGAATGGGAAGCCAAGGCTGGATGGAGGTGGACAAAGTTGAGGAAGAAAATTGGGACATATATAACAGTGTCAAAAATAAAAATAAAAAACCCAGAAGTCTCCTTAGTAAAAGTTGTTCTTTAGGAAACTAGAAATTGCTGCATAAAACTCATATACTCATTAAGCTCTATTTGGGGGGTTGGGGGCAGCTAGAGCTGGATGTTTGCAAATGTCCAAAAGTAAGGCACAGTCCAGTTTCTTAAGGTGCAGCAATTTATTAAACAGGAATGGTGTTTAAAATATAATGTGGTAAGAATTTGGTACAGAGTTTTATGGAAAGGAGAACTAAGAAAAAGTTTTCTGATTAGTCAGATGTGTTTCCAACGGAAATCACATCTGGGGTGAAGTCAAGGGTGAGAGTGATGCATCATGCAAAGAAAGAATTTTGTACTGAGGAAGAAGCACCCAAAAAGCACAGATCTTGTGTTCAAAGGGAAGTGAGCAGTTTTTTGTACCAAAGTAACAGGTGAGCATGCTGAACATGAAGAGTCCTCTCCCACTCTGAAAGCTGCCTGTCTCTGTGCTCTCGGTGCCCAGTGTCTCCAGGTACAGCCCCAGAGATCTGTGATGTGCTCTCTGTTTCTATATTTTTCTGGAATTTCATATAAATGGAATCATAATTTTCAGTAGGACTTACTAGAATTGATTTTCAAAATTTAACATAAATTATTTTTAGGATTGCTTATGTTATTTCATACATAATTTACTTTGTTCCTATTTATTGCTGAATAGTAACCCAGAGTATAGATATAATACAATTTATCTCTTTATCTGTTGCCAGTCATTTGGGTTTTGGTCTATTATAAATAACTAGTGGCCCAGTGCATGAAATTCGTGCATGGGGGAGGGTTGTGTCCCTCAGCCCAGCCTGCACACTCTCCAACCTGGGACCCCCAGGATCGGGCCTAAATGGGCAGTCAGACATCCCTATCACAATCCAGGACTACTGGTTCCCAAACGCTCACCTGCCTACCTGCCTGATTACCCCTAACCGCTTCTGCCTGCCAGCCTGATCACCCCTAACCATTCCCCTGCCAGCCTGATCAATGCCTAACTGCTCCCCTGCTGGCCCGATTGCCCCTAACTGCCCTCCCCTGCATGCCTGGTTGCCCCCAATGGCCCTCTCCTGCTGGCCTGGTCCCCCACAACAGCCCTCCCCTGCCGGCCATCTTGTGGCAGCCATCTTGTGTCCACATGGGGGCGGCCATCTTTGACCACATGGGGGCAGCCATCTTGTGTGTTGGAGTGATGGTCAATTTGCAAATTACCTCTTTATTATATAAGATGCTTACTATGAACATTCACATATACATTTGGGGGCATATATATTTTCAGTGTTGCTGGGTAAATACTATGAATGAATTATGTAAACATAGTATAACTGTTTCTAATGTAGCTGTACCATTTTGCATTTTTCCTCAAACCAGGCATGAGAGGTCCAGCTGCTCTCTATCCTTACCCAGACTTGGTATCCTCAGACTTGTTCCTTCCGTTCTCCTAATGGCTGCCCAATGATATTTCACCATGGTTTTAATTTGCACTATGGTTTTAATTTGCATTAGTGATGCTGAGAATTTTTTGATGTGCTTATAGACCATTTGTATATTTTCTCTTGAGAACTCTCTGTTCAAATTTATTGCCCATTTTGTTATTTTTATTGTTTTCTGAATTAATTTCATCATTTAATTAAGTGGCACTTTTCCTTGGAAGGTTCCCCGTTCTCTTCATGGTTCATAGTTGGGCAGCTTCACTTTTCCGGGTCTCCAAGGAATGAAGACTGAGTTTTCCATGTGTGCCCTCTGCTGCAGCCACTTTAGTCTCATGCTGGAAGCTGGGGAGATAGGAACTGACTCCATCTCTCCTCTTCCAAATGTGAATTTCCCACCAATGTCTGTCAGCTTCTAATCATTCCCCAAAACCTTTATATGTTGCTTTCTTTTGTATTATGTCCAGGTTTTCTGCAGAAGAGGGTCATTCAGAAGGGTTTTAGACCATCGTAGTTGGAAATCTGAAATGTTTTCATTATCATTCGGTCTAAAATATTTTCTCATTTCTTTGTTTAGTTTTCTTACATATACATTTCATTTCATGTATTCCCAGATATTTTATTGTAACTAATTTCTCATTTAGATCCACTATAGTCAAAGAATACTCTGATTTCAACCCTTTTAAATTTATTGTTTATTTTATAGCTATGATGGTGAATGCATATGCATGCAAAAATATGTGTATCCTGAAGTTGTCAGAGTAGGGTATTCCAAATGCCAACGAGGTCAAAGTGGTTGAATATGTCATTCAGATCATCTGTAACTTTACTGACATTTTGTCACTCATTTTTTAATTATTCTCCACAGGGCCTTCAGAGTGTTGTTTATAGTGTTACCTCTAGGCGGGCTGATGGTAAGGGCTTTCTCAGGCTTAGGAAAGTGGATTTTGTCCCCTTCACGTTTACATTCTTTTTTTAATATATTTATACTTTCTGAATGTCTATTTTTAATCTAATCCATGGGTAGGCATGTTGATAGTTGTTTTATTATTGGAACAGAACTATAGAACATTCAGGAACACAAACTTTGAGAAACACTAGCTTTCATAGTCGCTTTTGTTTTTAGATTTATGAATCTCATTAGCAAGTAAGTTCTGAGAAATACATCAAACTTTGTAAAATCACTAGTGTTCTACTCACTTGAATACAAAACTTTTCCTTCGCATAATACTTTGGACATGGCATGTAGCAGAAGTTAGTGGACCCATTACATATTTCATTCCATTCAATTACATGGGCTGCACTTCTCATGACAATGAATTTTCTACATGGAATTTCTTCACATTCTTGTCCATATTCTTTCTCTCCATACTTAATGAATGTATGTTGACTCTATGTAAAACCTTACCCACTGTTATACACATATCTTTAACATAAAGCTGACATATAAGGAGCCTTTACATTGCAAAGACCCATTTTACAACAATATCTCTTAGAGTTTAGGGTTTATAAGCAGTCAATTTTTTCAGTATTGTCAGGGTTCAAATTTCTGGCATTTTCCTTTTCCATTTTTATTTCTCTTGCAAACTGGCCAGTTCTTCCTAGGGCTCTTCTCTTTCTTGTGATACCTTGCCAAAGACTGCTATGATTCACCATCTTTCTGCCATGTAATAGCATTTTCCTCACCACCCACCACATAGTATGAAGGCAATGCCAGATATGTTGGGGTTTTGTAGAACCCCATATTTAGCACAATTTATATGTTATTTTATGGTTCTTTTGTATATTCTCTAAATTGTACCCATCTGTAAAGCTGCATAAGGTTTTCTTGTACATTCTTAGCATATGGTCAATTTTGTTCTATAGGATTTTCTATCTCTGACATATGGAAAAGTTTTTTATATCCATATTCTAATGTCAATTAGACATTACTAAAATCTCCTATTAGTTGTAATAGGTTTTTATTTTGCTTTAAGATTTTCTTGGTAAGCATTTGATCTACAAAATAAATCCAATTTATCTGTATTTTCACTCTCATTATAATGACTAATATCTTTAAGCCAGTGTTAGAAAATATTGGTCATAGTAATATCCACATTTTTTTCTTGATTTTAGTGTCTCCTAGTTTTCATAATTTAATGTGAGGCTAGCTGTTGGAAATATATAAGTAGAATTTATAATATTAGGATTAAACTTATAAATACATCAAAATGGGAGTTTTAATACTCCCAAAGGCCCATTTATATCTGAGATTAATTATCTAATTAATTCATTTGTTAAGTATTTATTGTCAGTTACTATGTGAATACAGTAGTGAATAACAGCAGTACAGTCTCTGTCTCTATTGATTTTCCAATCCAGAGATGAAAATTATGTTTGTCACTTTATTTATATTATATTTTAATAAAATATAAATCTTATGTTACTAGCAGAAACAATACTTTTAATAATATTTTCTTAAATAACTAATTTCTATTATTTCAAAGCATTTTGCATTCAAACCAATAAACAAAGTAGATTTAACTTTTATGTCATTTTTTCCAAAGAATATTGTGCCATGATGGCTATGCTAACTTATTGACATTCAGTGAAATATTTCCCTACATGTTGGTAAACTTATTGGTGGCATTTGGGCAATAAAAGGGTGCTCTAAAATATTTTATCATTTCTTTGTTCCCTAAACAATTACTTAGAGACATAACTTAGTTTAAAAACATGTCACAAGTGAATAATTCGACTCTGAGTTTGCTATGATTGGTATTTGCAGATTGATTAAGTTTGACTCTCAATGTTTTGTTTAGTTTTAGATAAGGAAGAATTTGTTCTCATGGGCTAAAGAAGGGCTAGGCATACTGGTAAAGGGGTCAATATACCTACCCCTTCCCTTGGACCTTAAGATCCAAATGCTATTAACAACTCTCTTTTGGACTGAAATGGTTTTAACTAAGGCCTCATGAGCAGAAGGAAAGAGGCTGTGGACTGGCTGTGGCCAGATAGCCATACCCAGGCCTTGATATCAGTTAAAGAGGTCTACTTGCAGTAAACATGGTGGGTTAGTCCATATAGTCTTCGGAGCCATCTGACCCACAGAGGTTTTATAAATGTAAAAGGAAAAGTGTTATATTTCATTTTTTCTTTGTGAGCCATTGGGTTCATCTGTGTGGGAATCTAGACTTAGATATGTTAAGATGTCATTGAAGCTGCTGCCAAGAAAATTTATAATGGGGTGGGCTCCATCTCTAACACTGATTGCAAGCTGCTGTGTGAGTAGAGGTGTGTGAAATCACCCATGCCAGTCGACCAGTTATAGCTCACCATCCATGCCCCCCATCTTCTACCACTTCTTCCCAATGCCCCTTTGCTCTCCCTGTCAGTGTGTGTGATCCAGCCCAGACATCAAAGACATCTGTCCTCCTGCATACAGCAGTTGGGATGGAGGGGGCACAAGATCCAAATGAACAATGAGTCCCCTCAAAACATTTCTAGCACAGAAACCTGAAAAGATACTTTCATTCTCTGGTGTCATAAGTGACAAGAAAAATGGAAAATAGAGCTTGTTTTGAGCTTTGTCACAAGAAAGAAAACTACACACAGAAATTCTAAGAGGAAATGATAATGAAACCAGGATGATGTTAAGTCCCAGATTTCTACTCTGTCTGAAGCCCAAACTATGCCTAGAGTTTTTATTTATAGGAAACATCATCTAGTTTGCTTCAGCTAGTATGAATTCAATTTTGTAATTTGCAGCTCAGATTATATCCAATTCTATAAAACAGTGGATGCTAGCATTTGAGGGACAGTGTTTGTTGGGTCCACCTATAAGCAATACCAAAAAGGAAGAGAGAAAGACTATCCTTGAGTCTAACTAAATCATTTCCTGAATAACCATTTCTTCTCTGTAATGGGTGTTTAGACCAACTATTTATGAAGGCAGATACTATCCTTCAACATTCACATGTAATATTAAATAATTAAGAGTTAACACTTGCTCTGGCATTTGAATAATAAGGAGACTGGATTATATTGTTGAGTTTCCAACATCTCTCCATTACTTTGATTCTTGCATAAAAATAATTTTTACTACCATTGCTGAACTAGCAACATCACTTCCTTAGTCCATTCAAGCTGTTATAACAAACTACCATAGACTGGTGGCTTAAAGAACATTTATTTCTCAAAGTTCTGGAAGCTGAAAGTCTAAGATCAAGGTGCTGGACAACTCATTGTCTAGTGAGAACTGGCTTCCTGGTTCACAGATGTTGTCTTCTCACTATGCCCTCACATGAAGAGGAAGCTCGTGGGGCCTCTTTATAAGGACACTAATCCCACTGATTAAGGCATTGCCCTCAAGACCTACTCACCTCCCAAAGGCCCCACCTCCAAATATTATTATATTGGGTGCAAGATCTGAATTTTAGTGAGACACATTCAAGTAGAGAGCAATTACAGTCTGCATTAAATGATCAAACAAAAATAACTGCTGTTAGGTACCTACAAGTTCAGCCTATAACGTGAGCAGCAAATATCACACTCCTTAACAAAATTATAAATTTTGGGTTGACTAGGATTTTGAAAACAATAACTTCCTCATATAACCTCTAATGCCAAGTATGTAAAAGGTGCTCAGCAAAGCAATTGTTGATGTGATGCGTTCCTCATTAGAAAGTGTCTTCAGCCATGCACTTTCGATCCTGTGGCGCCCACTCACAAAGGGTGCTGGGACTGAGCTTAGTGAAGGAATGTTGGCAGGGTGAACAGAAACCAGGAGGGTGAGTGAAGCATATGACCTGAGCTATGGCTAGACCTGAAGACCCACAGGGAGAGAACAGGTCTGGGAAACTGCCCAGAGGGGTCGCTGTAAAGGAGGACTGCCCAACCACACTCTACGATGAGGAAAAAGGAATGAATTCCCTGCCAGTATCTCCTCCCACCTCCTGATCCTGTGCCAGTGCTCTGTAAAGTTCAAGTCAAATCCAACTCCAAGGGCAAGGGAGCCTGCTCCTAGGAGGGCCGCAGAGAACACCTCCAGGCCCGGAGCACATTGGGGAAGGTCAGAGAAGATCTGGTAGGAAAATGAAAATATTTAGCACTCTTTCAATTGCAAATTATTATTTTGTTTAATTTAACGACACTATATTTTTCAGAGAGTCACGAATTTATTAAGACGATATGTAAATTTTGACATTACAAATACTGACCTTGATATTTTCAGCACATGCCTGATGAAAATATACGCTACTTGTATATTTTGTTGCATTTTTTCTTTGAATACATTGGAAGGTCAGCTTCTTTTATGCTTTTGTATGTCATGCAATTTCAATGATTATGAATTAAAATATATACAAGATTGGTTTTTAACATCAAAAGGAACCTTTCTAGGAGCCGGTATCATTTCTGTGGGTGACATCTCCAAAAGTAATGTGGCAGCTGAGTCAGAAATTTCTGTTCACAAGAGAGCCAGCTGGAGCTGACCACTCACAGTGACACCCTGGAGGCGTGAGGAGCACAGTTCACTCTCCCAGCCAAATCCAGGAGCCCAAGGGCTGCCCGCCTCTGACAATAGACTTCTGACATTTGCAATTGGTCTCTCTCTCTCTCTCTCCTTTCTCTATCTGTTTCTTTCTCTCTCTCCCTTTTATACACACACATACACACACACTTTTGTTTTGCAAAGTTAAAAAATTTAAGTCAATCTCCTTTTCAGAAAACATCTATTTTATATTTGACAGGTATTTTAAAAAAGGAAAAACATAAAACTTGCCACCATGCTTTGAATTCTATTCATAGTATCTGCGTTCTTCCAGCCATTTCTGAGACAATCTACAACTATATTCAAGGCTGAGGGAATTGAGTGTTCAGACCTTTTGAAGTGAATGAGACATACTCTGGGTGTTTTTAAAGAGAATATTTCCCTGCAGGCAGAGGGTGGCCAGGTGCTTGGCTGTGGTAACACTGGGAATCGCTCTGATTCTGCCACGGGGCACAGAGGAACCACCTGGGCTGGAGGTATCTGCAGAGCCGAGGCAGCCCCCACTTCAGTGGGACAGTCAGTTCCTCCAGGACCCCTCCCCAGCAGCCCCAGAAGGCTGTGCCCCGCCCGGAAGGTCCCAGAGCTGGACTCAGCTTGTCTGGCCTGGGAGACTCCCCACACCTTTCACGGAAACTGTAGCCCTTTATCCTCACTGCACCTGGTTCTGTGTTACCTCTTTTGCTGTGGTAACCAAGGAAGCTAAACTCACAATCTTTTAGACCGAGATTTACACATTATTAATACAAAATCTTTGAACTGACAAAATCAGTGGGACTGCAAAGAGTATGATGAAAGGAGAGATGCTATAGGTCTGACCTCCTCGTTCCACCAGCTCCCCTGCAGCCTTCATCCTGCCCTTTCAGGCGCCAACAACAACAACAAAAATAAGTAAAATAAATTTTAAAAAGAAAAGGTTAATGAATTAATTAGTTAAATGGGCAAGAAGGAGGAACAGTGATTCCATTCAAAGGTAATGCGAGACAGGGCACCAGCAGCCCTGTCTGTACCTGGGAATCACCTGCAGCTTTGGACAATCTGGCACCTGAACCCCCTTCCCCCACCACACCACACACACACACACACACACACACACACACACACACACACCTGCATCAGTCTTTGCAAGTGGGCATTGCTTTGGGTGTTTTGTTTTAATCTTCCCTAAGATGATGGTAATTTATAGCAAGCTTGACTACTGTCTTGATAGTGACATTTGGTTTAATTCATTTAATGTATATATGTATGTGTATGTATGTATGTGTGTGTATACATGTATGTATATATATATATATATATATATATATATATATATATATATATATATACTAGAGGCCCAGTGCACAAAATTTGTGCACTGGGTGGAAGGGGGGTTGTCCCTCAGCCCAGCCTGCACCTTCTCCAATCTGGGATCCCTTGGGGGATGTCTGACTGCCCACAGGGATCAGGCCTAAATCTGCAGTCGGACATCCCTCTCACAATCCGGGACTGCTGGCTCCTAACCACTCGCCTGCCTGCCTGCCTGATTGCCCCTAACCACTTCTGCCTGCTAGCCTGATCACCCCCTAACTGCTCCCATTCCTGCCTGATTAACACCTAACTGCTCCACTGCCCACCTGATCGCCCCCAACTGGCCTCCCCTGCTGGCCTGATCTCATCCCCAAGTGCCCTCCTACTGGCCTGATCTCGCCTCCCATCGGCCCTCCTCTGCTGGCCAATTTGGTTCTGATTGGTCGGTTTCTATGCCAGTCAGTGTCAAAAGCTCCACCCTCTAAGCAGCCATTGGCTCCTCACAGTTGACCCGGATTTGGTTCTGATTGGTCAGTTTCTATGCCTGTCAGCATCAAAAGCTCCACCTCCTAGGCAGCCATTGGCTACTTGCAGTTCACCCAGATTTGGTTCCAATTGGTTGGTTTCTATGCCCGTCAGCATCTCTGGGCCTATCAACGGGCCTGATCATAGAGGTGGGCCTGATCAGCAGCCACCCCAGGCTGCTGGTGAGCGGCTGAACTGCTGACCTCTGGGAGAGAGAGAGAATCTTGGCTGCTGGCAAGGGGGAGAGAAACAGGGTCTGATCACCCTACTTCTCTCTCCCAGCCTTGCCAGTAGCCACTGCCACTGCTAATCAACCCTGCCTCTCTCTCTTCTATGAGAGGTTAGCAGTTCAGCCTGCTCACCTGCTGTGTGTGCAGTCTGGTGTTTGGTCTAGGCTGCTGGCAAGTGGGCTGAATGCTGACCTCTGGGAGAGAGAGAGAGAAGCTTGGCTGCTGTCGAGGGAGAGAAGCAGGGTCTGATCAACCTGCTTCTCTCTCCTGGCCTCGCTATCAGCCACTGCCACTGCTGATCAGCCCCGCCTCTCTCTCTCTCTCCAAGACATAAGCAGTTCAGTCCCCTTGCCTGCTGCGGTTGGAGCCTCCAGGTCATTGCAGATGTTACAGACCCAGGGTTTTTATATATTAGGATATAAATGCATAAATATGCTATCCATATGAAATATATTATCTCTTCTAAATTTCAAATTACTGAAAAGAATTACTCATATAATTTTTATTGATTATGCTTTGTCAGGATTGTGTTAATCCTATCTAATAAAAGAGTAATATGCAAATTGACAGTACCTCCACTACACCCACAAGCCATGCCCACCAGCCAATCAGGAGCAAGTACGCAAATTAACCCAACCAAAATGGCTGCAGCCACAGAGCCAGCAGGAGGCTTGGGTTTCCCCGGCAATGGAGGAAGCCAAGCTTTCCACCTGCTCTGGCCTGCCTTGGCCTCTGCTTAAGGCTACAAAGTTTCAATTATAGAAGATAAATAAATCCCAACAAAAATGGCGGCAACCATGGAGCTGGAGAGAGCAGGAGGCTTGAGTTGCCCCTGGTGATGGACGAAGCCAAGTTTCCATAGCCCTGGCCTGCCTTGGCCTCCACTTAAGGCTACAAAGTTTCAATTATAGAAGATAAATAAATCCCAGATACCAGGGCCTCCGCTTGAGTGGCTGGGGTGCATGGCTGGCCTGCAAACCACCACAGGCCCCTTGCCCAGGCTGCCCATGCCCCAAGGGAACCCCCACCCTGATCCAGGACACCCTTCAGGGCAAACCAGCCAGTCCCCGCCTGTGCACCAGGCCTCTATCCTATCTAATCCTCCTATCTAATAAAAGAATAATAGGCAAATTGACCATCACTCCAACACAAGGTGGCTGTTCCCATGTGGTCAAAGATGACTGATCCCATGTGGACACAAGATGGCTGTCACAAGATGGCCAGCCGGGGAGGGCAGTTGGGAGGGACCAGGTCTGCAAGGGAGGGCAGTTGTGGGCAATCAGGCCAGCAGGGGAGAGCAGTTGGGGGGGACCAGGCCTGCAGGGGAGGGAAGTTAGGGGTGAACAGGCCTCCAGGGGAGGGCAGTTAGGGGTGACCAGTCCTGCAGGGGAGGTCAGTTAGGGGCAAACAGGGTGGCAGGGGAGCAGTTAGGCATCAATCAGATTGGCAGGGGAGTGGTTAGGGGGTGATCAGGCTGGCAGGCAGAAGCAGTTAGGGGCAATCAGGAAGGCAGGCAGGCAAGCAGTTGGGAGTCAGCAGTCCTGGATTGTGAGAGGGATGTCTGACTGCCTGTTTAAGCCTGATCCTACCAGGATCGGGCCTAAACGGGCAGTCGGACATCCCTCAAGGGGTCCCAGATTGGAGAGGGTGCAGGCTGGGCTGAGGGACACACACCCCCGTGCATGAATTGCGTGCACCGGGCCTCTAGTAATATGATAATTGCCCTGGCAGATGTGCTCAGTGGTTAAATCATTGGCCCTTGAACCAAAGGGTAGATAGAAGGTTCGGTTCCCAGTCAAGGGAATGTACCTGGGTTGTTGCAGGTTCAATCCCAGGCCCAGTTGGGGGAGTGCTGGAGGCACCAATGGAAAGGAAAAAAGTTCAGGACAACTTCTAAAAAATAAAAATAAAAAAATAGATAAATAGATAAAATAAAATAAAGTGCCTATGCACAGGTTACTGCTTTTTACCTAAAAACTGTTCTTTTTTTTTTTCCCTGATTCTCACAAAGGATTAACCACTAAAGTTTCCATGACTTAAAAGCCATTAAAGCCATAATATTTGGACTGAGTTCTCTGACAGCAGTAACATTGAAGGTACTACAGTAATATTAGAAAAACAAACAGGAAAAGTGCTACATGCAGAACTCTGGTCCAATATATAACTTATGAGGGATATTGGCTTGTCATTTCCACGTATATCTCCTTCAAGGAGTTTTCCTATTGAATACCAGGCACAAAACACAAGATGTGGGCTTTCAGGAAAAGCCGCTGCTTGGAGTACCATGAGAAAACCCCACTTCCTTCCCTAATAACCAATTTTCTCCTGATGTGAAAGGAGCATGCTTTGATGCAAATCTTACGGATTTACAGTCCTCCCTGATGCTCGTGTAGGCCTCAGCTCACTGCCAAAACCATCAGATTGCTTTCTACACTAGAATAGCAGGTACGTTTACAGTGAGCGTCTTAATATTGCACATACCAAGGTTTTGATAGCATAGGAGGGTGTAAGGTTGAACAATGAATTTTTTCTGGCAGGTGAACATTAACTTCAACTGAGCCCAGGGTTAATATAAAAATAGTCTGGCTAAGTGTTCCATTGCCCACTTAAAGGCTACTCTCATAGTCCACTTGTTCTTCATGCTTTGCTTTCAAGGCCTTTCCTTTTTTGTAAATCCATGATTTCTTTCTCTTTGGAGGAAGATCACGTAAAGAAGGCAAAGAAGGCAGTGGTGTGGAGATCTCTTCTTTATCCCCACTATCAAATTTTATTGAGCATCTACAGTGTGCTTGGCACAGGAGAACGTACAGCAAACACTGGCCCTGCTCTGGAGGGGCTTGCATTCTAAAAGAAAGACATGCACCTCTTCTATAGTGCCATTTTCACTTGTGTTTCGCTGGGGATTGAGGAAATAGTCTGCAGGGTGAGCTTTGGGTACAACTTAGCCCGGTTATTTAAAGAAGATAAGAGGAAGGATTTAAAAGGCAGCCAATGACAGACATTCCGAGTAGGTAGACTTCACAGGGAGGTAACACCATTTCATCACCTAAGGAGAGATTTGCTGAGTAAGTAGGATGAGGGAGACAGTGTGCAGGATGCAAGCAAAAGGAGCAGAGTATCCTTCGATACAGTGGAGCCAGAAATATCAGGCGGCTTTTTTTCCAAGTGCAGGGCCACCAGGCAGGAATGATTGGTGACAGGACGGAAGGCTGAAAAAGGGGATCCTGTGCACCCAACAAGTGGGAAGAAGGAAGGACCAAAGTTGGAGGCAGGCTAAGAGCATCAAGGATTTAATTAAAAACGGAAGTGATTTGAAAACACAAAACTTACTTAATGCTACTCAGTGTCATGATGGACCAAGAAACACTGTCTTCCAAAGTTAGAAAATGCAGTGTATTACCACTTTAAATGGAACAAGTTACCTTTTTCCAATCAGTCCCCCCACCTATGAGAAACAAAAACAAAAAACCAACATCCTTTCTTTTTTCTTTTTTTTTTTTTTTCAGGGAGTTTGATGGTAATGGAATGTTGTTGGGAACAGTAGTAGTCTATTAGTAGTATTTTGTTGTTAGATGAACTTTGTATTTAAACTCGGTAAAAGCCCATTAGCTGCCAAGAGAAAATGAGGAATAAATTCCCAAAACTGTACAATTTCCTTTAGAGAAGATTCAGAACCAAAAAACTAATCTACATGAAAATCTGTAGGGAAGTTGTTGAAAAGTTAATTCATAAACTTTTATTCCACTCACATGAACTTAATACATGTGTTCTCAACTGTTATGCTTAGCTTGTTCATGAAAATTTCATATGACATTAAAACAAAGCTAGCCAGCATCTCCAATGATTTCCCTGGGGACTGTTTTATAGCACTAGGATGTTAGACAAGTAGCAAAAAAAAAAAAAAAAAAAAAAAAAAGAAAAAAAGAAAAAAAAAAGAAATTAAATATATGTGTGTTTTATGTGTGTTTTTTTGGTTTGTTTTGATTATGTGTTTTATATACATTCAGTAATGAATATCAAGCAATTAATTTTACTGCATCTTTATCTTTACATTTGCTCTTAGATTGCCAAAACATTTAACTACAAATAAAATGAGTGGTGTAGCAAAAATAATGAAAGCAAACAGCAGGTAACTTGACCAAGAATGGAATGTGAACTGTCCTGCCCTTATCCAGGGAAGGCAGGGTCATAGCTAACGGAGCCCTCCTGCAGCCACGGTCACAGGTGCGCACAGGAGACTGAGTGTCCACAGTGGCGCGGCGCAGCCTGGACTGTCCTGGGGAAGCCATTCCTGCCACAGCGCTCTGAGCGCTCCAGAGTTTAAATACCCACCACAACTGCGCTTGTAACTGGGACCAATTACCCTGTTCATTCCCCACTGGGACAAACTAATATGCAGGAAGTTTTCTTTGTTTAGACATGGAAACAGTTTTAACACTGGCCCTTGGGAAGCCACGATATGCCAAATATTTATAACTAGTGTACAATTCCACATCCCCACACTGGTCGCCTCAAGATGAAAACAGAGCTCCCTAAATGTTTGCTGGCTCTTAAAGCCTGCACGCCGTGGGGAGCTCTGAGGTTCTCCCTCTCTCAGGCAAAAGTGGAGCAGATGTCAAAAGCCCCATCGCTGTGCCTTCCTCCCTGGAGACTGTGACACCGGGTCCCCAACCCTACCAGAAAACTCTGCAGCGAAAGTGCTTAACGACTACAGGCAAGTTACTTTCATCAGTTGATGGGATATTTGTGTATGATCCTGTGTCCCATTTTAAATTCCAAATCAGTTTCTGTCTTCACAGCATCCCTAAGTGATGAAGTCTTAGTTTCTGGCCTAAGAAGCAGGAGAGGAGGGAACCTTGGATGGTAGCAAGGCGTGTTTGTACATTAGAGGAGGCGATTTCTTGGACTCACAAATTTGTGTTTGGGTATAAACATTTCAAAAAGCAGACTCTAAAATTAAATCAACACTTTCATGATTCAAAAGTCATCAATATTCATAAAGTCATATATATTTTCTGTTATTTTTCTCTAAGGAAAGAACAGATTATATACAAGGGAGATGAAAAAAATCTAATGAGAAATGCACCAAAATATCGCTATAGTTTGTGAAAATGAAAGTGCTTTCTCCTCTGTTAATATTCTACAAAAAATATATCACCTTTATAGTAGAAAATGCTAAATAAATAGCAGACTTCATGGTTTATATCTTAGAATTAAACTAGACTTCACATCTGTTGCTCCTGAGAACAACTGTAGAAGGAGACTCCGTTTCCTGGTGAGGCAGTCCCTATCAGAAAGGCATCTAATTCTATGTACATTTTGAAGGTTTGTATTTTCACTCAGTGTCAGAGAAAGAAGATGGAGAGTTGAATAAATTAATTCTTCCTATATATATATCCAACTCAGAGAATGGTGTCATTAAATTGTTCTTATATCTGAGATAAAAATTATATAAAAATAAAGAAATTATGTAATAAAATATAATTTATACAAAAATCCAGTTATATCTGAGTTATGAAGAATGGGTAAAAGGCAACAGCAATTAAGGGTTCTTCTAATAAGTTTAACATTCCTTAACCTATATTTTATACAATGAGAAAGGTAGGGATATTGAATAATGCTATTCATTGTTTTTTCCTCAAACTCTTAAAGCCCAGAAGAATCTGTTATATCTATGAACAGTTATCAGTAATCACTTAAGACTTATAAAAATTGCCTCATTTTATAGGTAAGAGAACTGGTTCTTAGGGTGGCTAAATGTCATATTCATGGTTATTGAGAAGGATTATGGAAGATTTGGAACTTGAACCCAAGTTTTCCTACCTTAGTTTAGTGCATTTTTATATTTATTATTAGTCCTCATTCATATGATTACTTTCTTATAGGGAACATTATGTTCCC
The DNA here is from genome assembly GCF_963455305.1 of Plecotus auritus. Lineage (NCBI taxonomy): Eukaryota > Metazoa > Chordata > Mammalia > Chiroptera > Vespertilionidae > Plecotus > Plecotus auritus. The sequence continues at coordinate 105,843,622 of NC_137782.1, forward strand.
CCCACCCCTGCCCTGATCAATGTTTTCTCTTTATTTTATTGAGTTTCTCTGTTGAAGTTATGTCTTTCAACAAATTTGGAAAAAAAAATGGAAATTCCTTTTTAAATATTTTGTTTCTGTCCTATTTTTTAAATCTCTTCATTGTCCTATTTTCTCTATCTCCCTGGTCCTAAGGCCTTGTTCTCTTTTTTTTTTTTTTTCTCTTTTTTCTCCTTTTTATATTAGTAATTGCTATTAATTTCCCTTAAGGTTTAGTATCCTTCTTTCTGTCTTCTTGAGCTTTCTCTCAATCACATTAAGTACATTTTTAAATTTTCAGATTATGTGTTTCACAGTGCTAGGATTTCCACTTGTTCCTTTTATATTGTCCCTTTTGTTTTGATATTTTCCATTTGTTATGTTGTTTACAAGTATGTTTCCCATCATTACAATATCAATTTAAAACTCTTCTGACAAATGCAGAATTTGTCTCATCACAGAGTTGGTCCTCATTGACAGCCTTTTCCCCCTCCAAGTATGAATCATTTGTTGCTGTTTCTTTGTAGATTGAGTAATTTTAGACCAAATGCTGATGATTTTGTGTTATATTGTAGAGATTCTGGGACCTGCCATATTCCTCCCAGGAGTGCTGTTTTACTCAGGTGACATTTAACTGGGCTGAAATAAATCCTTAAACTGGATGATAAGTAGAAGCTGAAATATTCTGTTAACTTTGGCTGCACTACTTAAAATCTGCCCAGTGCATGGATAGCCCAAGGGTTGGGGAGAAATAAATGCATCATTTGGGATACTATATCTGTGGTTTTCTCTTTCCAACTGTCCTCTGGCCCTTCACCTCCCAGCTGTTGTGATGGCTTCTAAGCCAGTGCCTGGCTCCTCTGGCCAGGAAGACCGAATGTGTTCCTCTCGCATAGGTCAGCCACGTGGGGAGGCGCGGCCTGCCCCAAATCAAATGCTATGAAACTGGGGCAACTCACCCAGTGGCATTCCTTCTTCAAAGTGTAGAGTCCCCTTCAATTTTTGCTAGTTTTGGTCATCCTCCACTTACAGTATTTTTTAAGGAATAATTTTTTGGATAAGAACAATTTGACTATGACATGAAGTAGAACTATGTTAAAATTAACTTTCGTCTTTTCTTTTTTAAATTTATATTTAATTCTTATGATAGTTGAGGCATATAATTCAGTGGGTATGAGCAGAGAAAGACTACTTGGATTTAAATATTAGCTCTATCACTAACTGTGTCACCTCTTTGTTTCTCCTTTAAAAAATGAAAATTGTTATATTAGTACCAGTCTCATAGGAGTGTTTGTGAGCACCAAATAAGATACTATGTGCAAAATAGTTAGCATAGTGATTGGTACAAATAGATACTTGAATATCAGCTATTGTTAATATAATGAGCATTCTTTTATTAAATTATGAATTAGATACTCTCTGTCTTGGGAAGTCAAGCCACTAAGATTCATAAAGATCTTTCATTGGCTAGCTACACTAATAAAAGAGTAACATGCAAATTAACCATCACTCTGCTACACCCTCAAGCCACACCCACCAGCCAATCAGGCACGAGTATGCAAATTAACCCAACCAAGATGGAGGCCAGCCATGGAGTGAGCAAGAGGCTTGGGTTTCCCCAGCAATGGAGGAAGCCAAGCTTTCTGCCCACTCTGGCTGGCCCTGGGCTCCACTCAAGGCTACAAAGTTTCAATTATGGAAGACAAATAAATCCCAACAAAAATGGCTGCAACCACAGAGCAAGCAGGAGGCTTGGGTTTCCTCGGCAATGGAGGAAGCCAAACTTCCTGGCTGGCCCTGGGCTCTGGTCAAGGCTACAAAGTTTCAATTATAGAAGATAAACAAATCCCAGATACCAGGGCCTCTGCTTGGGTCACCAGGGGGCGTGGCCAGCCTGAAAACCACCACAGGCCCCTCTCCCAGGCCACCCCACTCCCCAATGGAACCCCCACCTTGATCCAGGACACCCTTCAGTGCAAACCAGCTGGCCCCCACCTGTGTACCAGGCCTCTATCCTATCTAATAAAATAGTAATATGCAAATTGACCATCACTCCAACACGCAAGATGGCTGCCCTATGTGGTCAAAGATCCTGCCCCCATGTGGACACAAGATGGCTGCCACAAAATGGCCAGCAGGGGCGGGCAGTTGGGAGGGATCAGGCCTGCAAGGGAGGGCAGTTGGGGGTGATCAAGCCTTCAGATGAGGGCAGTTAGGGGTGACCAGGCCAGCAAAGAAGGGAAGTTGGGGGCTACTGGGCCTGCAGGGAAGGGCAGTTGGGGGGAACCCAGGCCTGCAGGGGAGAGCAGTTGTGGGGGACCAGGCCTGCAGGGGAGGAAAGTTAGGGGTGACCAGGCCTGTAAGGGAGGGCAGTTAGGGGCAGTCAGGGTGGCAGGGGAGCAGTTAGGCATCAATCAGACTGGCAGGGGAGTGGTTAGGGGGTGATCAGGCTGGCAGGCAGGCGAGCAGTTGGGAGCCAGCAGTCCTGGATTGTGAGAGGGATGTCTGACTGCCTATTTAGGCCTACTGGGATCGGGTCTAAATGGGCAGTCGGACATCTCTCTAGGGGTCCCAGATTAGAGGGGGTGCAGGCTGGGCTGAGGGACACCCCGCCTCCCTGTGCATGAATTTCGTGCACCAGGCCTCTAGTTTTTATAATAAACTTTGTACCATTCCCAATTTGCAACCTTCCTCTGAAGTATTAAAGGAAACACATAAACACATCAATGTACTTAGGTACACCTGCCTTTGTGGAATCACTGAGTATTAGCTAATTAGAAATGAATTATTAAAATCTCATGAAGTTCTCCCCCTCTGGCCATTTATTTTATGTGGCTTACTTAAGCTTTACTTTTGCTCTCTAGCTGCCTAGACAGAAAAGTGGACATGAATTGGAACTTTATTTATTTAGGAGAAGCATCTTTTAATCAAAAGAACAAGTTTACTTTCTTGCATCTGGTTATGTAACTTTCTGCCATTCCATTTTCACTTTCAAAAGTCAATGTTAGGGGAGAGAAAAATGGTGGCAGAAAAGGCACACCTGTCATAAACCTCCACCCAGGGCCAGGCTGGAAATACAACTAAATTGGAGAACATTCACTTGGAATTACCAACTGAGGTCCAGCTGCGGAGGTGACATATCAAGGAAGGACAGAAAACACCAGCAGAAGGCTAGGAAGGGCAAAGTGGCAAGAGGAGCTGATGCAGCTCCCAGGGGTGGCAGGCCAGCAGATGAAAGAGGAGGGAGTGCTGTTCCCTGAGAAGATAGAGGCCCAGTGCCCAGGCTGAGCTCCCTAGCCCCAGAGCACCAGAGCCCACATAACATCCAGCTGCGACAGGTGGCATGCGGCTGGCCAGCAGACTGTGGCAGGTAGGAGAAAATGCTGCAGTTTCATTATTTATGTTCCTTCTCTAAACCCAGAGCACAGGAGTTTTCATTTACAACTACTCACCCAAAGCTTTGGCACAGGGAGGGAGGCATGGACTTGAGGTGCCTGAGGAGAGGCTGGGGTGGGAAGCAGGGCAGGCCAGAAGTCCCTCACTGGGTCATTCATATGTGTCCAAACCAAGATGGACATTTTCCCTAGAGGAGCTAGTTGCTCCCAACAGCAAGAATAAAGAAAAGAAACCCTACCCTAGGTGATATAGCCGGCCACACTCTACATTGTGAGCTTTACAGAGGAAACAAAGGCAGAGGCCAAGCTTACGGGTCTAAACAGTGTCAAGGAGCCCTCAGTGACTGGATTGGAGGAGGGGCTGTCTGCCCCACTATTCTGGGAACCAGACTGATAAAAACTCCTGGGTCCTAGCCATCCCCATTGGTCTTCATACAAGGATCTCTGTCCAGCCGAGGGCAGAGGAATATTTGAGCCACTCACAGAGGAGTAGCTCTGGACAGGAAAACACAGACACCTTCCCCATCTAAATAGCACCTCCCCCATCTGAAGCCCCATCAGAAACAGAATTTTGAGTGATTAAGATTGACAGCTGGCTAGCATGCAAAGGCAGATGGGACCCAGGAGAAGTTTGTTGAGCCAGCCTTGGGCCCCAAGCGGTTAACAAACCTACTTTAGAGCAGCAGTCACCAACTGGTGGTCCATGAGGTCCGAAAGGTTGGCAACCGCTGCTTTAGAGGACAGATTGGCCCCTCTGTTTATAGCCCAGGCCTGTGGAGACAGACAGGAGTGGATCAGTGGATGGCTTGGAGCTTCAAACAGGTTGCTAAAAGCCAAAAGACAGTGCCTGACAGTGATTAGCACCTAAGTACCTCACAGGAAGCCCAGAATTGGCAGACAGAAGAGTGGGGTCCTAAGCCAGAACCCATGGGGCACTAAACTCAGCTGAAACAAATACCACTCCAGTTTTATTTTTCACTTTTTTTCTCTCTTCTCTTTTTTCCTTCTGTTTTTCTTCTCTTTTCTCCTTTTTAGTTTTTCTCTTTCCTTTGTTTTCCCTCTTTTTACATTTATCTTCTTTATCTTTCTGCTAAATTGACTTGTTTATATTCTAGTCTCTGTTGTTTCATTCATATATCTAATTTTCTTCTTCCCCTTTCCTACTCAATTTTCCTTTCTCTTTTCTTTGTATCACTATTTAATTTTTTCTCTTTTCTTTTTCTACTGATATCTTCTTTTTTCTCTTCCTTAATTTAGGTCTATCTGCTTTCTCCTCTATGTTCCTTTTCAAAAAAATTTTTCTTGTATTTTCATTTATTTTATCCCTCCTTTATTCTAAACAATTTTCCTTCCCCTATTCCTCTAATTATTTATTCTTATTTTATTTAATTAAGCTCTGCATCTACATATTTTGCCCCCTATTTTTGTGTGTTTTTTTTTTCTTTATTGTTTGTTTGTTTTGTTGTGTTCCCCCCCCCATATTTTTTCTTTTTTTTCCCTACTAATTTTGCTTTTATCTTTCCTAATTTTTTTTTTGATGGTTGCTTTTGTTGTTGCTATAGGGGTCTTATGTACACTCCTGAATTGTTTCTTCTGTATTGTGTTTTATCTTGTTGTATTTTGTTCTATTTGGTCAGTACCTCCACAACAGCTTGCATGAAGTGGTCAGGGATGAACCACATAGTCAGACACCCTGATAGGAGAGTCCATCCATAAACGGGACAATAACATTTACTAGTAAGACCCAAATACAACAAGAGAACCCAAATAACTCTAGTAGGGGGCTTCCTTAGAGCACCAAGCTCAGGAGATCTGACAGAATGCCCCAATGGGTCCCACATAACACCTACTGTATAAGACCACCTCCAAAAAATCTGGGTGGCATAATAGTTTGATCTAAGACATAGAAACAAATATAAAGGCAGAGCAAAAATGGGGACACAAAGAAACAACCCCCAAATGAAAGAAAGGGAGAAATCACCAGAAAAGGGACTAAATGAAATGGAGGCAAGTAATTAGTCAGATAAAGAATTCTAAGTAATGGTTATGAGAATCCTCAAACATCTGAGAATTACAAGCAACTCAATGAGAAGTATAAGGAGCTGAATGAGAAATTCACCAACATGAATAAGAATTAAGAGGAAATGAAGAATGGTATAGCTGCAATAAAGAGCACCCTAGAAGGTTTCATCAGCAGAATTAAAGAAGCAGAGGACCAAATCAGTGAGTTAGAAGAGAAGGTACAAAAAACACCAAATCAGAACAGAAATTGGAAAAATAATTAAAAGCAGGACAAGAGTTTAAGGGAGCTTTTGAATAACATGAAATGAAACAATATCTGCATAATAGGGGTGCCAGAATGAGAAGCTAAGAAAGAAATAGAAATCTTGTTTGAAGAAATAATGACAGAAAACTTCCCTGACTTGGGGAAGAAAATGTAACACAAGTCCAGGAAGCACATAGATGCTCAATCAAGATGAACCCAAAAAGACCAACATCAAGACACATCATAATTAAAATGGCAAATGTTAAAACAAAGACAGAATTTTAAAGACTACAAGAGTGAGACAGAAGATTACTTTCAAGGGATCTCCCATTATACTGTCAACTGATTTCTCAATAGAAACACTTCACACTAGAAGGGAGTGAAATGAAGTATACCAAGTAATGAAAAACAATGGACAGAATCCAAAACTACTCTATTCAGCAAGGCTATCATTCAAAATTAAAGGTGAAGTTAGGTGCTTTACAGACAAAAAAATAAATAAATAAAAAATAAAAAATAAAGAAGTTTATTACCACCAAATCATCAAAGCAAGAAATGCTAAAGGGACTGCTATAAAAAATAAATAGAAGGAGAGGGAGGAACACAGGCATAAAGAATAAAAATGACAACAAACAAGTATCTATCAGTAATAACCTTAAATGTAAATATATTAAATGCTCTAAACAAAACACATAGGGTAGCTAAATGGATACAAAAAACATGATATATATATATATATATATATATATATATATATATATATATATATATAGTCTACAAGAGACCCACCTCAGAAGGAAGAACTCACACAGACTAAAAGTGAAGGGATGAAAAAAATTTTCAGGCAAATGAAAATTTAAAAAGCTGCGGTAGCAATACTTATAGCTGGCAAAGTAGACTTCAAAGTGAAGCCCATAATAAGATATTGAAGGCCACTTCATGATAATAAAGGGATCAATACAATAAGAGGATATAACTCTGATAAACATACATGCATCCAAACAGGTGCATCCAAATTATATATATATATATATATCTTCTGGTGGATATAAAGGAAGAGATCAATAGCAATAAAATCTTAGTAGGGGACTTTAATATGCATTTACATCACTGGATAAGTCTTCTAGACAATAAATCAACAAGGAAAAAATAATCCTAAATGACACACAAGATTAGATGGAATTAATTGACATCTTTAGAACATTTCTCCCCAAAGCTATAGAATATACATTCTTCTCAAGTGCATATGGGACATTTTCAAATATCGACCACATATTAGGACACAGGGTAAATCTCTACAAATTCAAGAACACTGAAATCATATCAAGTATCTCCTCAGATCACAATGGTGTGAAATTAGAAATCAACTAAAATAAAAACACTCAAAAACAGTAAGACACATAGCATGCTATTAAATGATAACTATGTTACCAAAGATTTCAAAGAATAAATAAAAAAAAATCCTGGAAACAAATGAAAGTGAACACACAACAACCCCAAATCTATGGGACACAGTGAAAGCAGTCCTGACAGGCAAGTTCATAGCACAAACTTGCAGTAAGTTATCTAACCCTACAACTTAAACAATTGGAAATATAACAACAAGAAAAGCCAAGAGTAAGTAGAAGGAAGGAATAATAAAAATCAGAGCAGAAATAAATGACATAAAAAGAAAACAATAAAAAGATCAATAAAACCAAGAGCTGCTTCTTTGAAAGGATAAACAAGATTGATGAACCTATAGCCAAACTCACCAAGAAACAGAGAGGACCCAAATAAACAAAATCAGAAGAAAAGAGGTGAAGTAACAACTGACAACACAGAAATACAAAGGATAGTAAAAAAATAAAAAAAATACCATGAAGGACTTCATTATAGACAAAATGGAAATATTCCTAGAAAAATACAATCTTCCAAAAATCAATTAGGAAGAATCAGAAAACCTGAATAGGCCTATAACTACCAATGAAATTGAAGCAGTAATTAAAAAAACTTCCAGCAAACAAAAGCCCTGGTTTGGATGGCTTCACAAGGGAGTTTTACCAAACATTCAAAGAAGAACTAACACCTATCCTCCTCAAACTTTTCCAAAAAATTCAAGAGGAAGGAACACTTCCAAGTTCTTTCTATGTGGCCATCATAGCTCTAATCCCAAACCAGATAAAGACACTACAAAGAAAGAGAATTACAGGCCATTATCCCTGATGAACAGAGATGCTAAAATCCTCAACAAAATTTTAGCAAATTGGAGTCAGCAGTACATTAAAAAGATGATACACCATGACGAAGTGGGATTTATTCCAAAGCTGCAAGGCTGGTACAATATTTGCAAATCAATAAATATAATACAGCCCATAAATAGATTGCAAGACAAAAAATCACATGATCATATCAATTAATGCAGAAAGAGCATTCTACAAAATCCAACACCCTTTTAAAATAAAAACTCTCAGCAAAATGGGACTAGACTGGTCATACCTTAACATAATAAAAGCCATATATGACAAACCTATAGCCAACATCATAGTTAATGGGAAAAAACTATAATCATTTCCTCTAAGAACAAGAACAAGACAGGGATGCCCACTTTCACCACTCTTTTTTAAAAGTAGAAGTCCTAGCCATAGTGATCAGATAAGAAGAAACAAATAAAAGACATCTAAATTGGAAAGGAGGAAGTACAGCTGTCATTATTCACAGACTACATGATATTGTACATAGATAACCCTAAAGACTCCATCAAAAAAACCTACTAAATTTAATAAATGAATTCAGCAACATAGAAGGATATAAAATTAACACTCAGAAATCTATGGCATTTTTATACACCAATAATGAACTCTCAAAAACAGAAACTAAAAAAAAAAAAAAAAAATCCCATTTACCATTGCAACAAAAAATTTAAGATTCTTAGGAATAAACTTAACCAAGGAGATAAAAGACCTGTACTCAGAAAACTACAGGATATTGGAAAAAGAGATAGAAGAAGATATAAACAAGTGGAAGAATATACCCTGTTCATGGATTGATAGAATCATTAAAATGTCAATACTAGCCAAAGCAATCTATAGATGCAATACAATTCCTATTAAAATACCAATGACATATTTCTCAGACCTAGAACAAACACTCCAAAATTTATATGGAACCAAAAAAGACTTCGAATAGCCACAGCCATCTTGACAGAGAAGAACAAATTTGGAGGAATCACAATACCAGATATCAAATTCTACTACAAAGCCACTATACTCAAAACAGCCTGGTACTGGCACAGAATGGGCATATAGATCATTGCGACAGAACAGAGAACCCAGCAATGAACCCAAGTCATTACGCTCAATATTTGACAAAGGAAGCAAGAGCATACAGTGCAGTTAAGACAGCCTTTTCAATAAATGATGTTGGGAAAATTGGACAGATACATGCAAAAAAAAATGAAACTAGACCACCAACTTACAGCATACACAAGAATAAACTCAACATGGTTAAAATACTTAATGTAAGACATGAAACCATAAAAATCTTAGAAGAATCTATAGGCAGAAAAATATCAAACATATGCCGTAGCAATATCTTTACTGATACAGCTCCTAGGGCAAGGGAAACTAAGGAGAAAATAAACAAATGGGACTGCATCAAAATAAAAAGCTTCTACACAGCAAAAGAAACCATCAACAAAATAAAAAGAGAGCCCACTGCATGGGAGAACAAATTTGCCAATGATATATCTGATAAGGGGTTAAAATCCAAAATATATAGGGAACTCATACAACTTAACAATAGGAAGACAAATAATCCAATTAAAAAATGGGCAAAGGACCTAATTAGACACCTCTCCACATACAGGTGGCTAAGAGATGCAAATTAAAACCACAATGAGCTATCACCTTACGCCTGTCAAAATGGCTATCTCCAACAAATCAACAAACTATAAATGTTGGCAAGGATGTGGAGAAAAGGGAACCCTAGTACACTGCTTATGGGAATGCAGACTGGTGCAGCCATAATGGGAAACAGTATGGAGTTTCCTAAAAAAATAAAATAAAATAATAAAATAAAATAATAAAATAAAATAAAAATGGGACTCCCATTCGACCCAGTGATCCCACTTCTAGGAATATATCATAAGAAATTGGAAATGCCAGTTAGAAAGAATACATGCACCCCTATGTTGATAGCAGTGCAATTACAAAGCCTAAGTGCCCATCAACAGATGAGTGGATAAAAACACTGTGCTGCATTTACAGTATTAAATACTATGCAGCTGTAAAAAACAATGAACTCTTAACTTTTGCAACAGCCTGGATGGACCTGGAGAGAATTATGCTAAGAAAAATAATCCTGTCAGAGAAAGATAAGTATCACATGATCTCACTCATATGTGGAATCTGCTGAACAAAATAAACTGATGAACAAAATAGATCCAGAGACATAGAAGCATGGAACAGACTGTCGAACCTCAGAGAGAAGGCAGGGGAAGGTTAGTGGGTGGGAAGAGATGAATCAATGAACTTGTATGCATGTATGCATAGCCATGGACACAGACAATAGGATGGTGAAGACCTGGGGCTGGGATGGGCTAGAAGAGGTCAATGTGGGAAAAAGGGGGACATGTGTAATACTTTCAACAGTAAAGATTTTTTTTAAAGTCACTGTTAGATGTACTGGTGAACTATTAAAAATTACTCAGGAGTTTAATAATTTTGAAACTTATATTTTTAACTCAAAAATAAATTTAAATTCCATTAACTGATGAATCCTCTTTCTCTTTATTTGGATTACCTCCAACTGCTGATTTGCAAGGGACCATGTTTTGCAAACATGTTAATAGAAAATATAGACTGGAGCCGAGAAATCAGTCTGTCTCCTTTTTTCATCTTCGGAAGCTGCCTCTAGATTCAGAGTTTTGTTTTGTTTTGTTTTTTAATTTAGGAGTATTATGGAAGTTTAAGAACTTGTGAGGGGATGCCTCAGGAAAGCAAAAGTTATAAACTTCACCAGACTCATGAATCATAGGCAAAATATATTCAGAATAGAAATTTCTATGATGTTCAGACATCATCTCAACAGTGCTTCCTTTGCAGGGCCAGTCTAGCCTGAAATCCAGCCATTGCTGAAATCATATTATGTCATCATCATTTTTCCAACATTGTATTTGTCTAATCTATATAGCATCCCCCAGGCAAAGGTCAAATGAAGTTTTTCAAATGTTGTTGGTAAAGTAAATTTACATGTTGTCATATTATAAATTAATAATAATAATAATAATGTTCTATTACAAAGCAGATATTTACAGTAAGGGATTAAAAACAATTTAACAGAATACATAAAGATTTAGCATGAAGCAATGCTTAGGAAAATATTACAGAAGCTACCAGTGCTTCTAGCTATAATATATTATTCAGTTTCATAAGTTTTAAAGTTATTTTTCCCAATAAGAACTGCAAAGAGTTGGTGAATGACTTTACCCCATTTTGATCAATCACCCTTTCTATACAGTATATGAAGATAGATAAATGAAACTTTCCTGCATTCATATTGAATATTTATATATAATATTTTATTCTAAATAATTGTAGCTAAACTTCCCTTGAACCACATTAAAAAGCAGAATGCAAATTGTCTGTATATTGTGGTTGCAATTATGTAAAAATATGATTGCCTATGAATAAAGGACTGGAAGGGAATATGCAGAAATTACTTTAATTATATAAGTATGATGGAAATTGTAGGAGTTTTACCCACACACACCATTTAAATTTCATGTAATATTCTGTTGTTTTTACAATAATACACTGTCAGCTTAAAATTGCATTAAGTAATTTTTAAATTAAAACTTTTATTTTTTTACTCTTCAGAAGCTCCTGCTGCAAGCTTCTTTATCTATTCCTCTTGCAGTGAATTAATTCAGTTATTCACTTAAATGAAGTTGACTGAGTAAACTATGTGGTGGCCACCAATTGTCACATCAATTGATTTCCTCTCACGTCTTCAGTCTTTACTGATTCTCCCTAAGTGCTCCATATTTTGTTTTAGAAATGCTTTTACAAACAGAAATTTTCAAAAGCACAGTCCAAAGAAGAGTATATTGAACTCCCATGTATGCATCATATTGCAGCTCTACTGCTTGCCTACTTTTCTTTCACCATCCCATAACCCATACGTGGAAGTACTTTGAAGCATATCAACGTTCCTGATCAATATTAACATTGCAGAGAGAGAGCCAGATCTTATGGGCCTTGAAGTACTATAGGATGCATGCCTCACCCAGGAGATAGTCTTGACAAGTAATTGAACCTAAATCCAATCAAGCCTCTAGATCGTTCTTAGAATTGGAAGGAAATACAGATGTTAGGAAACACTCCATTTTTTATGATGGCACTAGCTTCATTCCAGTCACAACCAAGTTTCTTAAAAGAACAAACTCTGAAGCAGGTTCATGTAATCAGAGTGTAATTAATAGCCCTGGCTGGTGTGGCTCGGTTAGTTGAATGTCAGTCATCCCTTGTACTATTGCTGCTGATTCCGGGTCAGGGCACATACTGGGATTTAGGTTCAATCCCAGGTCAGGGCATGTGGGGGAGGTAACCAATCCATATTTCTCTTTCACATCGATGTTTCTCTCTCTCCCTCTCCCTTCCTCTCTCTCTAAAATCAATTAAAAATAATTTTAAAATACGTAATTCATAACCTCTTTGATATTCCCTCTTTGGCAAATCACATATCTCCGTGGATAATCGGCTTGCCAAGCTCAGTGACATGTTCTCATTCCCCATCATTTCTCTTGAGAGCAGGACATGGAACAGACTTAACCAGCTGCCACTTTGGAAACCTCTCCTCTATTCTGTCTGCTACTCTAAAGTCAGCTTCTCTTTCATTTGAATGATCGCTACTCTTGTTTCTTTATCCCTCCTCCTTTTCCTTTACTTATCTCCTACTTTTGAATTCCCTGTCCCTCAAAATCCCTTGCTTTTATCTCACTCTCTCAATGATTTTATCTGTTGGGATGATGCTTATAATAATCACTATGTATCTATGCTAATAATAGAGGAATATTCAAAATTGTCCGGGATGCCATCATAGTAACAGTAACAACAGAACAGCAGGTTGTGGGGGGGCGATCAGGCCAGCAGGGGGGACAGTGGGGGTGACCAGGCCAGCAGGGGAGGCAGTAGGGGGCAACCAGGCTGGCGGGTGGGGCAGTTAAAGGCAAACAGGCTGGCAGAGGCAAGCAATTGGGGGTGACCAGACCAACAGAGGGGGCAGTTAGGGGCAATCAGGCAGGCAAGCAGGTGAGCAGAGTTAGGAGCCAGTGGTCCCAGATTGTGAGAGGGATGTCCAACTGCCGGTTTAGGCCCAATCTGTGGAATCGGGCCTAAACCGGCAGTTGGACATCCCCCAAGGGGTCCCGGATTGGAGAGGGTGCAGGCTGGGCTGAGGGGACACCCCCCCCCAATGCAGAATTTCGTGCACTGGGCCTCTAGTATAATTATAATAGCTAATTTTTTGAAGGATCAGTCTATGCCAGGTTTCATAGTAAGTTCAGGCTTTGCTTTTGTGATTTTATTTAATCTTTGAAACAACTATAAAGGTATAATCTCTTACTTCTTGTTTTTGTAATGAGAAAATTCTGAGCATTCCCCCTAGAATGGAACAGTTATGAGTGAAATAAGTGAGTGCCATCCTCCCTGCATCTGATTGCAGAGATCAAGTTCCTAACTGTTGGGCTGTGGCTCTGCTCACTGCCACTCCAGGAACTGCGAGATCTAACCTGGCCTCTCTGGTAAATTCGTTTCTCATCATTCCCATCCCATTCAAATATCTGCTTACCTTTCCACAAAAATGGCATACAAGGACCTTCACACATTTAAGATGATTGCTCTTCCCCTAAAATCCTTCTTTCTCTGATTATTCTACTCATTTCAATGCCATCATCACTGTCATTCATATTCAAAACACGGGTCTTTAGCCCTGGTTTTGCCTTCTCTGTCATCACCCATATCTACAAAGTCACTAAGATTCATTGACTTTTTATCTTCAAAACCTCTCTCAATTTACAAAAGGAACACACACAAATACATACACACACACATATATATACAACATATATACAACAGCATAAACCACCAGCAAAGGACTTTTTTTTTTTTAATATATTTTATTGATTTTTTACAGAGAGGAAGGGAGAGGGATAGAGAGTTAGAAACATCGATGAGAGAGAAACATCGACCAGCTGCCTCCTGCACACCTTCCACTGGGGATGTGCCCGCAACCAAGGTACATGCCCTTGACCAGAATCGAACCCGGGACCCTTCAGTCCGCAGGCCGACGCTCTATCCACTGAGCCAAACCGGTTTCGGCGCAAAGGACTTTTTAAGATAAAGAATTAAGAAATCATACATAAAAACAGATGGTAGCCATCTTTCATATCAATAAATGTAGATAAAGTTATCAAGTGAAAGAAAAAAATGTTTTAAATTGTATCAGAAAACAAAGTGTGTGAAAGCTATGTTTAAAATAAAATTACTTAGAAATACTAAAAATAAGAGTTTAAAAATATACCAAACACTAATGAAAAGAAAGCAGTAATTATTTATTTAAAAACTGAAATAAAACAAAAGCATACTTCATAATGAGAAGGTATACAGTATAACCCCCAAAGCTAGTGAGAGACCCCACTCAGACTCACTGGGATTTTTGTGACTTTGTGAGATTTGTTCACCTGCTCTCACTGCAAACACACAGTCACAACATTAAATGTTCTGTAAACTGTCTCGCCTTGAGAGCAACACAGCACAATGGCTGTGAGAACAGCTCTCAAGGCTGATGCCGAACTTCAAGTCCCAGCTCCAATTACTTTCTCAGCAACATTGGAAGTTACTTAATCTCTGTGCCTTGGTTTCCTCATAGGTAAATTGTGGCTAATAGTATTAACTCACAAGGGGCTTATAAAAAATAAATTCATTAATACTTGTAAAGTACTTGGAATAGGACCATATAGATATACAGTAGGATATAAATACTTGCTATCTTTATATATATATAAAAGCCTAAGCGACCATTGCAATTGAACAACCGGAATGACAGATCGACCAGTCGCTGATGCGCACTGACCACCAGGGGGCAGATGCTCAACGCAGGAGCTGCCCCCTGGTGGTCAGTGCACTCCCACAGCCAATCTCCCATGGCCCCTCCCTCTGGCCAGCTGGCCCCCATCGGTCCCTGTGCTAAACCATTTGTAGAGACTTGCTTCTGGGTTGGGGTTTTGTACATAGCAGAGCAGCTCCCCCACTGCGATCTATTGAAAGTCAGCCCTTGACACAAGGGTTTGAGGTGCAGTAGTAAGGGAAGGAAGAGAGGGGGAGGTGGGGAACCGCATGGTGGCGGGGCACCGAGGGCAGCATCAGTGTCCCATGTCCATTCCTTCCACACCCAGCCTGGCAACCGTCGCCTCCTCTCCTGACCCCACCAGGGCCTTTGGGCCTGGGCTGGGATGTGGAACTGGGGGTGGGTGGTGGCGGACGTGGTCCCTTTTCCAGGAGGGCCGAGGGCCGGGTCCCTCCTCAGGGCCAGCGGCCAGCTTCCCGTGGTCCCTCCCTGCCCCCATGCACAAATTCGTGCATTGGGCTGCTAGTTGTTAAATAAATATGTATATTTCTCTGGCTAAACAAATTTTATGTTGTTTTTTTTTTGACTACTGAATAAAATACTATTTCATCAAACCTGAAACTTAAGCTCTTTTTTTTATACTATAGTGTATCTTCCCAGCATTAAATGCCATTTGTTCTTACTCTAAATGGTGATAAATCAGATGACTCACCCAGTGGATTTGACCACTTCCTTCTTCCATGTGTTAGATTCTGTACTGGTCTCCAGATTGAAATGTGCCCCATCATCTCCGTCTGGACATTCTTCAAACCTTGGTTCTAGTGCCACTTTTTTCTGACCCAGGCAGAGCTGATTTGGGTCTCCTTATAAATCTCATCACTTTTTGTAAGTAGCCTATGAGACTTATGGACTAAGTGACAAGAATGTCACATTTTTATCACATTTTTATTTCCCTAGATTTTAAGCTCAATCAGTAAGACAGGGTGTACTCATTACTCCTTTGTAAATTCACGGTATCTGATACATGTAGTCTGTTACATGGTGTAACAGTACATTCACACTATTGTCCACTGAAGGATAGAGGTGATGAACGACTGTGTGTCACACATGCACTAACACATCATAGACTCTGAAAAGCTT
Organism: Plecotus auritus; assembly: GCF_963455305.1. Classification (NCBI taxonomy): domain Eukaryota; kingdom Metazoa; phylum Chordata; class Mammalia; order Chiroptera; family Vespertilionidae; genus Plecotus; species Plecotus auritus. The sequence continues at coordinate 105,859,549 of NC_137782.1, forward strand.
CCATAAAAACTTAGAAAAGTATAAACAGTTTCTTTCCAAATCCCTAAGTTCTATAATGTCCTTCTTTCCCCATTGTCCACCACAGGTGGCCATTGTAGTACATTCACACTGTTGCCCACTGCAGATGGCCACTCTAGTACAGTCACACTGTTGCCCACTGCAGGAGAATCACTAGGTAGAACAAAATGTCATAATGGCCTCTATTGGTCATAGCTGACTAGTCCTCATACTGTTTATGGATGAATGAATCTAACTAAAAGTACATCAACAAGACTCAACTGCCTTTCACTTAATATTTTTATACAAAATAAAAGAAAAAATATAATCAGATAAAATTACATGTGTGAAGAGTCCCATTTCTTGGCAAACTAGCATCATCATAAGTAAAATATGGATGGAGTGCATTTCGTAAGTAGAAACAACAATTGACCTCAGAAGTCAGAAAACTGTGCCATCTTAAATAGCCCTTCCACCTTCCTGATCTGCCAACTTAATGCTTCCTTCTTACACCTTTTCTTCAAGGCCCTCCTTCTCCAAGAAATTCCTCAAGAAATTCCAGGTGAAGTACCTTGTGGGTAAAGTGCTGCTCTTCATCCCAGAAAAGTTGATTAGCTCAACAACACACAAATGACACAAGCCCTCCCCATGCCTATCTCAATATCTGGTTTTAACTTAATGATTAAGATTGCTCTATGTTCTCATTAAGGGGAGCAGTTGGATTCCACTTTAATTTGTTCTAAGCCCATGACTCTTTTTTTTTTTTTTTTGGTAGCAAAATCATTATAGAATTCTAAATTTTGGTAAAACTAATTAGCATGATTCACAGTGGCCTAGAGTGGCAATTATTCTAATCACACTGCCTTTGAGAAAGTTTGTACTATTTGGTTTGACGTAAACATGTAGTTTAATGAATGACTTTTTAAAAAGTTAATTATGTAGGCAAGGCCTAATCTGTTGGTAGTCAGTCTTCAGAAATGTCCAAATTATATAAGAGGCACAACAATTTAGACACAGATATGGCGCAACTCACTAGATTGATAGAAATTATCATTCCTAAAAATATTTAACCTGCAGACTCTTGTTTGTCATTGACAAGCTCTAGCCTATTTTTCAGGACCTTACATGTAAAAGGCGGTGAAATGAACTGATCCACATGTTGTAAATTCATTAAAACCAGGCAGTGTCTTGCAATTATAAATTAAATTGGTACATCTGGAACAAGGAATTCTGGGGTTTAGAGGTTTTTGTGATTTTGCCTTATCATAAAATAATAGGAATCATGGCTCTGATTTTTATTTTATTAAAGGAATCATTTCATTGTTCTACTTGGAAAGGTATGTAAAACGTTTGGAATACACATATGGGTCGGCTTTGCCCATGTTGTGTGTTAATTTGGCATTGTTAACAACCTGCTTTCCCTCCAGTGTACATATTTTTAGTTAGTCAGAAAGTATTTAGTTGAGCAGTTTTCTTTAATTTCCACTTTTCCCCCCAGAGGGCTTTTTTACTTAAAATGTGTTGAGAATTTTTATTGCATTTAGGTTTGTTTGAATTATCACAAGTATCATCGTTTTTATGTGCTAGTTGGATAAAGACATTTTAGAATCCCCCTAGAAACATCCTATAGACATGATTTGCTGGAGGCAAGCTAACACCACAGATTAAAAGTCTATGTCAGGACAAAAGAAAATATCATAGTACCTTCAAATCTAAAGGGCAAGTATTTCTATCTTTTTTCAAGGACACTGAAAGACCTATTTAGAACTTTGCCTAAAACACCCTAAGGTGTCACTTTCCAGTCATTCATTACAGCCTCCATTTGTACCCATGTCCCAGGTACAGCATAAGCTAGGAAATCACAGAAACTCTTCCCACGGCAGATTGGCTGATTCATGCTAAATAACTATAGTGGTGGCCCAGGAAAATGAGCAATGAAACATCCACATTCCCTAAATAGGCAGATAGCAAACTCTCACTGATTGGAAAATATTTCCTATCGCTTGCCCCCTGGAGCAGATTTCCTGCTCACTAACAAATGTAGATAAAGCAACATCCAGTGCTATCAAAAATAAACAAATGGCCCTGACTGGTTTGGCTCAGTGGATGGAGCGTCGGCCTGCAGACTGAAGGGTCCCAGGTTCGATTCCGGTGAGGGGCATGTACCTTGGTTGCGGGCACATCCCCAGTGGGAGGTGTGCAGGAGGCAGCTGATCAATGTTTATCTCTCATTGATGTCATTGATGTTTCTGGCTCTCTAGCTCTCTCCCTTCCTTTCTGTAAAAAATCAATGAAATATATTGGGGGAAAAAAAATAAAAAAATAAACAAATCATTCAGAAATACTCTAGCAATTTCTGAGTCAATAAAAGTTTTATTTGTTGCTGAAGCTGCTTCCTGTTGCATCACCATTGAATTCAGATTGGTCACTGAAGGAGGTGGCCATAGACTCCTTCCTTCCTGACTTGCCTTACTTAACCTGCATTAGCCAGTTGTTTGCTAGGCTTGCATGCAAAGGAAAAATACTAGTAGTTCAGAAGAATGCTTTACTTTTAAGTTCAGGTACATCTTCCTACTTTGTTTTATATTGTTATACATGCTAGCATATTAAATGTGTTCTTTTAATTCATACTCATCTTTTTTTTATTCATACTGATATAGAAGATTCTATTCATAAAAGGTTCATGCAATGGCATATAAATCAGAAATCCAGTCCAGCAGGTGTGACTCAGTGACTGAGTGTAACCTATGAACCAGGAGGTCACAGATTCTTGGTCAGGGCACATGCCCGGGGTTGCGGGCTCAACCAGGATTGAGGGCTCGACCCCTAGCGTGCAGGAGGCAGCCAATCAATGATTCTCTCTCATCATTGATGTTTCTCTCTCCCTCTTCCTCTCCTTCTCCCTTCCTCTTTAAAATCCTTCTTACTTCCTCAAATATAAATATATATATGAAATCCACACTCAGACAGGAGCATCTGCTCTTTTCAGGATAAATGCTCAATATCAAGACAACTTTCAAGTTCTCAACTTAAGTAGAATAAAAAGCAAAATAAACTTAAGGTTTTAAGTCAAAGTAAATAGTCTGAGCAGATTACTAAGGAGTAAATTCAAGGCATGTTTGCAATTTGAGTAATGTTTTCATAATTGAGCAACATCATAACCCAAGACCTAAAATCAAGGTTAGCACTGTAAGGGTGTGCTGATCACACTGCTGGCAAGTTGCCTGTGTCTGGGAAGAGGACAGAGAGGAAGGCCATGGGGAGGGGAACCCGAGAGCACTCCAATGTGTTTTTTGACCAGCCCTTTATGACAGCACTTTCCCCTTCTAACTCCCCTAAAATCCCCATCATCAAGTCAAAATGGCAAGCTCTTTATTCTCCTATTGAGTAAAGATGTCCAAATACATATTCACCATAAACATATGGTTGCTTCTTAGCTATAAAGGCCAATACTGTCATACCACTTGTTAATAGTTAAGTTTGAAACACCCTCACCAAAGCAGCATCACCTTCACAACCCCCATGGGTAGCTCCCAGAGGTCATTAGATCTTCATTCAGGACCCAGCTTGAGCCCAATGGCTAACACCCATTCTTAGTGGTCAGTAGCTTTATCTTAATAGTTGTTAAATCTATATATACTAGAGGCCCTGTGCACGAATTCATACATGGGTGTGGTCCCTTGGCCTGGCTGGAGATCGATACTGAACGGGACTGATTGGGGCCAGCTGGCTAGGGGGAGGGACCGTGGGCGGTTGGATGGCAGTGGGAGGTTGGCTGTGGGAGCACACTGACAATCAGGGGCAGCTCATGCATTGAGTGTCTACCCCCAGTGGTCAGTGCACATTATAGTGACCGGTTGTTCTGGTCATTCTGCCGTAATGGTTGCTTAGGCTTTTATTATATAAACTAGTGGCCCAGTGCATGAAATTCATGTATGGAGGGGGGTGTCTCTCAGCCTGGCCTGCACCTTCTCCAATCTGGGACCCCTCAGGGGATGTCCGACTGCCGGCAGTCGGACATCCCTCTCACAATTTGGCACCGCTGGCTCCTAACTGCTCACCTGCCTGCCTGCTGATCACCCCTAACCACTCTGCCTGCTGGCCTGCTTGCCCCAAACTGCCCCCCCGTCAGCCTGATCACCCCCAACTGCCCTCCCCTCCTGCCTGATCTCCCCTAACCACCTCTGCTTCAGCTCTGCCACCATGGCTTTGTCCAGAAGGATGTGCGGGAAGGTCTCCTGGAAGGTCTCCCAGTCTAATTAGCATATTACCATTTTATTAGTATAAAGTAGAAGCCTGGTGCATGAAATTTGTGCACGGAGGAGGGGTTCCTCAGCCCGGCCTGCACCATCTCATAATCCAGGACCTTCTGGGGGATGTCTGACTGCCAGTTTAGGGATCCCTGCAGGATCGGGCCTAAACTGGAAGTCGGACATCCCTCTTGCAATCCGAGACTGCTGGCTCCTAACTGCTCACCTGCCTGCCTGATCACCCCTAACCCCTCTGCCTGCCTACCTGATAGTCCCTAACCACCTCTGCCTGGTTGCCTGATTGCCCCTAACCACTCTCTGGGGGCGGGGCCAGCCTGGGTGAGGGGCTGTGGTTGTTCTGGTCTCTGGTCATTCTTGTCGTCTGCCATTTCTGTCGCTGGGATTTTATTATATAGGATAAAAGCCTAAGCAACTGTTCAACCAGTTGCTGTGATGCGCACTGACCACCAGGGGGCAGACGCTCAATGCACATGATCAGGCTCCCTCCAATCTGGATTGGGCCTATGGAGATCAGGCTCCTTCCTGTCTGGATCGGGCCTGAGGGGATCAGGCCAAAACTGGCTCTCCACCATCCCCCAAGGGGTCCTGGATTGTGAGAGGGAGCAGGTCAGGCCGAGGGACCCCACTGGTGTACGAATCCATGCACCAGGCCTCTAGTAGTTTTAATATTATTCTTGATTAAAAGCAAGAATATTCCTCCAGAAAGTTGGGAGAAGAAAAGATATTCCTTTTTCCTATCTCTCATTTGCTCAAGAACATGTGTAAGCAAGCAGACATTAAGCAGATTCTCTCTAAGACCCTGTGGCAATGAGAATTGGGAAGGTACTTTTTCTAAGTAAACTGTGCATGAGTGATGAAGGCAGGCACAAGGCACAGGCCAGGGGAGGCAGCCCTAGCACGATTCTCCTGGGAAGAAGCTCTAGGGGCCCAGATGTGTGTGTGTGTGTGACAAAAATTGAGACCCTGGATCAATTGGCAATGGGAGCGGGACAAATAAGAAAAAAGAAGGAGGAGGAGGAGAAGGAGGAGGAGGAGGAAGAGGAGGAGAAGAAGAAGAGGAAGAAGCCACAGGCAAACTTGGCCCTACTTTATTATTTTCCAAGAACTAGTTTGAATTAACAAAATGTCTTAGCAAAATGTTTCATTTCTTTTAAACAAGTTCCCATTCATTTTGCAAACTAGACTTCACACATTGCTCCCTCTGTGGTTGTCTCAGCACAATACATGTGTCTGACTTCACTAGTAAAAAGTTGCCTGTTTACTAGTGTCATAGAGCCTTAAAATAACAGGTCACACTTTAGTATCCAGAGCCCTGTACAATGTTGCACATAGTAAATCCTTCATTAATGTCAGTGGAAAAGGCTTACGAAGAACCAGCAGTGAGCAGACAAATGTGGGGGAAAGGTGGTAATATTACTCTATATCTGGGATGGCAGGTGAGGGCCACTTTAAATGAATAGATAATTTATACTTTCTTGGAAACACATTCCCAAAGTCCTTGAAAATTCCTCTGTAGTCTTGTTTACATTTGAATTTAGCCAGCCAGAATGTAAAGGTGATTTGTTCAACAAGATAATAACATGTAATCCTTCTCTACATTTTTATAAGTACAGGGTTAGGAGCAACTAAATTACTATATTTGTGTACACAGACAATGCTCTACCCCAAGTTATCCTGCTGAGATGAGCAAGGCCAATCACAGCAGGGAGACACAGTGCTCTAGCCTGTGAACTATCGGAAAAGTTGACACAAAGAGGGCATCCCATTTTAGATTAACCGGGTACAATACATCTCTTGAAATCTTAAGACATATCTTTCTTTTCCTTACTTCTGGGGGTGAGAACAAATTTTTCCACCACAGAGGAACTTCCAGGAAAAACTCATTTCCTATATGCCTCCTCCACCAGCAGGCCAAGTGGACACAGTATAACTGGAGACATATGTCTTCTTCCTCAGGCAACTCAGGCTGCCATGACAAAATTCCATATACCACATGGCTTAAAATAACACGAATTCATTTTTTCACACTTAGGGGAGCTGGAAGTCTAAGACCAAGTGTCCAGATAATTTGGTTCCTGCTGAGAACTGGCTTCTGACTTACAGATAGATACCTTCTTATTGTGTCCTCACACGCAGAGAAGGGCTCCCTTCCCCTGCAGGGAGTGAGCACACTCTGGTATCTCTTCTTGTAATGACACTAATCATATTATGAGGGCCCCACCCTCTTGACTGCATCTAACTCAAATTATGTCCTAAAGGTCCCATCTCTAAATACCATCATATTGGAAGTTAAGGCTTCAACATATGTATTTGGGGGAGGGGGGGTGACACAAACAGTAGGCCTAACACCTTCACATGATGAGGCAATGGGCATGGCCATGAGGAAAGAGTGGATTTGCTATTTCCTGTAGAGAGAAAATACTAGTACCTACATATCTACTTCCAGCTGAATGTGAGCTTGCAAAACCATGACCCTCTGAACTCAGCACAGGACTGCACATGAATGTAGGATGAGGAAATGAGGGCAGGAATGTTGAATACAGTATGTACTAAAATGTATGCCATGGAACACTGGTTCTTAGGCAGTTCCTGAGGTTCCCAGGTCAAAACCATTGGGTAACTATCCAGTAATCATGAGCAGAAGTTCCCAGTTTCTACATATCAGCAATAAATATCCCACAGACATAGTATCCCCCAGAATTCCTTTTGGAAAGGTTTATCTGAGGAATGCCCATTTGTCCTGTTGCTACTTGTAGGATAAGAAGAAAAAAAACATGGCAATCACAGGAACTTACCATGAAGCACAAAGTATTTGTTTAACAGAAAATTGAGAGGCTGCTGTTGCTACCCAAAAAGGGTTTGCTCTGTCTCTTAAATAATAAAAAGTTCCAATGCCATTAAAAATATATGCTCATCCACCCACCATTTGTTCAAGATGGTGTCAGGACCCCTTCCCACTCATAGAACAAACCTGAACTGAATAATGTTCATGATGTACTAGATCTTGAGTTTAGATAGAGGATGCAAGGTGTGTACACAGACTTGTATATGGATATTTCTGCCTGATGAGAAGACAAGAGTTCATTGAATGCTCCAGCAGGAACTTAAAGGATCAATTAAAATCATCTGCCAAAACTCACATGAAAAAGAAGTCTGAATAGGCCAATTTCTATTAAAAAATGAAATATAAATAGCCTTTGAAAATATAAAACACCAGGCCCAAATGGATTCACTGGTGAACCCTACCAAACATTTGAGGAGAAAATTATGCTGATTTTCTATACTCTCAGAAAATAGAAGCAAAAGGAATACTTCTAAATAATTCTATGACTATTCTATTAGAATAGTTCCTAAATCATTCTAGGAGGCTGGCATTATCCTAATACCAAAATTAGACCAAGACTTTACAAGGAAAGAAAAATACAGACCAATATCTATCACGATCATAGATATAAAAATCCTCAACAAAATCTTAACAAATTGAATCCACCAATGTATAAAATGAATTACACAACATGGCAAGTGGCATTGATCCCAGGTATACAGAGATGATTTGATATTCAAATATAAATCAATGTAATCTATCACAATATCAAACTAAAGAATAAAAATCACATGATCATATCAATAAATGGAGAAAAAAACAGTTGACAAAATCCCGAACCCAGTCATGATAAATGTTTTTATGGAAAATGAGAGGACTAGGAATAGAAGGGAATATCCCAACTTGGTAAAGAATTTTTATGAACATCCCACAATGAACATCAAACTGAATGATGGGTAACAATAAGCTTTCCCATTAAGATCAGAACAAGACAAGGATATTCCCTCTCACCAACATTTTTTAACATCAGACTGGAAGTGACAGATAATGCAAAAAAAAAAAAAAAAAAAAAAAAAACACACAAAAAAGGAAATAACAGGTATACAGATTGTTAAAAAAATAAAACTATCTTTGTTCACAGATGACCTGAATCCTATACAATAAAAGCGTAATGTGCAAATCAACTGATTAGTGGAACGACCAGTCACTATGATGTGCATTGACCACCAGGGGGCCGATGCTCAAAACAGCTGCCCCCTGGTGGTCAGTGCACTCCCACAGGGGCAACACCGCTCAGCCAGAAGCTGGGCTCACAGCTGACGAGCCCAGCAGTGGTGGCAGGAGCCTTTCCCACCTCTTCTGCATGCAGCCAGTAAGGAACAAGGAGTCCTGGACTGGGAGAGGGCATAGACCAGGCTGAGGGCACCCCCACCAGTGCATGAATCTCAGGCACTGGGCCTCTAGTATGTATCTATCTACACTAATAAAAGAGAAACATGCAAATTGACCGTACCTCCGATACACCCACAAGCCATGCCCACCAGCCAATCAGGAGCGAGTATGCAAATTAACCCAACCAAGATGGCAGCGGCCACAGAGCGAGCAGGAGGCTTGGGTTTCACGTGCAATAGAGGAAGCCAAGCTTCCCACCCACTCTGGCAGGCCCTAGCCTCCGCTCCAGGCTACAAAGTTTCAATTATAGAAGATAAATAAATCCCAGATGCCAGGGCCTCCGCTTGGGTTACCGGGGGGCGTGGCCAGCCTGAAAACCACCACAGGCCCCTCGCCCAGGCCACCCCATGGCCGAAGGGAACCCCCACCCTGAGCCGGTACACCCTTCAGGGCAAACCAGCCGGCCCCCACCCGTGCACCAGGCCTCTATCCTATCTAATAAAAGAGTAATATGCAGATTGACCATCACTCCAACACACAAGATGGCTGCCCCCATGTGGTCAAAGATGGCTGCCCCCATATGGACACAAGATGGCCGCCACAAGATGGCCAACAGGGAGGGCAGTTGGGAGGGACTAGGCCTGCAAGGGAGGGCAGTTGTGGGTGATCAGGGCATCAGGGGAGAGCAGTTGGGAGGGACCAGGCCTGCAAGGGAGGGGAGTTGGGGGTGATCAAGCCTGCAGAGGAGGGCAGTTAGGGGTGACCAGGCCTGCAGGAGAGGGCAGTTAGGGGTAATCAGGCTGGCAGGGGAGTGGTTAGGGTGTGATTAGGCTGGCAGGCAGAAGCGGTTAGGGACAATCAGGAAGGCAGGCAGGCAAGCGGTTGGGGAGCCAGCAGTCCCAGATTGTTAGAGGGATGTCTGACTGCCAGTTTAGGCCTGATCCCTGTGGAATCAGGCCTAAACCGGCAGTCAGACATTCCCTGAGGGTTCCCAGATTGGAGAGGTTGCAGTCTGAGCTAAGGGAACCACCCCCCCACCCCCCCAGTGCACGAATTTCATGCACTGGGCCTCTAGTATAAAAATAATTGATATAAAAATCCTGAAATTATTAAGTGATTATATTAAGGTTATAGGATACAAGGTTAATTAATATACAAACTCAACCTCTTTCCTATATAACAGCAGTCAAAAAATAAATAAATATTGAAACTAAAAAAATACCATTTATATTAGCACCCCCCAAAATGAAGTACTTGGTTATAAACCTAACAAAATATTTACACCATCCATATGAGGAAACCTGCAAAACTCTGATAAAACAAATAAAAGGAAAACTAAAGACACAGAAAAACATTCCATGTTCATAGATAGGGTGACTCAATATTGTCAAGATGTCAATACTTCCCAATGTCTAGTACTGATTAGATTGCAAACCCAAGCTAAGTTCAAACACACTATTTTGTGGATATCAACAAACTGGTTCTAAGGTTGGTATGGAGAGGCAAAAGACCCAGAATAACCACCACAATACTGAGGAAGGACAAAGTGAGAGGATTGGTGCTACCTGACATCAAGACGTAAGATAAAGCTACAGTAATGAGAGTGTGCTGTTGTTAAAGAATGGGCAAATAAATCAAAGGAACAGATCAGAAAGCCCAGAAATATACCCACATATCAACTGGTCTTTGACAAAGGAGCAAAGACAATACAATGGAGCAAAGGGAGTCTTTTTCCAACCAAGATGCTGAAACAACTGGACATCTCTGTGAAAAAATTAGATCTAGTCACAAACCTTACTCCCTTCACAAAAATGAACTCATAATGGATCACAAATGTAGCTATAAAATGCAAAATTATAAAACTCTTAAAAGATAATATGGGAGAAAATCTAGATGACCTTGGATTTGGTGATAACTTTTTAGTTACAACATCAAAGGCACAACTCATGTAAAAGAAATAATCAATAAGCTGATTTCCACTAAAATTAAAATTTTTCCCTCTGAAATACAATGTCAACTCGATGAGAAGACAAGCCCTAGACTTAGAGAAAATATTATAAAAAACATATCTTATAAAGGACTGTTAGCCAAAATATACAAAGAACTTTAAAAATGCCACAATAAGAAAGCAAACAACCCAATCATAAAATGGACCAAAGGCCTTCACAGACACTTCACCAAACAACATGTACAAATGGAAAACAGGAATCTGAAAAGATACTCAACATTATATGTCCTCAGGGAAATGCAAATTAAAACAATGATATACCACTACACATCTATACTAAAAAAATGGTAATATGCTAATTAGACCAAACATCTTCCGGACATCCTTCCAGACAAAGCCACTGTGGCAGGGGCAGAGGCAGAGGTGGTTAGGAGTGATCAGGCTGGCAGGGGAGCAGTTAGGGGGCAATCAGGCCAGCAGGCAGAGGCGGTTAGGGAAAATCAGGTCTGCAGGCAGAGGCAATTAGGGGCAATCAGGCCAGCAGGGAAGTAGTTAGGGGCATCAGGCCGGCAGGCAGAGGTGGTCAGGGGTGATCAGGCAGGCAGGCGGGCCAGCGGTTAAGAGCCAGAGGTCCCAGATTGTGAGAGGGATGTACGATTGCTGGTTTAGGCCTGATCCCACAGTCGGACATCTCCTGGATTGGAGAGGATGCAGGCCAGGCTGAGGGATCACCTCCGTGCATGAATTTCATGTACTGGGTCTCTAGTATATTAGAATGATCAAAATGTAAAAGCACTGACAACACCAAATGCTGGTGAGGATTTGGAGCAACAGAAATTCTTATTCATTGCTGGTGGGAATGCAAAATAGTACAGCCATTTGGGAAAACAGTATGTTAGTTTCTTACAAAACTAAACATACCCTTACCCTATGATCTAACAATCACATTCCTTGATATTTATCCAAAGAGTTGAAAACATGTCCATGCAAAATATGCACACAATGTTTATATCAGCTTTATTCATTTACTATTGCCAAAACTTGGAAGCAATCAAAATGTCTTTCTGTAGGTGAATAGATAAATGATAGTCCATTGAGATAATGAAATATGATTCACTTCTAATATTATTCACTATCTAGGCTTGAAATAACATAGAAGAAATGTTAATGCATATTACTATATGAAAGAAGTCAATCTGAAAAGACTATACACTGTATAATTCCAACTATACGCCATTTTGGAAAGCAAAAAAAAAAACACACCTATGGAGACAGTGAAAATATCAGTGGTTGTCAGAAGTATGGAAGAGGGAAGAATAGAGAGGCAGTGCACAGAAGATTTTTTTAGGGCAGCAAAACTACTCTCTGACACAACACTGGTTCATAGATGCCATTATACCCTTGTACAACACCAATACCAAACCCTAATGTAAACTATACACTCTAGGTAACAATGATGCATCAATGTACGCTCATTTATTGTACCAAATGTATCACTCTGTCAGGGGATGTTGATAATGGAGTAGCTACCCAAGTGTTAGGGTGAGGGCTGTATGGGAAATACTTCTGTGCCTTCTATTCCATTCTGTTGTTCAAGCATGTCAAACTCGCGGTCCATGGGCCACATGCGGCCCACAATGAATACTTTTGTGGCCCAGCCAATATAACAGTATGTAAGAAACATTTTAATAAAAATTTCATAACTTAAGTTTTAAGTTATAAATAATTATTAATAACTAACTACAGCAGCGAATATTTTAGCAGCCGATGGCCACATCATTAGTCTTGGACTGACTTGTTTGGTGTGCACAATAGGAAATATTTTGCTTTCAGAGGACAAGAAAAATAGGTTTATTGTGTTATGCTTATTAATTTGTGCTGTTATTCAGTGTCTGGTAAGTTAATGTTCAAAAAAAATATTAATTTTTATTAAAATGTTCTTATTTTATGTTAACAATTACTCATTTACTTCAGCCCTTTGTATTCAGCATGTCTCTATCAAAATAAACCTACGTTTCTATGAAAATTGAAGCTTTTGTTTTTTTTTGCGGCCCACATAAACTTAAACCTTATTTATTTGGCCCTTGTTAGCCTTTGAGTTTGACATGCTTGCTGTTGTCAAACTAAAACTACTCTAAAAAAGTAAAATCTATTTAAAAATCATCCAGTTCATCCCTCATTTGAGAAATAAGACTGAGAGACATTGTCAATTCTCCAAAGTCAAGTAGTGAAAGAATTAGAATACATATTTTTCTCCCTGTTGGTTCAGGCCTCTCTCTCCAGAAACCCAATGTGGTTAGCCATTGGAAACAGTGTGTATTGATTTTATTTAAGGAAAAATAAAGAACAAAGTTAGTTTGTAGTTAGAAATTTAGTCATATGCTTAATCCAATCACGGTATACATGGAATAAATGTCCGAAACAAAAAAACTGCACTAATCTTCTAGCCTAGATCTTGAACTATCTAAGTCTCAAAGGGGTATAACATAGTTATGGAGGAATTTCTTCCAACAGCATTAATTAATATATATTATTTGTAATATTAATAACAATTAATATTAATTGATACTTGCTGTGTGAACGGTTTTGTGCCCAGTCATTAATCTGCCAATCCATCGAACATAGTAGTAGTATCAGCAGTACTTTACAGAAGAGAAAACGGAGGCATGGGAAAGTCAAGACACTTGGGTCTCCTGGCAGTAAGAGTAAGATGTAAACCCAGTTCTGTCAGATTCCAAAGTCCATGCTTCTAACCACAACATTATGCAATCTTCATGGGAGACCGTGTGGGTGATAGTGTTATAACTCTAATACACAGAAGATTACCTCTTTATGATGTCATCAAAGAAGTAATGAATGGAACAGTGTGGTTTGACTTGTGTTGTTTTACAGAAGAGGAAACTGAGGGAAATGGGAACAACTCTAGTGAAAGCAATGAGCTGAATGCCTGCTTTCATCATTAAGGTCAAGCATGTCAGACTCGCAGCCCACAGCCCACAACGAATATTTTTGCGGCCCAGCCAATATAAGGGTATGTAAGAAACATTTTAATAAATATTTTGTAACTTAATTTTTACAATATCCTGTTATACATAACTATTAATAATGAACTACAACATTCGCTAATGACTGGTTACTATAATCTTGTTGCATTAATTTCCCTCACATGCCTTACCTTACATGCAGGCACACCATTTCTCTCCACTAATACCAGCAGCGAATATTCTAGCAGCCAATGGCTATGTCGTTAGTCTTGGACTGACTTGTTTGGTGTGTGAAACAGGAAATATTTCACTTTTGTAGAACAAGAAAAATAGGTTTATTTCTGTTACACTTACTAATTTGTGCAGTTATTCAGTGTTTGGTAAGTTAATATTCAAGAAAAAATATTAATTTTTATTAAAATGTTCTATTATTTTATGTTAATGATTACTCATTTATTTCAACCCTTTGTAGTCAGCATGTCTCTATCATAATAAACCTACATTTCTATGAAGAATGAAGCTTTTGTTTTTTTGCAGCCCACATAAACTTAAAGCTTGTTCATTTGACCCATGTTAGCCTTTGAGTTTGACATGCTTGATCTAGGTCCTATCTCACATTGATTCTCTCCCAATGCCTAGAGGTAGCGATGGGTGACCTAAAGAATAGCAAGTAACTATTAAATTTGTGCTAAGCACAAAGCAGGACTCAGTACATGCTTGAGTAAAGAAATCGTCAATAAATTTCTTACAAGGAACATGAAATGTCTGATTTCAGTTTTTAATAAATAGTTGTTAGAATATAACTAGACCTAAAGGAGATTTAACTCTTGGAAATCTTGACTTAGTTGTAAAGGAAATGAATTTCAGTTCAGCTTTTTTCATAAATAAAATAATCCAGATATGCTTGGTGTGGGGATTTGGATGAATTCAGGACTTACCTCATGCACTCACACACGTCATGCAATAGTCAGGTATTCCAATATGACTTAAAATAGCACTTATGTTCAAGGAGAGTAATAAAAAAGATGTTCAGCCATAATTACCTATTTAGTGAAAAATAGTTTAAGCCAACTTGGGATGCCTAAATTCACTATCAAACCAGGGAAAACTGTCTTAAGCACACATTTGTCTTTCTGTGATTGGGCTAGGAGGGTTTAGAATTTGAGAAGGAGCATGCAAATGTTTGCCCCTGCAAGTCATTTTATATCCGACCATCTCCTGTAAAGATACCTTCCCGTTTTTTCAGATGTTACTTGCTAATGAAATTATTATTGGCTACCATTATTTCCCCTCTCCCAGGGACTATACAATGTTTACTTTTCTGAATTCCCCAGGAGACTCCCTCCTCGCCCCTCCCGCCCCCCCCCCCCCCCCCCCCCCGCCCCGTGGGCAGCACTGCTTGGCTGCACCCTGGTGGTAATTAGTAATTAGTAAGTGGTGCTGAGGAGTGTCCCACGTCTGGCTGCACAGAGGTATGATGACAGGAAGGTGCAAAGAATCCAGAATTCACATTTGAACAAAAAGTAAAATAAGAAACCTTTGAAATTGGAATTGTGCCATTTCTCTACCTTTCCAGCTAGTTAAGTGCTGGCCTGTAACTGGAAAAGGAGCAGACGTGACCAAGAAAGGTGCCACCTCCAAAACTGTGTGAGGTGCCGATGGAAAGAAATGCCAGGAATAATTAATTCAAACAAATGTAAATAAGGAAAAGGATAAATGGAAAAAATTCAAAACCTACTGGAAAGTATAAATGAAGAGCCGTTGAGGACTGAATGTGTAAACCACCAAGTTCTTAAACTTGGAGGAAGCAGGAGGGAGAGGAGCCAAGTTTTGATTGATTGCTTTTGAAAATGTGAAAGTCACCAATAATCAAAAGGCTCTCTTTTTAGATAATAATTATTGAGGGAAAAGCCAAAGCTAAAGAAAGTGAAAATATGGACAAATGCAAAATAGATGAGAAAACATTAGCAGACATGCATTTAAAAACCTATATTAAGAATTCAAGAATAGATTTGGTGGATTTTTTTTCCAAAATTGTATCAAGAAACTTTACTTCAAATTCACAATATAAGTTTACATACATAAATAGTAATAAAAAGGATTTGTAAAGAAAATGTATTTAGAGTTTAAAATATTACATGTAAATAGTTATGTGCTGTTCAAAATAATTTTTTTTTCTAAATAAGTGTTGTTGTTTTTTTATTGTTCAGATAATGACCCCAAATCAATAGGGGCAAACTATAAACATACATATTTATTTATGCACATCTTATTCTCATTGTTAACTAAAATCATTTCTGATTTTTTTTTTTTTTTTATGTTTTCCATGTCCTTTTTCATGCTGTCTGACTGCCTGGGATCAGGCCTAAACCAGCAGTTGGACATCCCCCGAGGGGTCCTGGATTTGAGAGGGTGCAGGCTGGGCTGAGGGAACCCTCCTCCCCCCAACCCTGTGCACAATTTTCGTGCACCAGGCCTCTATATATATATATATATATATATAAAACCTTTGCTTCTTAAGCAAATACAGGAAAAACTTTTTTTCCTTTACTATTAGAAATAGGCTTATTTTTCCAATGGAAAATATACTCATATTCTTCAAAAGCATAACAGAGATAACATGACCTTGACAACTCTCAGGAGGCTGGAGAAAGGGAGGGTGTGTATGTGGGGAGATAGCAGGTCCTGGTGTTTGTTCTCAGGACTGCAGTAACTCCTGGGCCTCTAAAGGCTTTAGTGTAAAAGTACCTTTTTTTTTCTTTGCAAGGTGACTGCCTCTCTCCCCCTACCCTGTTGCTACCACTTCTGCAGTCTTTTTAAGGGTAGATCTGTAGCTCCAGCCCTCTAGGATAAATACTTAGGGAATTTAAATAATAATTTCCCATATTTTTCTTTTTTTGAGTAGACTAATGACATGAAATCTTCCATATAAGAAGAGATTTTAAAAACAGAAATAAAAAAAACAACCCTACAGTAAATAAATGAGTACTCACAAAAGGATGGACTGGGACAGTAGCCTTAGAATTTTATTTTATACTAACCCAGTACAACAAATGGGTTTTGAATGGCATAAAGTCCAAACAGTAGAGACTGAGGATTCCCTAGATTCATAAAATGGTGAAGTGCAAACTAAGTTCCCCAAAGATAAGAAAGCAAGTAAAGATAATCAATCAGTAACCAAGTTACATTACAGACAGACAGGAACTTCTACTAACTAAGAGTTTCTAGTGGCTCATGCCTTGAGAGGGAGAGCCGGAAAGGTCCTCAAGATTAAGAATTCTTGGCAGCTGCTGGGAAGTTTCTGCAATCCCTGCCACATGTTCAGCCTGCTGCAAGTAGCTGGGGCCCCTAGCAAAGTGAAATATGCCCCATCTTTAAACAAATTAAACCAAACAACAAAAACACAAAACAGCAATTAACAGGGACACTCTATGTACAATATCGATAGGAACACACAACCTACAGACAAGACTTAATACACCAGAGTCCTTTCCATGGATCTTTCAGAAGATGTCTTATAGTGCCCGGGACTTACAGCTAGAATGTGGCCCAGAGGGCTCCTGGGTGGGGTGGCCAGGGAGCACCCACAAACAGCCTGCTTTTCACAGATCTCATCATATTCTGCTCTCCATAATAAATGTTGACTGGCATCCAGAGATGTTTTGGCCAATATCTGTCAGTCCTAAGGAGTCATGTGATAATTTTCAGACAAGGCATTAAGGAGTCCTTTTATAAATAGGCTGTTAGCCCCATTTTCTCTGATACTCTTTCTTATTTCTTTAAAGGTATTAAAGGAGAGCGGCTCATGAATTCTATTACCTTATTGATCTTGCATAACTGGTTAAGCCAAAAGCTCTCCTTCTAACATGGCTTTCCTGACATAGGATTCCATAATAGAGGCTCTAGTTGATGGACTCTCCCACACCAGAGGCAGAGGATAGGGAAATATTTCCTCCAGCGACAGGGCTTTGGCTATTAAAGTCTCTACAGGCTCTATTTCAGGAGGAGGGAGTCGTGGTAAATCCTCCTGTTGCTCTGTAGGCTTTTGTTCTTCAATATGAAGTGGGCATAATGCAGCTCAAATAAGAGCCCACATAGTTAATGATGATAAGTCACTCGTTTTCTCTTTAAATTCCTGGGCCTGATTTCTCTTTCAATTCCTGCCCACTTGTTCCCAGAGATTAAGGTAGTGTTCCAGCATCAGGGAGCTAAGGATCATAAATTATAGCAGTTTGTAATACATTTTTTAGTTGTTCTTCTAACAGAGGCACCACCCGCTGTTAATAACTATTTTAGCACTATGATATATTGCTGCTGTTCTGTAGACAACTGTTGTCCCATTATGAAACCTTAGCTGAGAAACAATTCCCTCGAACTTGGAAATCCCAAGTGTGCTCCAATGACTTACTGTGCAGTTACTTTCATCTTTTTCCTCTTCGCTTTTGAGGTTTTTGTCGTGTTTTATTGTGTTCCTCGGTCCTCACATGGGGCACCACTTGCTGGGGCTGACCAGCAGATCCTGAATGAAGGATGAATGATTACTCTGACACATGTTTCTGTGAAAGAGAGGGCTAAGGGACTGCCTGGCTAAAGGAACCAGACAGCCTCGTTTGCCTGCTTCCTTAAGCTTTTATTGTACCAACAGCTTGAACTAAAATTATCCTCTAGATACTATTAGCAGTGTAAGTATGCTTGAGAAAACACATGTATCTGTAGTGTCTTTAAAACAAGGACATTTTGAAGTCTAAACATAAAGATTCCCATAAAATTACTACTGACTACAGAACAACTGGGAGCTCTGCCACAGTCGGCAAGGTTCCCCTAGAGGCCTCCAACCTTTCAGAGAATTCCCCTTACAGACTTTCCAACCAAGTCCCATGCTTCCCCACAACACATCACTGGAGGGATTGTCCCTTAGGCTCAATGACTACAAGGATCAGATAAGATTACAGCAGAGATGGTTCTATGCAGGGGCCAACTCCATGGAGCTGGACTCACTTCAGTAGGTATTTGGGCCTGACCAGTTTGTCCCTTGAGTGTGTTGCTAGTAGAGGTGGTTGGGTTGAAATCTGGTGTGGTCTGAAACTGTGGACCAGTGTACACTGGTTTTGGAGCCTCCCAGAAGGTGAAAGGTCAGCCACCACCTATGTTCTGCCTGGGCCACCTGGCATGAGTTACAGAGTGATCTGAAGATGACTGCTTTTTGTGCTGGGTGTGCAGGTGCGTGTGAGAGGCCAAGCTGTGAACAGAGGCTGGCTGCCACTAGTGCTGAGCCTGGGACCACTTAGCAAGAGACACAGGGAACACCAAGGCCAGGTGCTGCTTGTTTGAGAGATTTTAGGAATGTCCAAGACAAGACATTTGTATGCAAAAGCCAATGGAATGGGCTTAGGTAGGACAAAAAGTACACTGGGGCAGGGTCTCAGGGAATCACCAGAGTGGGGTGAACAGTGTGAGCCAGGCTGAAGGAAACTTAGATATGGTGCCCACCTGCAGGGTCTGAGGGGAGAGAGCTTAGCAAAGAACAATGGCCTCTGTCAGCACTTCTCTATGGGATAAAACTGCCCCGCCTTCCTTTGTCCTGAAGCCAGACAATTCAGGGCTGGGGCCCCTTGTTCCTCAGGGGGTACCTCTGCAACCTAGAACCCTCCCTGATTTTTATTTCCCACATGTGGGTATGGAACCAGGCACTCCCATGTCTCTACCCCTCCTACCAGTCTCCACTTCGTTTGTTCTTTATATCCTTAGTTTCAGGACTTCTGATCCTCTGGATTACAGGTTCTGAGTAACAGTTGTTTTGTAGTCAGTAGTAATTTTGATGTGGTTGTGGGAGGTTCTGAGTACTGTGTTGACCTATGCTGCCATCTTGACAAGAACTTCCAAGAATGGATTTTTAAAAGAACTGCTCTATTCCTCTCAGAAGAAAGAAAAAAAAAAGTTTCAGTAAAAAGACTAAGTGGCATAGTTAAAAAGATGAGAAACAAGTTAAAATGATCTCCAGAACTTAAAAGTAAAATCAGTTTGATATAGCTTGTGACTTAAACCAGATTTTTAAAATATATATAAGTACATGTATATATTTATATAAATCTATACATACATTAGTATATATATTTAAATTCTGTTTCAATTGGGGGATAATGCTGAAAGTATAAATAATTATCTATAATCTTGCTTCATAGTGAGAACCACTATTAACAACTTATGTATATGTTCTACATATGTAAATTAATATCCTATGTGACAAAAACACACTAAACATATTATTTGGAAAAACAGCTTTAATAACTTGAAATATTTTGTGAATATTCTTCTATAGCAATAATAGTCTTTACAATGTTATTTTTAATGTACACATGACATTCTATTTTGTGAACTTATCACAGTTTATTTAATAAGTTCCTTTTTTAGATTACTTCTATTTTTTCCTCTATTATCAACTATGCTGTTGTGAACATTATTGTCTCTAAATTTATGAATGCTTATATCCTTAGGATAAAAGCTTAGATTTCTTTGAGATGGGTCAAATACACAAGCACTTTACAGGTTTTGATCTGATACTAAGGAAAATGTCCATCAAAAGTCTTGAATCAATAATGCTGTTACCATGTGTGAACATCTTCTCAGGGAAACCTTAGCACACCAAGTGTCTGCATTCTTTTTTCAGTATAAGTTTGATGGGGGAAGACAGGATATTATTGCTTTAGATTTTAATTAGTAGTGAAGTTAAACATATTTTTGGCTATTTTAATGAATTGTCTATCTGCATCCTTCATTAAGTTTTTTACCATAGGGTAAGAGTAAAGTTTGTACTTCTTTTAAAATGAAGTTCGTGAATTTTGATGCTCTGGGTACATTTTCTGATTAACCTTGACATGCATTTGCCTGTATTTTCAAGAGGACAGAACTTTGCTTTATAAGCTACTTATTAATTCTAATGTTTCTCTATTTTCTAATGCATTAATTTGCTTTTCTCCTGTTTTCCCTACCTTTACTTAATGGTTTCCTTTAAAGATACCTGAGATGAAAGTTAATTTATTTACTGTTATAATCCTACAGCAAGGGTCATGTCTATTTGGCTCACCATTCATGTAGTTAGTGTTCAGAATATAGTAAGCAAAAAGTAAATTATTTATTAAATTAATTAATTAAAATGTAAGGATATAAATTTTCCTATGTTTGGCAATTTCCATAATTTATTCCATTATTTTCTAAATAATCTGAAATTAGAAGTAGATTCCTTATTCACCCTAAAACAAAGTGTGAAATAACTATTATATTGTTGAAATTTTTCTCAGATAACATGACAGGTACAACTCTTATTCAGTAAAATAAAACTGTAGTTTATTTTTATTTACTTTGTTGCCTGGCAAGTTATCAATTTTTAAAAATTTTCCCAAAGTTGAAGCAAGACAAAATTTGCAGTCTTTGCATATATCTCTCAAATATTTCTTAGCAACAAAGAGCAAAATAGAAACCTAGTTAGAGACACTCAGCTGACACCATCTTAACCAACTGATCAAAGTCAGCATTGCAAATAATTAGACATGTCAGTCTCATGAATCCCCTGATATGACACCCTGAGACAGAACCAACACCATCTGTGGTATTCAATCAGAACATATCAGTTGAGCCCAAATTGAGGAACAGTCTATAAAACAACTGACCAAGTACTCTCCAAAAACGTCAAGACCCTGAGAGGTAAGGACAAGAACTATTAGAGGCTGAAGAAGACCAAGGAGGAATGCTGGGTGGGGTCCCGGATTGGATCTCGGGATAGAAAAAGGACATTAGTGGGAAAGTGAGTGAAATTTGAATAAGGTCTTCAGTTAAAAAAAAATTGTGCCACTGTTAATTGCACATAAAGTGTGAACTTTAGGGGAAGCTTGGTGAAGGGCAAAGGGACCTGTTCTAGTATTTTTGCAAACTTTTTAAAAAAATCTAAAATTGTTTTCAAAAAAGGTTTAAAAATCTTCATCTGTTTAAATGGATCACTCGACTCTATAACCCGATAACTTCTTACTTATCAGGAAATCTGGGAAAACAGCATATCACATGAATATTCTGAAGAATAAATAAATATGTAAACTCTCTCGGCTCATTGTACAGATTCATCAAATGTTTAATGAAACTAAAATAATCGTCATAAGTGCTTCTGAAGGTAATGCATATTGTTTATTTGTAAAATGTAAAGTTTGATGCAAGTCTATTAAATCCATATTTATTTTTATCCACTTAATCTGCTGAAGACAAAAAAATGGGTATCAAAATCTTCCTTTCATTTTTAATTTAAAAAAAAATTTAAATAGCCCTTGTGGCAGCACATGTGGATAAATTCTCATGACTGTGTGAAGACTTCTTCTTTGTGCTTTTTTTCAGCTGATGTCAATGATGCTATGGCTGCTTCCTCTTTACTTGCAATTTCCTGATATATAATTTCTTCTTTTTAATTCCTCTCCATTGGAGGTTTCATTTTTTTTGTTAATAATTTATAATTATTTACGTATTTGAGATCCTAGTCTTGTCTGTCATGTGTGCTGAAAGCATACTGTCTTTATCTCTTGTCTCTTGATTTAAACAGTTAAATATAGGCCTGGCCAGCATAGCTCAGTGGTTGAGAGTTGACCTCTGAACGAGGAGGTCACAGTTGGATTCCCGATCGGCCACATGTTGGGGTTGAGGGCTCGATTCCCAGTGTGGGGCGTTCAGGAGGCAGCCAATCAATGATTCTCTCTCATCATTGATGTTTCTATCTCTCCCTCCCTCTCTCTTCCTCTCTGAAACCAATTTTAAAAATATTTAAACAGTTAAATACATGTCATATCCAGTGATACTTGTTTTCTTGTTTCATAGTTATTGGGAAAGGAAGTATATTTGACAAGTGTTGTCATTTGAAGCTTTTGCTATGGCTCCACCTCAGGTTGGGTGGATGCCCACTCAAGTCTCCAGGCAGAGGTCAAAGACAAAGGGAAGCCTACATTGGCAGGACACGGAGGACCAGCGACCTGCCAGGCGTCAGAAGTCAGGAAGGAAGTGGCTATAGCTGTGACCTTTGGTTTTGGGCCAAATCATTTCTTTGTTCAGTTTGAGGTGGCAGCCTAATGTCACCAACTTTCTCTCAGGCTTGCCAGCTTTCCCTAGCAACTGAGCCCGTGTTCTGCCATATTCTGTCCTCACCAAGCACCTGTCAGGAGCAAGAGCTGAGGCCAAGCCGTGGCCTGCTGCAGGGCTTATGGGAGACCTGGGGAGTTCATGTATGATCTTTTTAATTTTAGTTTTTATTGAATTTATTGGAGTGAGAAGAGTTAATAAAATATAGATTTCAGGTGTACAATTCTATGATACACCATCTGTATATTGTATTGTGTGTTCACCACCCAAAGTCAAGTCTGCCTTCCATCACCATTTATCCCCCTTTACCCTCACTACCACCTCATTTCCCTCTGGTAATCACCACTCTTGTCTGTCTATGAGGTTTTTCTTAATCCCTTCACCATTTTCCCCAGTCCCTTAACCCCCTGTCCTCTCACAGCTGTCAGTCTGTTCTCTGTATCTAGGACTCTGTTTCTGTTTTGTTAGTTTATTTGGTTCATTAGATTCCACATATAAGTTAAATCATTGGTAGTTGTCTTTCTCTGACTGGCCCACCTCCTTGTCCAGTGTTGTGATCTCACTCACTAGCGGTCTCTTCCACTCCTCCCCTGGCCAACATTAGAGTTTTCCCTACATATAAAATGTAAGTTGGTCCTCTCCTTTAGTTGGCTCTCACCTATGTTGCATCACAGAGGAGTATAGATGACACTTTCTTCCAGATGCCAACCTGGACACTAAATTAATTTTTTTGCCCATTTTTGTGTTATGTTAGGAGAGTAGGGAGATAAATGTATAAAGTAAAAATGTCACACTGAACTAAAAAAACACCTTTCAATGATTGGACACACCAAATACTACCAGGTGACTAATTCTTATGGGATAAAACCAGGTGGAAACAAACAAGTTTCTTTTTTTTTTTTTTTAATTTAAATATGTTATGGTTTTTTCTGGAATCCATTTTTTTACTTTAGCTGGGGAAGTTGAAAATTACAGGCATAAAAAAGATGGAATATGGGGAGGGAACAATAGAATTGGTTGTATTTTTTAATTCCTTTACACTTATCCATATGATTTAACTCTTGTTAAGTTTACTTAAATTCCCAAAGTTTTTTTTTTTTCAGATGCAAATGGGTACAGTAGCTGAACTTCCTGCCCCAGAGGGTGTCTGAGGAAGTGCTGTAGGTAAGATTCAGCTGAAAGGAGTCTGTCTCACACAAGGTGTCACAGAATCTAATGAATGGATTCTGGGGCAATGGTTGAGGAAAAGCTCACACTCCCATTCCATTCCAAGAGTCAGAGAGCCCAGACATTTCATTGCTGGACCCAACAACATGGGCCACTGCACTGCTCAGGGATGTTACAATTTACTGTGAGGATCCCACAGTCCTGGTGGTCAAAGCTAATATAGAGAACCAAGGCTGTGGGCAAAAGTTGAACAAAACATGGGCCCTGACCACAAGACTGTCCCAGCCTTGCTCCAGAAGGTTGGATCTGCTTTGTTCACTTGAACCTCATAACTATCCCATGAGAAAATTGCTTTATATATGCACCCCTAGGTTCATAACAGCACAATTTATAATCGCTAAGATTTGGAAACAGCCTAAATGCCCATCAGCAGATGAATGGATTAGAAAACTGTGGTACATCTACACAATGGAATACTACGCTGCTGTAAAAAAGAAGGAATTCTTACCATTTGCAACAGCATGGATGGAACTGGAGAGCATTATGCTAAGTGAAATAAGCCAGTAAGTGAAAGAAAAATACCTCATGATCTCACTCATTTATGGATAATAAAGAACATTATAAACTGACTAGAGGCCCGGTGCATGAAATTTGTGCATGGTGGGTGCGTCCCTCAGCCCAGCCTGCACCCTCTCCAATCTGGGACCCCTTGAAGGATGTCCGACTGCCCATTTAGGCCTGATCTAAATGGGAAGTCAGACATCCCTCTCACAATCCAGGACTGCTGGCTCCCAACTGCTCGCCTGCCTGCCTTCCCGATTGCCCCTAACCGTTTCTGCCTGCCAGCCTGATCACCCTTAACTGCCCTCCCCTGCAGGCCTGGTGCCCCCCAACTGCTCTCCCCTGCAGGCCTGGTTGCCCCCAACTTCCCTCCTCTGCCAGCCTGGTCACCCCTAACTGCCCGCCCCTGCTGGCCATCTTATGGTGGCCATCTTGTGTTCACATGGGGGCAGCCATCTTGTGTGTTGGAGTGATGGTCAATTTGCATATTACTCTTTTATTAGATAGGATGAACAAAAATAGATACAGAGGCAGAGAAGCATCAAAGAGACTGTCAAACTATAGCGGGAATGCTGAGAAGGTGGTGGGGAGGAGGTAAGAGATCAACCGAAGGACTTGTATGCATGCATATAAGCACAACCAATGGACACAAGATACTGGGGGCAGGGGCGGGGGTGAGGGCATGTGCCGGGGGAAGGTCAATGGGGAGAAAAAAAGGAGACGTATGTACTACTATTTGTAATACTTTAAACAATAAAAAAAGGGTTCAATTAGATGATCACCTTATTTCCAAGTAAGAGTTTGTTGAAGTTAATTGTTCCATCCTTCTCATAAAATCCCATAGAAATGCCTTATGTTAATGTTATTTATAAATGTTGATTATGACCTCATAAAAAAGTATATCTTATAATTTAAAAATTATTTATTGATATTTACTGATGGCAATTCACCACTTTGGAAAGCAATTTTATAATTCCTTAAAAACATATGCATGCATTTATCATAATCCCATTCCTAAGTATTTACCCAATTAAAAAACATCTGTCCACATAAAGGTTAATATGAAAAGTCCATAGCAGTTTTTCATAATTAGCAAATACAGAAAATAATGCAAATTTCCATCTACTGGTGAAAAACAAATTATGGTATTCTCATATAATGGAATACTACCCAGCAATTAAAAGGAAAAAGCTGATACATGCAGAGGCAGACATGAATCTCTAAAGCATCATGCTGTGTCAAAAGTCCAGACACAAAAGACACCTACGTTATGATTCCACTTATATAAAATTCTAATAAAAGAGAACCATAGAAGCAGAGAGCAGAACAGAGGCTGCTGGATGCCAGCAGCAGGAATGGAGACGGGCCGCAGGGCAGGGGACCTTCTGGTGCAATGAGAATGTTCTTGATGGGGTGGTGGTGACAGTCTCACAACCATGCAGTACATAGCTGTCAATGCTCAAAAAAGGGCACAGTTAAAATGGGCAAGTTTTATCATAGGTAAATCCTAAATCAATAAAGCAGATTTTGAAATAATGGCAATAATCAAACGGTATGTTTTCTAGGTTAAGATAGTTTTATAACTTTTTGACAAAAATATTGATTATGCCAAGTTGGACTTGCTTTCCCATTTGCCTTCAAATGATGTGATGCTGGGGAAAATGACAAAATGGTGTTTTCATCTGAGAAGGAGCAACTGTTTTCCTTAAAAACTACCAGCAAAGTTTAAATAAAGCCTTTACATTTTCATTTTACTGGGACAGAGGGAGGGAGAATGAGAGAGAAAAAGAGAGAAAAAATATAAGAAAGAAAGACTAAGTCATCCTATATAATAAAAGGATAATATGCAAATTGTCCTCTCAACCAGGAGTTCAACCAGGAGTTTGACCAGGGGGCAGGGCCGGCCGGCCAACCACCCACACCCCTCCCCCTGGCCAGCCTGGCCCCAACCATGCACGAATTCGTGCACCAGGCCTCTAGTAATTACATAAAAAGCATTAGAGGACCAGAGATAAAAATGGAAAAGAAATTCTACATATAAAGTGAAGAGATCTAAAGAAGTAAAGAAATACTAAAAAAAAAAAAAAAACAAAAAACAAAAACCTCCTGAGCCATTTTTTTCTGAGATATTATTGACATAACACATGTAGGTTTAAGGTTTAATATACATATACAGTATACAGGGTGTCCCCAAAAATGTATACATACTTTTTTCTGATCACTCAATTATGGTTCTTTCTTTTCAGATTTAACCTATTGAAATTAATAATTATTCAAAGAGTGTATAGCAGTTTTTGGGACACCCTATATATTGTAAAATAATTGCCACAATATGGTTAATTAACACTTTTATCTCTTCACATAATTACATTTTTGAAGATGATAATAAAGTTTAAGATCTACTGTCTTCACAACTCTCAAGTATATAATACACTATTGTAAAGTATAGTCACCATGCTGTATGTTAGATACCCAGAATTTATTCACCTTATTACTGATAATTTATACCCTTTGACCAATATCTCCCCATTTCCCCCACCCACCACAAGTCTCTGCCAACCACCATTCTACTTTCTATTTTTATGAGTTTGACTTTTTTAGATTCCACATATAAGTGACAACATATAGGGTTTGTCTTTCTCTGTCTGACTTATTTCACTTAGCATAATGCCATCAAGGTTTATCCATGTTGTTGCAAAAAAAGGATTTCCTTCTTTCTATGGCTAAATAATATTCTATTTCTCATTTTCTTTACCCATCCATCCATTGATGAACACAGGTTGTTTCTATGTCTTGGCTGTTTTGAATAATGTTAAAATGAATGTGGGCATGCAGATATCTTTGAGGAGGCAAAGGGGAAACTGGGGAACAACTGTAATACTGTCAACAATAGCAGAAAAGATAGCATTTTCATTTCTTTTGGATATACACTAACAGTGGAGTTGATGGGTCATATGGTAGTTGTATATTTATTTTTGAGATATTTCCATACTGTTTTCTATAATGGTTTCACCAGTTTACATTCCCACCAGTAGGGACAAGGGTTCCCTTTTCTTCACAGCCTCACCAATCTCTTATATTTTTAATTCAATTTATTGGGGTTACATCCTATCTAATAAAAGAGTAATATGCAAATTAACCATCACTCTGCTACACTCACAAGCCACACCCACCAGCCAATCAGGAGCGAGTATGCAAATTAACCCAACCAAGATGGCTGCAAACAGGAGGCTTGGGTTGCCACCGGCAATGGAGGAAGCCAAGCTTTCCGCACACCCTGGCCAGCCCAGACCTCCACTCAAGGCCACATCGTTTCAATTATAGAAGATAAATAAATCCCAGATACCAGGGCCTCTGCTTGGGTCGCCGGGGGGTGTGGCCAGCCTGAAAACCACCACAGCCCCCTCGCCCAGGCTGCCCCACGCCCCAAGGGAAGCCCCACCTTGATCCGGGACACCCTTCAGGGCAAACCAGCTGGCCCCCACCCATGCACCAGGCCTCTATCCTCTCTAATAAAATAGTAATATGCATATTGACCATCATCCCAACACACAAGATGGCTGCCCCCATGTGGTCAAAGATGGCTGCCCCCATGTGGTCAAAGATGGCTGCCCCCATGTGGACACAAGATGGCCACCACAAGATGGCCAGCACGGGAGGGCAGTTGGGAGGGACCAGGCCTGCAAAGGAGGGCAGTTGGGGGCAATCAAGCCTGCAGAGGAGGACAGTTTGGGGTGACCAGGCTGGCAGAGGAGGGAAGTTGGGGGGACCCAGGCTTGCAGGGGAGGGCAGTTAAGGGTGACCAGGCCTGCAGGGGAGGGCAGTTAGGGGCAAACAGGCTGGCAGGGGAGCAGTTAGACATCAATCAGGCTGGCAGGGGAGTGGTTAGGGGGTGATCAGGCTGGCAGGCAGAAGCAGTTAGGGGCAATCAGGAAGGCAGGCAGGCGAGCATTTGGGAGCCAGCAGTCCTGGATTGTGAGAGGGATGTCCCAGATTGAAGAGGGTGCAGGCTGGGCTGAGGGACACACACCCCCATGCATGAATTTCATGCACCGGACCTCTAGTTGGTTAATAAAATTTAATAGGTTTCAAGTATACATTTCTATGATACACCATCTATATATTGATTGTACTATGTGCCCACCACCCAAAGTCAAATCTTCTGTCATCACTTAATTAACCCCCTTTACCTTTTACTACCCTCAACTCCCTTCCTTCTTGTAACACCATACTGTTGTCTGTGTTTCTGTTTGTTCATTTGTTTCTTTCAGTTTTCTATACCACATATGAGTGAAATCATATGGTTACTTTTTCTGTCTGACTTATTTCACTTAGATTGATAATCTCAAGATCCATCCCTCTTATTGCAAATGACATTATTTCATCTTTTATTATGGCTAAGTAGTATTTCATTGTATATATATACCACATCTTCTTTATCTAATTACTTGGGCAAGTACACTTTGGTTGTTTCCATGTATTGGCCCCCGTGAATAATGCTTCAGTGAACATAGGGATGCATATATCTTTGCGAATGTTTTCAAAATTTTGAGTTAGGTACCCAGAAGAAGCCTTGTTGGGTCATATGTTAACTCTATTAATTCTTTGAGGAACCTCCATACAGTTCTCCATATTGGCTGTACCAATTCCCACCAGCAGTGAATGAGGGTTCCTTTTGCTCCACAACCACTCCAACACTTGTAATTACTTGTGTCAATGATAATAATCATTCCAACAGGTGTGAGGTCGTTTTCATTGTGGTTTTGATTTGCATTTTCCTTTTGAGTAGTAATGTTGAACATCTTTTCATGTACCTATTGGCCATCTGTACATTTTCTTTGGAAAATTATCTATTCGAGTCCTTGCCTTTTAATCATTTTTGTTTTGTTTTGTTCTTCCATTGAGTTATATTAGTCATTTATATATTTGGGATATTAACCCCTTATCAGAAATAAGGTTTGCAACTTTTAATTTTGCTGATTGTGTCTTTTACTGTGCAGAAACTTTAGTTTGATGTAGTCCCACCAGTGCTTTTTTTATTATGCTTTTGTTGTCACAATTAAAATATCATTGCCAAGACCAATTCAAAGGAATCTTCTCCCTATGTCTTCTTCTGATGGTTTTAGAGCTTCTAGCCTTCTATTTAAGCCTTTCATCCACTTCAAGTTAAGTTCTGTGGATGGTGTCAAATAGTGCAATTGCATTCTTCTGCCTACGGTTGTCCAGTTTTTTCATGTGTCACCTCTGATTCTGCCACCACCCCCGGAGGAGCTTATAAGTGATTATTATTTTCCTTGTTTTATTTTTTAAATATATTTTTATTGATTTCAGAGAGGAAGGGAGAAGAGAGAGATAGCAACATCAATGATGAGAAAGAATCAATGATTGGCTGCCTCCTGCATGCCCCACATTAGGGATCAAGCCTGCAACTGGAGCATATGCCCTGACTAAAATCAAACAGTGACCTCCCGGTTCATAAATCGATGCTCAACCACTGAGCCACCACGCCAGCTGCACTGTTTTCCTTATATTGCCAAGTTAGGGGCTACTGCTCTCTACTCTTGACTACATAGAGTGTTTTTAGCCTAATACCCATCTCATTCTATCTGATCCAAGCCAGTTATTTTCTTGAATCTCCCAAATATTCAACCTCACAAGTAATGACTAAACATTAGTTGAATAAATTAATGAATCTCTGTTAACAGTTAACATATATTGAGGCATTCAGTCTTCATTAGTATATAAGGCAGCATATTTCAAGTACTGTATGTGATTAAGTACCTAATCTTTGCAACAATCCTCTGAGATGGGCACTATTATAGCCCTCACTTCATGATGAAAGAGGCTGGATGAGGCTGAACCACTTGTTCCAGGAAATTTTGCTCTCAGGCAGAACAGAGAGGTCCCCCACAGGCAACGTGACACCAGAACAGCGTGCAACCTAGACCGCACTGTCCACAGTGCAGCACAGAGGACACGCTTTCCCTCTCTGGTGGTGCTGGGCTTCAAGTGTGCCTTGGTGGAGGTTATTTTGGTTTCATTGATCTCAGAAAGCTGTGAGAACTTCAAAGCTGTTTGGTGAGTAGCAATTAAACGTGACCAAGCCTTACCGCAGAGGGGTATTTGTGAACATTTTATTTCCAAAAAGGCAGTCCACCTAGGAAGTACTAAGAAAAGTTTTTGTTTCCTTTGACATGTCATTTCTTTAAGCAGTCTTCTTAACTTGCTGCTCTTCTGACCCCCTTAGTAGCAGATACAATTTACTTCGTATGCCGACTGATAAACAGATACTCGGTATATGGCACTGCATATCTCGACTTCATTATTTCCTCATGGCAAAGACTGGAAACGGTAATGTGTGAGAAGGAAAAGGTGCCAACATGACATTTACTCCAGCTAATATGAATCTGATTAATTCCAAAGCAAGAAACAGCATGTTAACTCTTTGTATTCTTCAGTGAGGAAGACTGCTGGGAGCAAGCTGACATCTCTACAGCCACACCTGTCATAAGATCCTCCGGGGACAAAATGATAAAGAAAACATTTCCTAGGCAAGTAATGTCACCAAATTCTCTGGTAAGAAAGGGACCTTTTTCCTAAGAAAAACTCCAAGGGAAGTCGAGGCAGCTCTCAGCTCTGAGTCCCTCCAGCTCCTGGAGCCCGCTGGCTGGTGGGGAGGCAGGACCAGCGGGGGGAGGCAGGCCCAAGGGAGAGGTGAGGCCAGAGAGTGGGAGTGCTGCTTTCCAGAGAACACTGCTGCTCTGCTCGGTTCATTTCTATTTCATCGACTCCCTGAAATGTTCTTCATCGCGCTGTTGCCTCAGGGAGCGTGTTCAAAAATGGTTCTACATTCAGCAATCCTGTACTTGAAATTGCTATTGAAGAGGAAATGCCAGAGGCTGCTCTCACTCTTCACTTAGGGGCCACTGGACGCAGCAAATGCACCCTCACTCATGACCTTCAGATTAATGTCAAACACACACCAACAACACTTTCAGGTAATTCACGGTTTTGCGAGGAACCTAGTTCCTAAGGAAAAGAATAAAATATAGTAACTTACTTGGACATTTTTTACAGAATATTTCTCATTATGGAAAACTTTGATTTCTATCAGGGTTTGATGCTGTTGTTGTTTTCAAATTTAACTTCCTCTCCTCTTTTTCTCCTCATAGTCTACACATCTCAAAATATTTATACATCTTTATTATCTCCTGTGAACTATCTTTGTGTTCTTAAAAATTATACTGAAATATAGTCTCCCTGAAAAAAACTTCTTTCCTTCAACTGTTATATTGGCAATGGTTATTTGAAACTAAATATTAGAATTCTTCAATTTGTTTCCCCCTTTTAACAGGTTTGGCTAAAATGCCAAACATGTGGAAAGTGTGAAAAATACCATAGAATGTGTCAAATAATATTTTACAAGAAAATTTTTTTTCATCAATACACACACGCACACACACACACACACACGAAAAATTAAAAAAAAAAATTAAAAAAGGAGAAAGAAAGAAAGCCTGCTTAGGAGAGAGCAGCCTGTATTAGAATCTTCTGTGTGTTTAGCATGTGTGCACTTGGTAAGTTTGGCTGTTTTAAAGAAAAGATCACCTTTGTGAGATAGGTTAAAAATACTTTCTAAACAGTCTTTCAAATGAAATTGAAAAGTAACTATTTGTGGCTTTGTAAATAGCATCTCCTAGACTATTTATACATTTCACCTTTAGGATGGGGGTATTTCAATGCTCCTTGCAATGGGGTAAGAGCGATAGCTCCCCAGCAGACAGGTAGTGGCTGGGGAGGAAGAAAGGAAGTTGAAGCTGGTTTACTTAGGAGCACCCTGGTGCTGTGCTCACCCCTCTGAGGGGCAGCCTGGGGGCTTCCAATCCAGCAATGTACATAACTGAGGCAAATGGCACGGCGGGCTTTCAAGGTGAACAGAGTTTTAAACAGGGCCAAATGCCGGGGGATCCCATGCAGGGATAAAAACTGCTCCCGCTTGGTTCTCTTAGATTCTGAAAGCAGCTTTGTGTGAGCGGATGTCGGGGTCCCGGGGCTGGAGTCTCGCCCTGCGGCGGCGGGTCACCTTGTCTGTCCAGAGAGCCGCCCCAGGCCCCACGCAGTCCCCCTGCGGCCCTCACATTTCCGCCCGAACGCGCTTTTTGCCAGATGGTTAAGAAAGGCCCCTCTTTGTGCCCCTGTGTGGCGGCCTCCACAGGCGTGCGGGCGGCCAGGAGAGGTGTTTCTGGACTGTGGGTGCTCAGGAAAGCAAAGAGCAGCCTGTGCCAGCGGCGGCCCTCGGGCCTGCGCCCCTCTCGGTGAACTTGCTACTGCGCCCCCCGCAGCCAGCAGGGCCTCCCATGCTGTGGCCCGGCAGAGGCAGACAGGGGTCGTTTCTGCAGGACCAGGAAATGTTTATTTTGGGCAGAACAGTAGTGCATTTACTTGCTTCCTATTCAGAGTCAGAGACAAAAACTTCTTCCATATAAAGGCAAAAAAAAAAAAAAAAAAAAGATGACAGAGTTTGTTTGGTATCACAGGGCGGGCTGGGTGGGGGCCGCAGCCCGATTATCTGTCTTCCTACTTTGGCAAGAAAGCTCCCAGCTCAGCATGCCATGTGTCAAATCTATCATTTCGTATGTCAGCAACCATTATTCCCTCTTTTGTCACCAGTTTTGACCAAAGGATGAAAAATTGCCGTCTTACTCAGACAAAATTATTTCTGGGGTTCAGAGGAGCTGGCCAGGGTGAGAGGCAGGCCCCCCTCAGGTCAGGTCTGGGCTAAGGGAATATTGATCTGTGCGCTAAAACCTTGCTCTCTCTGAGCAGAGGATGACAAATGGTGGCAAACAAACAAACAAAAATGAGTGTCTCCAAGGACATTTGAGCTGCTCAGTGCTTTCCATTCGTTTTTGTTTGGTTTGTGGGTTTCTGCACTGGGGATTTCAACAAGAATAAGCAAATATTAAACAGAACTGAAGCAGCCACAAAAAATGATACAGGGGAAACCTAGGAAGAAAGCAAGCCCAGAAACTGGAAAGGTACACATGTTACATAGCAGGGACATTGAAAGTATAAAGCGCTGCTTGTCTGAGCTCACATGTTAGTGTTTGCTTATTTACTTCTGGTATGTTTAGTGGGGGGTTGTTATAAGTAGGAGAGAAGTGTTTTTGTACAATGTAGGTATCTTTTAACTATATCAGGTTAGGCATTTTAAAAAGTCAGAGCACATATAAAGTATAATGCTGATGTCCATAAACCCACAAATAAAGGAAATATAGAGGTTTGCATTCATTAAGTAAATGCAGTATGACAGGGCATAAATTCAGATTGTTCGGAGGTTTGAACAATTTTTCCAACTGTATGAATTGAACTTTAAGTATGAAGAAAGCCTAGAAGGGCATAAAATACCAACTATTAGCTTTCAGTTCAGAAAGAATGTAGGATTGTGGGTAAGGGCAAACACTGACCCATACACCTGGGTAAATTCCATTTCATCAATCCCTCATGTATGATTTGGGTGATATCTTTAACCTTTGTAATCCTCAGTATACTCTTCTGTAAAGACATGGGAATAATATTTCTCGTAGTTTTGGTGTGAGGATTGAGTAAAATAGTATATGTAGAACATTTGAAACAAGTTGGCACAAAGTAAGCAGGGAATAAATATTATCACCATTGATTTCTTCATAAATTTATACATTCCCATTATAAAATCACTTCTCTGGTTCCTTCACAACAGCAGGCTCTGAGCCTCCTCATATTCTCTTTCTTGTGCACGAAGCACCCTCACTGACCTCCATCTGGTTGTCCAGTTGGCCAACTCCTTCACACCTTTCAGTTTGTAACTCAGCTTTACACCTGCAGAGAGTCCTAACCAAGCCTACCCCTTCCCAAAACAATGTTAGAAACCCTCCTTTTTCTTTCTTATGGCTTCCTCCTCTATTCACTAATTGTCACTCTAGTTTCTCCTATACTCATAGATAAATCTTCTTATTTAATGAATTATATTAGCGTTACTTAATAACATTAGTGAGTATTTTACCATAGATCTAGTACTGAAGTGGACAGAATAGCCAGGTGATGTCTGACCTGTTCTGTTCACAGTGAGCGCCCAGCCCCTAGCCTATGAATACCCTCCTGGAAAAGATGCTCAACAGGTATGTGTTAATTGAGTGAGCCAACAGATGAATGAATGAATGAATGAATGAGTAAGTGAATGAATGATTCACTCAGTACCCTTGCACAGCCTGTATCCTCTTTGGCAGCGTACTTGAGAGTCAGCAAACAGGTCCCTGCTTTTGCTCTGTGACTGAGAAAGTCACTACCTCCACAACTTCCTGACCCCGGGAATATGCAGGGCATATTCACTGGAAGATCGCAGATCTCTGAGGACCTTCTCAACTGGATCTTCTAGGACTCTGGGACCCATTCACAACTGTCTGTAATAAATATTTAAAAATGTTAACATAATTGAAAGTATGTTTGGACACAATAATAACCAGTACTTAGTAAAGAATGCTTTTGCATATAACATGGCTGTCTGTCACTGCAGAGCCTGGTAGAACACCTAACTCATGGTGAAATGTGAGAAATCATTTGTGAAATGAATGAAAGAATAGTGTACTTGTGTTACAGCTTGGTGAATGAATCATTATTTAAGTTAGAGTAGAAGGAGTTGTCCAAGACAGAGTAACATTGACTTTAATTGCCCCGTGTGGACTCTCATACTGACTGTACGCACATTAGCCCCACTCCTCACATTAAAGCAGTGTGTCTCCATTCTCTTCACCAAGTGAAAGTTTGATCAGGTTAAGTGAATCAAAACTTTAGTTGGAGAAAAATATTATTTCTTGTTCCCATTAATATAATTTTGACTATTTGTTTCTCTGAAATAAAACCAAAATTAAATTCCTTGACAGCAAATAATAAAAATCATGAAAAATGATTCCATTTTAGTTGTTTAAAAAAAAAAAGAAAAGAAAGTTGGCTCATTTAAAGCACAGTACATAAAGTAAAAGAATTTTTAATACTAACTAAAAGGTTAAGGTACAGTATAAAATTAAGTCTTCACTTCGTATTTTAGTGTACTGCATACTTATAAATTAATTGCCCCAAAGAGTAAATGCTAATATTAACCAACTAAAGGCCCAGCACACGAAATCGTGCGTGGGTAAGGTCCCTAGGCCTAGCCTGCGATCAGGGCCATCTTCCGCCCGCCACCCAGTCCCCAGTCTCACTTCACATTCCCCCATGGTTCCCCATTGGCCATCCAGCGATTGGAGCCTGCTGGCTGGGGGAGGGACTGAGACGTGGTCAATGCACCTCATAGCTACTGGTCGATCGGTCGTTCCAGTCGTTACGCCATTATGGCCACTGGCCTTTTATTATATAGGACTAGAGGCCCAGTGCACGAAATTCATGCAAGAGAGGGGTGGTGTCCCTTAGCCCAGCCTGAACCCTCTCCAATCTGGGACCTCTTGAGGGATGTCCGACTAAACGAGCAGTCGGACATCCCTCTCACAATCCAGGACTGCTGGCTCCCAACTGCTCACCTGCCTGCCTTCCTGATTGCCCCTAACTGCTTCTGCCTGCCAGCCTGATCACCTCCTAACCACTCCCTGCCAGCCTGATTGATGCCTAACTGCTCCCCTGCCAGCCTGTTTGCCCCTAACTGCCCTCCCCTGCAGGCCTGGTCACCCTAACTTCCCTCCCCTGCAGGCCTGGTCACCCCTAATTGCCCTCCCCTGCAGGCCTGGTACCCCCCAACTGCTCTCCCCTGCAGACCCAGTCACCCCCAACTTCCCTCCTCTGCCGGCCGGATCACCCTTAACTGCCCTCCCCTGCAGGCTTGATTGCCCCCAAATGCCCTCCCTTGCAGGCCTGGTCCCTCCCAAATGCCCTCCCCTGCTGGCCTGATCGCCCACAACTGCCCTCCCTTGCAGGCCTGGTCCCTCCCAACTGCCCTCCCCTGCTGGCCATCTTGTGGTGGCCATCTTGTGTCCACATGGGGGCAGGATCTTTGACCACATGGGGCAGCCATCTAGTGTGTTGGAGTGATGGTCAATCTGCATATTACTCTTTTATTAGACAGGATAGAGGCCTGGTGCACGGGTGGGGGCCAGCTGGTTTGCCCTGAAGGGTGTCCAGGATCAGGGTGGGGGTTCCCTTGGGGCGTGGGGTGGCCTGGGCGAGGGGCCTGTGGTGGTTTGAAGGCTGGCCATGCCCCCCAGCAACCCAAGCAGAGGCCCTGGGATCTGAGATTTATTTATCTTCTACAATTGAAACTTTGTAGTCTGGAGTGGAGCCAAGCGTTCTGCTCGCTCCATGGTGGCAGCCATTTCTATTGTGGTTTATGTATCTTCTATAATTGAAACTTTGTAGCCTTAAGTGGAGGCCAAAGCAGGCCAGGGCTGCAGAAGCTTGGCTTCCTCCATAGCCGCAGGCAACCCTAGCCTCCTTCTCTCTCCAGCTCCATGGCTGCCGCCATTTCTGTTGGTATTTTTTTATCTTCTATCATTGAAACTTTGTAGCATTGAGTGGAGGCCTGGGCCGGCAAGGGCAGGCGGAAAGCTTGGCTTTCTCCATTGCCAGGGAAACCCAAGCCTCCCTCCTGCTCTCAGTGGCTGCAGACATCTTGGTTGGGTTTATTTGCATATTCCCTCCTGATTGGCTGGTGGGCGTGGCTTGTGTGTGTGGTGGAGGTAAGGCCAATTTGCATATTACTCTTTTATTAGATAGGATAGTGTGATTTCAAAAGCACAGGGTTATGGTTAAGAAGGTTTATATTCCAGTCCCAGTGGTGTGTTTTCTGGCAATAATCTTA
Organism: Plecotus auritus; assembly: GCF_963455305.1. Taxonomy (NCBI): domain Eukaryota; kingdom Metazoa; phylum Chordata; class Mammalia; order Chiroptera; family Vespertilionidae; genus Plecotus; species Plecotus auritus. The sequence continues at coordinate 105,896,627 of NC_137782.1, forward strand.
GTCTTTTTTTCTAATTTGCTCATCTGTAAAATTTGCATTTTTAACAGAACAGATTGTTTTGAGAATTAAATTAAGTAATATGTATTAAGTGCCAACCTATGTAGTTAGAAAGCAATGAAAACATATCAATAGATTGTTATAAGTAATTAATGAACTATGTTCATATTTCAGTATTTATAAAAATTTTTATAATGCATTGAAAGCATTCTAAACTATTTGGAAATTCAAGATTCTTTTACCAAGAACACATTTTCATCATATTCTTTGCAAAATCTAAAGAATTGTCTCTGATGAGTTTTATTATTCACTAAGAAGCAATCCAAGGTAATGCAAATGAAAATATGAAACATCATAAATACATACATATGGAACTTACACAGTTGTTTTGGACTAATAAGAAATGTTTGCTCTTAAGTAACTTGAGAATTTAGTGTTTAACACACTGTCAGCATACCATAAAAGTTATTAATAGTCACTCCACATATTAAAAGTATCAGCTCTAAATTTAAATTCTAAAACAAAATCACTTAGCCCACATGGTCTTAAAAGAAGAATAAGCATGTTTAAATTGGTGGTAAGTTGGAAACCTGTCCTATGACATTGATCCAAGCATCATCCTTCAAATTAGCACAAAACACTTGTATGATCTCAGGACTTTTCTTAACCCCTTCTCCCACTTGGTCACTCTTGCTACTCCTTTCCTTCTCCCTCATTTGCCCTTTTCTTCCTTAATTTCCTCCTTTATCCATCTAAAATACAATTACCTTATTCCTAAAGATATTGGAAAGAGTACCAGCAGAAAAGAGATGATACAATTAAATTGAGAGTTTTGGAGAGTTTACTAAAAAGACTGTTCACAAAAGCATGAGCAAGGTGGGAGGAAACTGCAAGATTTAGGGCAGTGACCTAAGTCTTACCCCTAACCTGAAGCGGCCAAAGTGGGGAGGTGGGAAGGAGGCCTATGGGGAGGCAGGATGGAGGGCACTAAGATAGAGATGCCATGTGGAGAGGACTGTCGTATGTGAGCTGAGATCTTCAACAAAGCAGGAAGCATGCCAAAGCATGCAGAGAAAGAACAGAGAAAGAAATACATTCAGTATCGGTGCTTCTTCTGTCACCTGTGGGAAGGCCCCATTGTCAGGGCCCTGCTGTAAGCCAGCGGGCAAGGGACTCTTTTGAAGTCCATACAGGTCAGCCTCTCTGGAAACAGAGCAGGCAGAAAAGGGTTGAATGTGAACCTGAAGGGATAAGTGGAAGTCATCCAGCCAGTGGTTTTAACCACACACACACACATACACACACACACACACATACACACACTATCACACTATCACACTATCACACTATACACTGAGTGGCCAGATTATTAGGATCTCTGAATGCATAATAAATCTGGCCGCTCAGTGTACTTATGTATAAGGGAAAGCTTGCAAATATTGATGTCAAGGGACCAGGAGATAGTGGCCCCCAGCTTCTGGCTAGTAAGTCCTCTGCTTCTTTCTAACTACTCACAATGCAGTTCTTATACATGGAAAAACCTTATTTTAAAATCCCAACTCTGTGGTCAGTCTACACTGAGTGGCCAGATTATTATGCATTCAGAGATCATAATAATCTGGCAACTCAGTGTATAATAAATTTAGAAGAATTATAAAAGGTAAGTCAGTATTCTATAACTGGGGCAGGACATATATAAGAAGGGCCTGGAGCAACTAGTATCCAGAAAATAAGAACGTGCTTAAAATAATGACAACAAAACTCACAACAGTGGGAGTATGTCAAAGGCACATAGGGGCCAACTAAAAGAGTTCACCATGACCGAAGCTGGAACCATTGGCACAATAAAGTCAAGCAGTGTGGGCTTATAACGCAAAGCACACAATAAATATCGAGTCCATCCTATATAATAAAGAGGTCATATGCAAATTGACCCTCATGCCCTTGCACAAGATGGCCACCCCCATGTGATCAAAGATGATCGCCCCCCCCATGTGGTCAAAGATGGCTGCCCCAATGTGGTCAAAATGACCGCCCCTATGTGGTCAAAGATGACCCCCCGCAATGTGGTCAAAGATGGCCACCAAAAGATGGCCAGTAGGGGAGGGTAGTTAGGGGTGACCAGACCAGCAGGGGAGGGCCTTTGGGGGGGACCAGGCCTGCAGAGGAGGGCAGTTGGAGGGGACCAGGCCTGCAGGGGAGGGCAGTTGTGGGTGATGGGGTTGACAGGGAAGGGCAGTTGGGGGCAATTGGGCTGGCAGAGGAGCAGTTAGGTGTCAATCAGGCTGGCAGGGGAGTGATTAAGGGGTGGTCAGGTTGGCAGGCAGGCAAATGGTTGGGAGCCAGCAGTCCCAGATTGTTAGAGGAATGTCTGACTTCCAGCAATCAGACATCCCCCGAGGGGTCCCAGATTGGAGAGGATGCAGGCTGGGCTGAGGGACACCCCTCCCCAGTGCATGAATTTCATGCACCGGGCCTCTAGTACTGATATAAAAGTGATTGAAGAAACAATAAATAAATAAATGAGGAAGAAGAGACTATTTTATATAATTTAGTAGGTTCTATACCCTACAAAAGGTGGAGCGCAAGTCCTGACTCCTCAAGTGTGACTTCTTTGCAAAGAGGATGGTGTGGGAAGGGGTGGGGGCAGGGAAGAGAAACCTCACTGTGGAGAAATCTGAAACCTCATCCAGGTGATGGAGACTGATATCAACAGTGATGTCATGTTGGCGATATATACCCTTCATATGATGTGATGAAAAGGGCACTTTACCTCTGCAGTCTTCTTCCCCATTCCCTTAACTCCATTCTAATCCTGAGAAAAACAGTCCCAATTGAGGGAAACTGTACAAAATAATGAGCAGTATCCATCAAAACTCTCAAGGTCATAAAAAACAAGGAAAGTGTCAGAAATGTCACCACCAACAGGAGTTAAGGAAACATTACAACTAAATGTGGGATCCTGGGACAGAAAAAACACTAAGGTAAAAACTAAGGAAATGGAAATAAAGTATTGATTTTTTTTTTTTAGTAGTAATGCATCAATATAAGTTCATTAAGTGTAATAAATGTACCATATTAATCCAAGATGTCATGAATAGGGGGAACTGGGTGTGGGGTATATGGGAAGTTGTAATTTTTGGTACATTTAAAAATGTCCTAGAAAAATAAAGTTAAAAATATAAGTCAGTGAAAGTAAATATAAGAAAGTAAGTCCAAGAGTGAGGCTTTTGCCTGCAATAAGTAACATAATAATGGTGAATTTTGCTGTTTATTTCGTTTCAAAAACAGAACAGACCTTTTTCTGTTCATTCACAGTTCTTTTTAAATTTATCTTAATGGTTGAAAGTATTACAGATGTCTCCCTTTTCCCCCATTGACCCCTCTCCCTAGACTCTTTCATCCCATTATTGTCTGTGTCTATGGCTTATGTATATATGCATAAGTTCTTTGGTTAATCTCTTCCCCCACTCCCACCCTACCCCATTCCCTCTGAGGATCCTCAGTCCCTTCCATGCTTCTATGTCTCTGGATCTATTGTGTTCACCAGTTTATTTTGTTCATTAGATTCCACATATGAGTGAGATCATGTGATACTTGTCTTTCTCTGACTGGGTTATTTCTCTAATAATAATTCTCTCCAGGTCCTTCCAGGCTGTCTTAAAAGGTAAGAGAGCCTTCTTTTTTTATTGCTGCTCAGTATTCCATTGTGTAAATGTACCACAGCTTCTTTATCCACTCATCCACTGATGGGCACTGGGCTGTCTCCAGATCTTAACTTTTGTAAATAACACTGCTATGAACATAGGGGTGCATATATTCTTTCTTATTGGTGTTTCAGGCTTCTTAGGATATATTCCTAGAAGTGGGATCACTGGGTCAAATGGCAGTTGTTTTTAAATTTTTTGAGAAAACTTTACCCTGTTTTCCACAGTGGCTGCACCAGCCTGCATTCCCACCAGCAGTGTACTAGGGTTCCTTTTTTCTCCACATCCTCAACAGCACTTGTTTGTTGATTTGTTGATGATAGCCATTCTGAAAGGTGTGAGGTGATACCTCATTGTCATTTTAATGTGCACTCTCTAATGATTAGTGATGTTGAGCATTATTTTCATATGTCTCTTGGCCATTTGTATGTCCTTTTTTAACTAGTGTCTATTTAGGTCTTCTGCCCATTTTTTGATTGGATTGTTTGTCTTTATTTTGTTGGGTTGTATGAGTACTTTATAGTATATTTTAGATATTAACCCCCTATCAGATGTATCATTGGCAAATGTTTTCCCATACGGTGGGTTCCCTTTTCATTTTGATTATTTGTTTCTTTTGCTCTAGGCATTTTATCAGTGGAAATTTTGCTACTTGGAATGTCCGATATTTTGCTGCCTATGTTTTCTTCACAGTTTTGGAAACTATAGTACCTCCATTGCTAATCACATATTCTATCGCTTTGGTTGCTCTATAAATAATCAGGACTTTGAGTCCAGGAATATTTTACAAGTGGGGATTTGGAATCATGAGCTCAAAATTTTATCCTCACAGTCACATTTTTTTAAAAATATATATATATTTTTTATTGATTTCAGAGAGGAAGGGAGAGGGAGAGAAAGATAGAAACATCAATGAGAGAGAATTATTGATTGGCTGCTTCCTGCATGCCCCCCACTGGGGATCAAGCCCACAACCCCGGCATGTGCTCTGGACTGGAATTGAACCTGAGACCCTTCAGTCACCAAACTGGCTAGGGCCACAGTCATATTTTAACTGCATGCTCGGCTCCTCATGCACCCACAAGAACATGCCTTTATACACAGATATACTGAGCTCTACCAACCTCTGCAGAAAAGTGAAGCTAGAACCAAGGTCTTCAGCCACAAGTAATCCCACCTTCTCCAGCTAAATTCTGAACTTCTTTTTATTTACAAATTGTAGGACAAGATTAGCTTCTCTTTTTACCTATAAACGTTTTTCTATAAGTAGCTGGCTGATTGATTTAAGTGGGGGAAGAAGCTCTTTCTAAAGCTCCTTTTCACCAACTAAAGAACGAAACTACAATGTTGCTCACACTGCTCTACTTCAGGACTGAAAGCATAGACTGGCTCAATGAGGAGTGCCATCTGTGCTTGCCTCTGAGACACAATTCTTAAAGCTCTCGTGTTACCTGTTTGCATTTGTACCTATGGCCAGAACATTGAACTAATCAAGTGCCTAACATTTGTATAAATTATTTTGAACCATGTGTCCAGATTCACAGCTTCAGTATTCCACCAGCTAGGTCTAGAGAAGAATATGAAAGTGGATATTCACTATTAGCCCATATGCAAATGTCTTCCAAGGATATCAAAGGCAGACCATATCTCTTTTCCTCCCTCCACCATAATGACTTTGGAAATTCTTCATGATATTTTAATAATCTTAAATTTAGAACAGGTGATTATGCATGCGTCTCTTTAGTTCTCTGGGTCTCAGCTTCCCCTCTCTGTAACATAAAGGGGTTGAATTAGATAATTTGCAGAAATAATTAAGACGTCATTAGACCAACCACCACTTCAATAATCGAATACCCTGTAAAAGATCCCTAGGAATTTATGCTTCCTATTTTTAAAATTCAAACATGTAATAATTGATTCAATTTCTATATTTCATGGGTTAAATATTTACATGTGGCTTGTAAAATGTCTAAGTTCCTAAAAATAAAGTTATATTCATGATTTCAAAATTCATCTCTATCTTTTCCAACAGGTCTGAATATTTTCCAATGGTCTGAATATTTGTGTTCCTGCAAATCCATATGTTAAAATCCTAATCCCCAAAGATGACGGTATTAGAGGTGGGTCTTTGCCAAGTACCTAGGTCATAGCGTGGAGCCATGAGGTTATAAGGGATTAATATCTTATACAAGAGGCTCCAGAGAGACCCCCAGCCTCTCCCACCACAGGAGAACAGACAGAAGGCACAGCTGGAGGCCAGGAAGAGAGCCTCAACCAGAAGGTGTTGCGTTGGCACCTTGGTCTTGGACTTCCCACCCTCCAGAACTATAAAAAATGAATTTCTATGGTTTACAAATTCACTGGTATTTGTTATAGCAGACTAAGACATATAGCCTCTTATTTTCGTTAGTTTAATACCAACAAAATTTTACTTCAGTTTATGGCACTGAATTTAATTAAGACTCTTAAAAGTGGTTCCAAAAATTGGAATTCATTGAATTGTTTTTGAATCTTATAAAAGCTATTCAACAGTTCCTTAGAAATAATATATTTACATGTAAATACACATGTATAAACACACACACGCACACACAAAATACATTTATACACACATCTCCCCCAGGCATATCTCTATTTCCATGGTACATAAGGATGTCACTGTAAGAAATTCTGATCTATAGGCTGATACAGTTGAACCACGGAAAGTATTGGAATGTAATTAATCCCCTCATCCATTTCCAAGATTATTAGGGGATGTAGCCTGTGCACCAATTACTCTAAAAAGTTTACTGACTAGATGCCAAAAATGCATTGTGTAAAAAGAGATGCAGAACAATACATATATAATATATATGGGACATTTAAGTAATCTTTAAATGTCCAAGTAAAATAATATTGTACATACATAAAAATACACATGCAAAAATGAATAATGTTTGGGATGTATGTTTATATGTGTGTATGTGTATGCTTTAAAGTGTACAAAACCTAGTAGAAGGAGCACTACCAGGCTTCTTTTTTTTTATTGTTTAAAGTATTACACATGTCTCCTTTTTCCCTGATTGACCCCCCAACTACCAGACTTCTAATAGTGGTTGCCCTGAATGAAGGAGAGAAATAACAATAAAACTAAATTGTTATCTATAATCTCCATTTTTGTGCAAGAAAACAGCAGAAACTTGATAAATTGTTAACAATTGTTGACCCATGAAGGTTGGCATGATTACTTTTTGTGCTTTGGGAGACATCTTTTAAATCTCCCACATAGTATCCAATGCCCAGTATAGTCCAGTTGCTTTTGGCCATTCTCAGGACCAATTCTTTGCTCTTGCCCAGGGAGAATGTTGGCAAGTTGAGAGCAGGGGGCTGTGGAGTGGTTGTATGGGGGCAGGAGAAGCTAATGTGAGTGGCCGTCAGTGTGGCATTGGGTGTAGGCAAAGGGCAGCCCATGTAAAAAGAGGCTGTAGCTCATGCAGCATCTTTTGGTGCTAAGCAAGGGCACTCATTTGTATACCAGCACTCGGTTGCTTGCAGTCCCCAGCCCCAGGCCCAATCTGTCTGCCAGTCCCTTGCATCTTCCTGCCACAAGGCAACACTGGCTTGATGTGGATGCAGTCAGTCTTTAGATACAGTTTCTCAAAACAATTGATTGCCTCCATAAAATGAGTTCTTTGAAATGACAGTCTGTAGTATATTTTCATGCTTTATAAACTTAAATTCTCAATTATATCAAAGCACTTAAATTAAAAAGCACTGAAATTTTAATTTCTGAATAAAATAAAATTCTGAATAAATTTGAGGTAAAAAAAACTAATATAAAGCATCCAAATACTTCAAAGTTCACAGTGGCATAAATTATTTGCCTGATATGCCCTTTCCCTTAAAATACGTTCTGAATAAATACTTTTGTAATGGTAGACTAAGTGAATTTAAAACGTTTATGATTGTTATATAATATATGCTTTTAAATCAGCTTTTGTTGTTGATTAAGAGTTTGAATGCCTAATTGCATGAGACTGATTTCATTTTTTAAAAATGTATATTGAGTACCTACCATGCAGCAATCACTGGTTGGCTGCTGGAATAGGATCAGCCAACCTGAAGACATATGTAACATGATTTTTCCATAAGGCTATGATTAAAAATAAAACTGACCCTCTCTCTCCTGGAGTTATATCAGATCTGATTTAAACTATGCTATTTTAAGGTGAATTATAAACTGTCAGAATCCATGGTTATGAAAAGGTATTTCTAGATATTTCTAATGACTTGGAATTTGCGTTTAATCTAACAAACCACACTGACTATTGAATTTGTGTGTCTGTGAATATAAAGATTTATTGTCCCTGGAGGTAATTATTGACCTCAACATCTTATCAGTCAATATTTACCTCTCAGGCCAATAAATCCTGATATAACCTCATGAAAGTCAGTATCTGTTTAATAGTGTGCATGGAAATGTGTGATAGTTTGATCACAGGCTTCCATGTCATGCTGGCTTCACATCTAAGGGCCATGGAATCAGTTTTTCTTTGCAACATGAACAGAACAGAACACCTCTGATCCACTGTGACTTACCTGTTTGCAATCTAACATTAGATTAGAAATATACCATTCTTTAATTCTCTTTTGTGTACCAGTCTTGCTTCTTCAATCAACTTGTAAGGCCCTGTGAAGCCTGAGACTAGTTTAATGCTTTTGTGGTTTCACTTTGTGCTCTAGTAGCCCAGCTCTTCATCAGTGCAAAGAAACAGCCTCTGTGGATGGACAAGTCCTCCAGCCCACGCTACCCCCGGGCTTACCAAGTACATCACCACTCCATCACCACCCTTCCAGAGGACACCTCTCAGAACTCCTTCCAAACACAGGAAAGAGTCAGTCCTACCAGATGCCAGGACAGCAGAAATGAGTATTTAAGAATGGGCACAATGTTTCTCTCAGGAACGTCAGAAAATTGATGCTCCAGTGCCATGCTGTAACATTTGATCATGTACAGGGGGCTGGGCGGGGGTGGGGGGGGTAGGTTTACAGCTGTGAGTATGGGAAACAGTTTACTTTTGTATTATTATTTCTGAATTATTAGTTATTGTATGACTTTCCACACAAATAACCGTAAGCCTACTTTTGCCCACACTGTAGAATAAGTTACAAGCCACACTAGTTGCCAAATAATTTGCTGACTAGGACCCTATAGACCAGGGGTGGGCAACCTTTTTGACTCGAGGGCCACAATGGGTTCTTAAACTGGACCGGAGGGCTGGAACAAAAGCATGGATGGAGTGTTTGTGTGAACTAATATAAATTCAAAGTAAAGGAGCGGAGGGGAGAGCAAGAGAACCCTCCCCTCCTTCAGCTCCGCGGGCTGGATAAAACAGCTGAACGGGCTGGATCCGGCCCGCGGGCCATAGTTTGCCCACGGCTGCTATAGACTCTATAGTATAGAGGCAAGTACTAATATAATTTTTGTTGTTTCATAGTCTGGAACATTAAAAACACAGTGCAAGGAACAATGAGATTAATTCAGAGTCTTTTATGTTGATAATCAATGACATAGGCCAACAGTTAGGTGGGATCAAAGGGGCTACCTTTCCAGTGGTTGCAATTTCCTTGGTAGGGTTTCCACCTGTCTTAGAGTTTCAACAGCACCATGTCGCTTCGGAGAGTCTGTGATGAGAAGTTCCACCAGCTTTCACAGCCCGGGCTTGATTTCCATGTTAATATCTATTTGCCTTTGTAAACTTGCCTTTCATGGCAAAGCAGGCAAAAATCAAATGCCTCTTCAGCCTTCATGTCTTGCACATTGCCCAGCAGGCATTCCAGGCGTGCAGGAGCAGCGAGCATCAAAGAAACTACTGTGGGCCATCAGTAGCAGGTGGGCTCCTCCTTGCCCTTTCCTGAAAGGACAACCCCTGATAGCCAGCAGGCTGAATATCATAGCTGAGGCAGGCACCTGTCCCTTAGACTGTACAACTTTTATAATGCCTGGTTAGGAAAGTGACACGATGAGGGGCCAGGACACAAAAGTGACTTGACATGACAGAACCTTGAATCCTGCCCTATCCTGCCATTTTAATGGCTGTGGTTAGGAGTAGCAGTAATTTCTCTTGTGGCATTGGGTGCAGGGGTTGTACATGGGAGGGAAGAACTAGGGTCTAAACCTTGCAGCAGACTGGATTGATTGCCATAAGCCCTGGACTGGGAGAAGTTTGCATGGATATTTGCAAGAGGCCAACTCTTTTCTGAGATCAGTTTTAGGTAAGATACCTTTTACTCCTCTATCTACACTGCCAACCCAAAAGATGGCCCCAAGTTTAATACTCCTTTCTATCCACAACCCTTACCATTTAAACCTCTAACATGTATGAGTCACTCACTCACACAGCCAGAGAGGACACTAAAGCATGCTTAGAAATGACTAGCTGGCTGCACCTGTAAGAAAAGAGATGGTTATTAGTAAGAGCAAGTTCGGGATACACATTATTCCAGACGATCATAAGGCCAGCTTCAGTGGCAGTTAGGGAAACACTGCTTCCAAATCTTTTCCAGTGGTTTCGGGTCCTCTGTCATCCTGGGGGGGAAAAAAACTTTCACACTAAACACCCAGCTTATTAATGTCAGAGACAGTAATGCCTACAGGTTTGTGTCTGCCCAGCTTTTGGCACAGGTTTAGTCCAGTTGTCTCAGCTGCTTGAAAAGTCAGATCTTTGGGGGGAAATCTCCCCTGCAACTGTGCTGACCCGAACCATTTCCTACTTCAGACTCTGTGTCACTAAGAGATGAGAGATCAGAGAAGATAGACCCTGAAACCATAGGTAGATTCAGAGCTTGTTTTATTTCTAGGGAAGTGGATCAGCCAGCACACCAGTTGGTGACAAGGACAGAGTGGATGCAATTTGTCTTGATTTGGTTGTTGCAGGATTCAACATCCATCTCTCTCTGTAAGGACAGTCCAATGTTAGACTAGCGGAGCAGGAAATGGTCCATTGCCTGACTAGGTCATGTCTGAATATCCTAATTCTTGACTATGATCAAAAACATCCACAGTTGGACATCTAATGCTTTTGCCATGAATCTGAATTCTGCCCTGAGGATTCTGGTGTTTCCAGATGGTGGTCAGTTAACACGGTCCAGGTATCCTCTTTCCAGGCTCATGCTTTACTGTCCAAATCTCCTAAGCTCAGGGTACAATTCTGGGGTTATTCTCTTCTTTGCCAACCAGAGGCTATGCACCCTCTTTACTACCTCTTCAATTTTTATAATGTACCTGGTTGTACATCATACCTGATGTACCTCCCACATCACAAGAGGGTTAGTTGTACTTGTATTTTTTTTCTAAATTCTGTAAGGGATAATGGCTTAGTCTTTCCCTGACTAGAGTCTTACCCCTCCAGGATGACTCCCTAAAGATCTTTAATAGCTACCAAAGAATTCTGCTTGGTGCTCAGGATTTCATGAGACTTATTCTCAAGAATAGTCTGTGCCCAGCTGTGCAACTCCACATCAATGAAGTTTTCATACGATAGCTCTTTGATCTATAGTTGATTAATTATCTTCCAAAGGTCATTATGAGTGCCTGGCCTGATAGCCAGCTCATGGCAATAACTGACATGTAATCAGAGCAAATAGCCAGCGAGCACCCCTCACCCCCAGACTTCCTAGAGGTGTGCGAGTCAGGCAAAATTCATAGAGTAAGACCAGTAGCAGCGAGGCAGGTCATAGGACCATTATTTTTAAGGCAGATCCCAAGAGTATCAGGGCCAGACCGTTCGCTGTGGGACTGTTATGCTGAACAGCTCCTTCATGGTGTGGTGGTGGGGCTCGCTTCAGTCCTGTCAGTGGGCCAGGATGGATTGCTTCCAGGCCTGGACCATAGTTTCCATAAAAACTTGCAGCAGGCAGTTCCTTCTTCAAAGACAAGACTACAAGGGGTGATTTTAGGACACATCTCCTATTGGTTCTGAAATACTGCTGGCCCCTCTGAGTGTGGCCCCAAATTCTGCCCTGTGTAACAAATTACAATATAAAATTTCAATGAGTTCTGTTGATGTTTTAGAGAGTGAACTTAAAAAAAATGGGCAATATAAATAATAATGTCCTCAAATTTATTCATTTGTTATTTAATCCATTATTTCATTTAAATACTTACTGAATAGTAACTACTATATCCAATATGTTGGGCACTTAAAAATATATAAATAAAACTTTCAACTGCAAGGTTTTTATCATATAGGTTGAGTGAAAAAAGAAATGTGTTTGTGTGATCAGATAAATAAATGTATTTGATGATGACACAAAGCCACAAAAATAATGAGATATTAAAAGACAGAGTGGGTTAAGTGTCCAGTAAGGTATCCTTTTCTTCATCACTGCCAATACTTCAAATACCACACCTTAGACGAAGTTATTCAAAGGTCTCTGACTTGCTACCCATATCTGGCCCCACCTAATCCATTCTCCACATAGCAAACTGAAGAAAAATATATTTAATGAACCAATCTTATGTCAGCCACTGCCACCTAACCCTACCCCAATTTAAATTCATCAACACTGCCATTTTTTGTGGAATGATGGCTCCACCCACCCCTCTAGTGCCTTTTCAGATTGGCTCTTTCCCTTAGATATATGCATTTAAAACTCTGCTATATCTTTTCATGGATTGGTAACGCCTGTATTTAGCTCTGAGTTATATTTCATTATCTAGTTTTACCATAGTTTATTTATTCATTCACCTACTGAAGGACATCTTGGTTGCTTCCAAGTTTTGTCAATTATGAATAAAGATTCTATAAATATTCATGTGCAGGTATTTTTGTGAACATAAGTTGTTAACCAGTTAGGGTAAATACCAAGGAATATGATTGCTGGATCAGATGGTAAGAGTACATTTAGTTTAGTAAGAAGTCACCAAACTGTGTTCTTAAGTAGCCATACCTTTTTGCATCCTCACCAGCCATGAATGAGAGTTCTGTTGGTCCACATTCTTACTACCATCTAGTGTTGTCAGTGTTCTAGATTTTGCCATTCTAATAGGTGGGTAGTGGTATTTGCATTTCCCTGTTGACATGATGGGAAGTTTCTCATGATATGCTTATTTGAGAGCATTTGGAGGTTCTAGCAGGGGAGTAGAGCAACTGGTATACCCTTGGCCAAAGACCAGTCCTCTCCTCTGGGGGGAAGGTCATCCTCTTTGACAGAGCTTGCAGCTCTGGGAGAGACACACATGGATCGGTGAGGGAGGAGGGGGACACCTGCCTAGCCAGCCAGATCAGCTGAATCAACCCTGTGGATCAATGGGGTGACAGATGTCACAGCCAGATTGCCCTCATATCCATGGTATGCTTATTTGGCATCTGTTATTTTCTTTGGTGATGTGTCTGTTAAGGTCTTCAGCCCATTTTTTAATCATTTGTCTTCTTGGTGTTGAGATTTAAGATTTTATTGTATATTTTGGGTAACAGTCCTTTATTAGAGATGTCTTTCACACATAATTTTCTCCCAGTATGTGGCTTATCATCTTGATGTTGTCTTTCACAGAGAAAAAAAAATTAATTTTGATTAAATTCAGTTACCAATTACTTCTTTCATGGATTGTGCCTTTGGTATTATATCTTCAAAGTCATCACCAAATCCCAAGTTATCTAGATTTGTTCGTGTTATCTTTATGGAGTTTTACAGTTTTGCATTTAATATTTAGTTCTGTGATCTATTTTGAGTTAATTTTTGTCAGGGGTATAAGGTCTATGTCTAGATTGTTTTTTTCTGTGCCTGTTTCTGTTTTTGCTCATTCTTTTTTCCCTAGGATGGCCCATAGTGGGGACTCAAGGATTGAGAATATGAAGAGGTCAGCCGAAACCGGTTTGGCTCAGTGGATAGAGCGTCGACCTGCGGACTGAAGGGTCCCGGGTTCGATTCCGGTCAAGGGCATGTACCTTGGTTGCGGGCACATCCCCAGTGGGAGGTGTGCAGGAGGCAGCTGATCGATGTTTCTCTCATCGATGTTTCTAGCTTTCTATCCCTCTCCTTTCCTCTCTGTAAAATATCAATAAAATATATTTTTTAAAAAAAGAATATGAAGAGGTCATTGTAGGCTGGAGTATCACAGGAGACTTCTATAAATAGAAAGTATTTGGGGGACTTTGAAAGAAACAAATTTTGATTGACAGGGAAGAGTGAGACGATTATAAAAGGAGGAATTTTGTGAACAAAAGCAAAGAAACCTGTAAAAGCACAAAACATTTAGGCTATGCAAGATTCACATTAGAAGTGAGTGGATGGAAAATTGACAAAAACAACTATAATAAGTTCTATTTTCCAGATAGGGACACAATAATACCTTTCACACCCTGTGCTAATCTGTAATGCTGCTCCCAGCATTGGGAGCAGATAGCTTGTCTCAGAGAAGTGCAGGCAAGGACTCTGACCGGGGGAGCTTCATCTTCTTCTGCACCTGATCTATTTGGTGAGGTCTTGACCTTTAAACTGATAAGACTTAGGGGGTGTCTTGGAAGGTTTTGTGCATTTTTGTATGTGTATGATTTATTGTGGCCAGAGGATGAGTGTGGAAGATATTGTATCCTGAAGATGGCAGCATGAATATCTCCCATCCCTCCAGGAACTGGCAATCCTCCCATTACCAAATAATGAATTGAGTCTACGTCTCTTCCTGTGGAACTTGTATGAACCTTTGGTGACTGCCTTGACCAAAAAGTACAGTAGAGGTGAGGATATGAGGCTTTCAAGGCTAGTTCCTAAAAGTTCACACAACTTCTGAATTTCCTAAAACACTTAGTACCTACATAATCACTATCATATCACAACACTCCATCTTGGAACCCAACTACCCAAGCCAAATGGAGAAGCCACATGAAAGTGTTCTATTTACCACTCCCCACACAAGCCCAGCCTTCAATTCATCCCACTTTAGGTACCAGACATGTGAGTGAAGAAACTTCTGGAAGCTGCTAGCCACAGACATTTGAATCTTCCCAGCTGAGACTCTAGACATCCAAAACAGCAGAGAGATGGCATTGCTACCATGCAAAGCTTCAATTCCTGACCCACAGGTTCAGTGAGAACAATGAAAGAGTCATTGTTTTAGGCTACTGCGTTAGTGGTGGTTTTTATGCAGCAGTAAATAACAGAAACAATACAACTAAATTACAGAAACTTTGCATAGCAGACTGAGGCATCCTGAAATCAATGATTTTCTAGCTCTGGTCCACAGATACTTCAGTAACCGAGTGGAGTGCAGGGTTGGAAAGGAAGACAGCACTTGGATTGCACAGCCATCTACTTCTACCACTTTCATACTGGGCTTCTAAGTAAGCATTTGTTTAAGGGATATCATACCAAAATTAACAAATTATAGATGTTTTGTCTATAAATCAATAGCTATGGCTCTATGAAGTCACATTCCTAAGACAGAAAACCTTCTCATGGACACTGTGCTGGCTCTTCCAGGTGTGTGTGGTGCACCTGCACCTGCACATTCTGCACTGTGAGACCTGACTCAGTTATAGGTCATCCTATCTAATAAAGAGGGAATATGCTAATTGACCATCACTCCGTCACAAATATGGCTGCACCCACAGCTGAGGCCAAGTTCCCTTAAGGAGCCTTAACAAGCAATCAGCAAGGACCTGAGGCTACGCTCTCCCCCTCCCCCGTGGAGCTTGACAGGGGACCTCAGGCTGCGCCCCCCCACCCGGCAAGGCTTGACAGGGGACCTCAGGCTGCGCCTCCTGCCTTGGCACCAGGCCGGGGGACCTCAGGCCACGCCCCCCACTTGGCAGGGCTTGAAGGGGACCTCAGGCCTCGCCCCCTGCCCTGGCGCCAGGCCAGGAGACCTCAGGCCACACCCCCTGCCCCAGCACCGGCCAGGGCACCTAAGGCTACACCCCCCTGCCCTGGAGGGGCTTGACAGGGGACCTCAGGCATGCTCCCCACCCAGCGGGGCTTGATGGGGGACCTCAAGGTGCAACCCCAGTGCTGGGTTGGGGGAATTCAGGCCGTACCCCCCACCCAGCGAGGCTTGATAGGGGACCTAAGGCTGCGCCCCCCTGCCAGTGAGGCTTGACGGGGGACCTGAGGCTGCACACCACCCCCTGCCTGGTGGGGCTTGATGGGGGACCTCAAGGTGCGCTTTCCATCCTGGTGCTGGGCTAGGGGACCTCAGGCTGCTCCATACGCCCCAGCACCAGGCCAGGGGACCTTAGGCCGTGCCCCCCACCAGGTGGGTCTTGACAGGGGACTTCAGGCTGTGTCCCCCACCCCGGCACCAGGCCAGGGGACATCAGGCCGCATCCCCCGCCCCAGCACCAGGCCAGGGGACCTAAGGCTGTGCCCCCCTGCCCTGGAGGGGCTTGATGGGGGACCTCAAGGTGCACACCCAGTGCTGGGTCAGGGGAATTCAGGCCACGCCCCCCGCCCAGCAAGGCTTGATGGGGGACCTGAGGCTGTGCACCCCCCGCCTGGCGGGGCTTGACGGGGGACCTCAGGCCATGTCCCCCACCTGGCGGGGCTTGACAGGGGACCCCAAGGCACTCTCCGCACCCCATCTGGGGGACCTCAGGCCATGCCACCAGTCCTCGCACCAGGCCAAGGGACCTTGAGGCTATGCCCCCTGCCCACTGGGGCTTGACAAAGGTGAGACTGGCCAAGGCTGGATCTAGCCCAATGGGGAAGGGGGGGGCAGGTCTAAGTCTCATGCAATTTTAAGGCACATGTGGGTGGGCGGGGACTTGACTCTGGGTCCCCCTTTTAATGTGCATGAATTTCGTGCACTGGGCCACTAGTTATAGTAATAACTTAATTCTCCTGGCTCTCCAAACTCATTGTCAATTTAGGTCTCTGGACCATCCTGAAATAGAATCACCCACACATAATGAGTCTTCAGGGCTTTGCCCTATATCTACTTATGGAATCAGAATCTTTAGGAATTAGAACAAATAGCAATTCACAATATGAGAAACAGATGCTACCACTAGATAGGAGTAGCTACAAAGTCACAGTGCAAAAGGCTTGGATATAGAAATGCCATTAATTAGGGCCAGCAATGTAATCAGTCTACCATAGTGGGTGGAGATTGATAATATGCAATTTTAACATGCTCTCCTGGGTTTAAGAAAATCTTTTACACGTCAATGTTTAAAAAGTCCAGAATATAAAAAGCAATAGGTAGGCTCCAGAGCCTGTGTCTCATAAAGTCAATTCTATTAGTTGACATCAATCTCACAAGACCAATTCAGGGTTTCTGTGATGTGTTTGAGAAGGAGCAACCTGTCAGCTTGGTGCAGCCTGGATTGAAACAGAGAGAAGTGGTGAATTAAGTTAGGCTGTTTTAGCAACTCAAGATGTAAGGGGACCATGCCCTGGAAAGTCATAGTGTTGGCCAGGCTGCTTTCTTTCTGGAGTCTCTTGAGGAGAATGTTTCCTGACTTTTTCTAGCTTCTAACATCTTGCTTCCCTTGGCTTGTGGCCCCTTCCTCCAACTTCAAGCCTGCAGTGTAACATCTTCAAATCCCTTTGACTTTCACCTTCTTGCCTTCCTCTTTTTCTTGTAAGGATTCTTGTGACTACATGGGCTCCACCCAGATAATCTAGGATAGCCTCTCCATCTCAAAATCCTTAACTAATCACATCTGAAAAGTCTCTTATAAGGTGACATATTTATAGATTCTCAGAATTAAGATGTAGTTATCTTTGGGAATTGTTATTCTCTTTATTGCAACATCTCTTGCCCTTGTGGGCAGCTTGTGAGGAATTGTTCAAATGAAGGGTGAGGAAGTAGATGGATTCATTCAGCAACAATTGGCTGGGGGTTATCCTGGGGACACTATACCTGAGCCCCTTCTTGATTGTTTTATGAGCAAGCTCCTAAGACACAAGAAAAGACCCTCAGGCAGAGAAGCAGAGAAACATGGTTGCTTAGCTGTCCTAAATATAGCAACTGCTCATTGCAGTGAGTTCAGAGGTGGACCAAGAGTTATGGGGCAAGGCAAGAGCAAAGTTTGCTAGAGGCTCCAATCACTTTTACTTCAGAATGCATAACATGATAATTTCCAGGACTAATTATCCTGCCCCTTCTCTTCCTAATCCCCTTATTGAAACTGTATGTTATTGTCAAGGACCAGAAGAAAATTAACCTCACCTGTGGAGTGCTCTGAGAGGCAGTGAACTTGCTGGGATTTTATACTTCATGGTCTCTGTGGTTTGATACCACCTATCTTTATTCTGTAACAATATTCACTATTTTAACACCATATTTGTTCTGTAACAAGGTAGCTAATTCTTTGAAAGCAGTAGCTGTATTTTTTAAAATAATTTATTTATTTTAGGTAGAGGAGTGGTCATCTAGGTGAACAAATTGTGTGTGTGCAAGCTCAGGTATCACCTCAAGACTAGAGCATGGGTTTCCAACTAGTCATTGATGAATTTTCAGTATTAAGTGGGTATTTGTGGTTGGTTTTAGAATGATGAACAGGGTAACACTTCACCTTTTAATCTCCTGTTTCTTTGCTTCTACCTAAACTTCAGATTTTATAGAAAAAAAAAAATAACCTCATGGGTTTGTAAATCAAAGACCACAAATGATTTGAGCACTGAGTATAAATGAGCCTAAAAAAGTTAACCATAAGAATATGGCCGAAGTTAACCATAAAAGTATGCTACCTTCATTGCTGAATCACTCAGTGGTGAAGATAGCATAACCTCACCCCACAACACCATAACCTCAGCTGGGTTTTCATCCTTTTACTCATGTTCCTCTCTATATCAATGTGCCTGCCAGTGAAGTGGTGAGGAACCAGAGTTTCAGAGGCAAAGTCTGAAGGAGACCACAGCAGCAACTTCTCAGCCTATAATTGCTTTTAAGAGGTGGAATAAACCTTTCATTTCAAAGAAGCAAATGATTGTGATAACACAGTGGTGCACTTTAGGAAATGCATCATCTTTAAGTTATGGATGACACAATTTTGATGTAAGTTGGCTGCTTTTACTTAAAAAGACATTATTAAAATGATTTCACATCTCATTATTTATTTATTTTAAATGCACACTAATGATTTTATTGTTTATAGGAATTGCAGAGCAGTTACCTAGAGCTGCATCATTTAAATCTCATGCACATTGAACATTGTCTAGTGAGTTTAACAGTGCTCAAATGAGTTTAAATGAGATACACATATAAGTTCCAAAAGGTGAAGTTTATGATTTTGCTTTCATATCATTTTTGGTGTGTTTTATGTCAATGATACAGGAGAATGAAAGACTATTTCAGGAATTAAGCAAAATTGATGGGAAAATCTGATTTAAGCCCAGACGGTCCATGAGTTGATTTTCCACAGCCATTCCCATGGATTGTTTCATTTGCTTCACTTCCCTTCCTATGTGAGGTTCTCTGAAGGAAAAATAGTAGATAATCATGTATTCTTTCAGTGATATATTTCCATTTAAGAAATATCTATTAATGTCTTTCCTACCATTTTTATATCACTGATACTGCACATGAAAACACACACACAAATGATATTGGCTATGTCAATGGACTTAAAATTATCACTAGAGCAATAATATAATGAATAAAATAATTATTATATTATACTGTGTTTTATTCCATTTGAGTTTCTTCCAGAATCTAAAACACTTATCTAATCCTGTTAGGTTAGTCTTGATTCATAACTTATGTGCAACTGGATAATATTGTTGCTACTTAGGAATTACATTAGGGTAACAATTATTTCTATCAAAAGCCACCTTTATGCTTTTTGAGAGATTATCTCACTATTGGTTTATAATGCCTGCTTTCATTTCTCCTGCAAATCCATCATTTTATCTGTTTTTGTTCTCTCACATTGTCAATAAATGATTATCAATCCTATAAGTTAAAAGACTTTATCTATGCTTTTTAAATTTATAATATTATTACTTACAGTATTTTGGCTACCATGTATAAGATATACACTATTTTTATGAATCTAAAATTTTAAAATCAAAATTAATGCACTTTTTATTGTTCTTCCTACTAACTAGAGTAGACACTTTGGTGCTATCTTTTATTCTTTTCTCTTTCTCATCCCATGTATTCAGCCAAGCCTTCTCAGGGTTGATAAAGACAGAATTACATAGAAAAGCCATAGTCAAACCATTAATCTTAATATTATTTACTTTCAACTACACATGAATAAATTGAAATTATACTTAAAGCATTGGAGAGAGCAGTTTAGTGTGAACAGTGATACTGGACACAAAATACAAATTAACATATTATTAAAATATTAACTCAATTGCATGTGCATTTGTGTGTGTTTTTACTTTTTAATATGGTCTTTCACTTACAAAGTAATTTTATTCTTCAAAAATGTATTGTTCAAAGTTTGGCAGTGGTCCTTTCTAGGTCTTCACTTCCCCCACCTCAACACCATCGTCCTCTTGAGTCCTAGCTATGCCACAGAAATCAACCTCCTTTTGCAAACTGATGTCCATCCACCCTGTATTGTCTTGCACTGCTCCTCAGTTCAAAACATCTCAGAGTCCCCAGATTCTCAGAAAATAAAGATTCCCTCAGTCTGGCATTCAAGTCTTCAGAATATGGCCTCAGCTTAACTCCCATCTGCAAAACATCCACCCACTCATCCGATCATACATGTCCAGAATGTACAACCTTCCAGAAACATTCTCTTATAAACCCAATCCACAGTGATCACTCTCTCTTCTAAGTCCCTGCTGCCATTTTTCTCATCAATCACTGACACATAATTACATGCTACTCTGTATCAAAGGCTCTTTTTTAGGCATGTTAGTAAAATCACTTCAAGCAGAGCTTAGTCCTGAAAATGAGATTTTATCTCTCTCTTTTTTTTTTTTTGGAGTCACCAATGTGCATAGCACAGAATCTTAATAATCATTTTAGCATATTAGAAGCATGGATCTATGAATTGATATGACACAAAATTAAGCAAAACCACACAGGGTATTTTCCCCAAATAGATTCTGGTGTATAATCATTTTTAAATATTCAATTGATCTGAATAAATCACCCTATATTGCAATCAAACCTCAAAGATGTTAAAAACCAAGAACAAAGTTCTGTAATTTGACATGCCAATGAGTAAGCAAGTCTCTTTGGTGATTTATTTGAAGCTGAAATGTTTTCCTTGCCCTATTCATGAAACGGTATATGTCTGAAGCACTTGAAAACCTCAGGACTAAAAATCAAAGTTGTTGTGGAGGATGCTGCTGCACTGGTTGAGGCACATGACCTCTTGGAGAGTGTCCTTCAAACTCAAAGGGACACCTGCAGTGATGGGTTGCCGGCTATTAAAGTAAGGGAACCCACCTTCTCTTTAGCTAAAAAGTCCTTTATGGCAGCAAATTGTATACCCATCCCTAAATCCTACCACATTCTGTGTGGTTCTTAATGGCCATTGGGCATACTTTGATTGAGGGAATTATTGTAGCACACACTGCCTCATAGCTGACTTGAAATACAAGCCTGTGAAAATAATACTTATACTACCATTGTTCCCACAGCTCAAATGACTTTTTGCTAACTGATATTCTAATTGGACATGAAAAAGAAGTATTAACAATAGCTTTTAAAAAGCCATTTGATCTTTTGTTCAAACAGGATGGAGCAGACTCACTTTTTCTGGCTCCTCCAACTCTGAGTACAACTGTAATCCCTGGAAATAGCAGAAGAGGCGACCAAAGGAGAACTTCCGAAGGTGGAAAGAGAAAGGAGAACTTGCTGTGGACCCAGGACTAGAGAAACAACCTGTGGCAGGGCATTTTAGGACCACCCTCCAATAGCTGACATAAAATCAAGCCTGGTGTCTCCCATCCTAGCAACAGAAGAAGGTCTAGGTAGGCTCACTCCTCCAGAGGATTGAACTGGAGTCCCACCAACAGTACAAGGTGAGCTGAGCAGCTCAGGAAAGGGAGAACAATTGTGGATCCTGCTTATTATCAACAACAGAAGTGCTCTTCTTCTCCATCTCACTGGGCCTGAGACTGCACTTCCCACTGAGAGACATCTGGCAGCTGGGGGGCTCCAGATAAGTGACACAAAGTGTCTGGGTTTGCCATGAGGGGATCTCAACAAAATAAATGGCCCAGCCCAGGAACCTTTATTATCCTATATAATAAAAGCCCAGCGACCAAATGGCGGAATGACCAAAACGACCGATCGACCAGTCGCTATGATGCACACTGACCACTAGGAGGCAGATGCTCAATGCAGGAGCTGCTCCTGGTGGTCAGTGTGCTCCCACAGTAGGAGCATTGCTCAGCTGACCAGAATGAGCGGCACTCCCACAGCAGGCCGATCCCCACAGGCCAAGCCCCCCCACCAGTGCACAAATCCTGTGCACCGGGCGTCTAGTCTCAAAATAAGTCAATAAATATTTAGACATGAATGAAAATGGAAATATGACATCAAAATATGTAGAATGTAACTATAGCAGTGCTGATAGGGAAAGTGTCATAGTGGAGAAGAAGAATGTTCTCAATCAATAATCTAAACTCTTACCTCAGAAAACTAGAAAGCGAGGAGCAAAGCAAACCCAAAGCAAGTGGAAGAAAGGGGATAATAAAGATAAGAGGCAAAATTAAAGAACAATAATAAAAAACATATATAGTTTTTCAAAAATAATAATGTTGCCAGAACTCCAACAAAACTGACAAAGGTAAAACAAAAATTACTAATAGCAGGAATTAAGCAGGGGATGTTACTACATTTTATGTAATTAATAAAACAATTATAAGGGAATGTAAACAATTTTATGTTCATATATTTGACAACCAGAAGAAATAGACCAATTCTTCAGAAACCATAAACAACCAAAACTCAACAAGGTGAAGTAAAGTCATCTGGATAGTCCTATAAACATTAAAGGAATGTAATTTATAATATAACTAGAGGCCTGGTGCATTAAATTCTTGCACGGAGGGGGGAATCCCTTAGCCCAGCCTGCACCCACTCCAATCAGGAACCCCTCGGGGGAAGTCTGACTGCCGGTTTAGACCCAATTCCTGTGGGCCTAAACCAGCAGTCAGAAACCCCTCTCACAATCTGGGACTGCTGGCTCCTAACTACTCACCTGCCTGCCTGCCTGATTGCCCCTAACTGCCCTACCCTGCCGTCCTGATCTTGCCCCCAACTGCCCTCCCCTGCCAGCATGGTTGCCCCCAACTGCCCTCCCCTGCTGGCCTGATCTTGCCCCCAATGACCCTCCCCTGACAGTCTGATCTTGCCCCTAACTGCCCTCCCCTGCTGGCCTGATCTCTCCCCCAACTGCCCTCCTCTTCCAGCCAATTGCCAATTAGATTACCAAGGAAATACAAAAGTCACAGCTCAGACTCACATCTTTAATAGTAAAACCCAACGATAGAAATCAACAAAGCAGCATTGTTGCTGCAGAAACTGAAGTATCCTGAAGATTACAGGATAGAGACTAAGGGGAATAGCACTGGCATTTAGAGAAGTAAAATTTGTAACAGGCTTTAATGACAATGACAGTAGCTCTTCAGATAATACCTAAGGATCCTAGAGAGTCGTGCTGAACTCTCCTTCACGGACAAGCGCCTGGAATTGTAAACACTCCTATAGAATATCAACTCTAACACCACCATCAACAAAAACAACTAACTTCTTGCAGGAGGAAAAACAGGTACACAAATTTATCCAATTAAAAAATCATGCTAAGTGAAATAAGTCAGATGAATAAAAGTCAAAAACCATCATATGATTTCACTTAATGTGGGATATAAAACTGAAAACAAAAAATGAATAAAAAGACACAAACAAAAACTCACAAACACAGAAAACAGTATGGTGGTCACCAGAGGGGAAGGAGAGTGGGGAAAGATAAAGAGATCAAAGGGCATCACATAAATGGTGATGGGAGATTTGTCTTTGGGTGGTGAACACTCAATACAATATACAGCAGATGGCACTAACCGGTTTGGCTCAGTGGATAGAGCATCGGCCTGCAGACTGACAGGTCCCAGGTTCAATTCCAGTCAAGGGCATGTACCTTGGTTGCAGGCACATCCCCACTAGGAGTTGTGCAGAAGGCAGCTGATTGATGTTTCTCTCTCATAGATGTCTCTCTCTATCCCTTTCCCTTCCTCTGTAAAAAAAAAAAATCAATAAAATATATTTAAAATATATATACAGCTGATGTATTATAGAATTGTACTAAGGCCTGGTGCACGAAATTCGTGCATGGGGAGGGTGTGTCCCTCAGCCCAGCCTAAACCCTTTCCAATCTGGAACCCCTTGAGGGATGTCCGACTGCCCATTTAGGATCAGGCCTAAATGGGCAGTCGGACATCTCTCTCACAATCCAGGACTGCTGGCTCCAAACTGCTTGCCTACCTGCCTTCCTGATTGCCCCTAACCGCCTCTGGCTGCCAGCCTGATCACCCCGTAACCACTCCCCTGCCAGCCTAATTAATGCCTAACTGCTCCCCTGCCAGACCGATTGCCCCTAACTGCCCTCCCCTGCAGGCCTGGCCACCCCTAACTGCCCTCCCTTGCAGGCCTGGTCCCCCCCCAACTGCTCTCCCCTGCAGGCCTGGGTCCCCCCCAACTATCCTTCCCTGCAGGCCCGGTTGCCCCCCACTACCCTCCTCTGCTGGCCTGGTGACCCCTAAATGCCCTCCCTGCAGGCTTGATTGCCCCCAACTGCCCTTCCTTGCAGGCTTGGTCCCTCCCAACTGCCCTCCCCTGCTGGCCTAATCACCCACAACTGCCCTCCCTTTCAGACCTGGTCCCTCCCCTGCTGGCCATCTTGTGGTGGCCTTCTTGTGTCCACATGGGGGCAGGATTTTTGACCACATAGGGGCAGCCATCTTGTGTGTTGGAGTGACAGTCAATTTGCATATTACTCTTTTATTAGATAGGATAGAGGCCTGGTGCACGGGTGGGGGCCAACTGGTTTGCCCTGAAGGGTGTCCGGATCAGGGTGGGGGTTCCCTTGGGGGGTGGGGTGGCCTGGGCAAGGGGCCTGTGGTGGATTGCAGGCCGGCCACACCCCGGCAACCCAAGCAGAGGCCCTGGTATCTGGGATTTATTTATCTTCTATAATTGAAACTTTGTAGCCTTGAGCAGAGGCTAGGGCAGGGCAGGGCAAGCGGAAAGCTTGGCTTCCTCCATCACAGGGGAAACCCAAGCCTCCTGCTCGCTCAGTGCTTGCCGCCATTTTTGTTGAGATTTATTTATCTTCTATAATTGAAACTTTGTAACCTTGAGTGGAGGCCAGGCAGGACAGGAAGTTTGGTTTCCTCCATCACCGGGGAAACCCAGGCCTCCTGCTTGCTTCATGGTTGCCGCCATTTTTGTTGGGATTTATTTATCTTCTATAATTGAAACTTTGTAGCCTTGAGTGGAGTCCACAGCTGGCCAGGGTGTGCGGGAAGCTTGGCTTCCTCCATTGCCAGGGAAACCCAAGCCATCCCTCCCTGGACTCCAGCAGGCACGTGGAGGGTCTCAGATGCAAATGGAGAAAGGCCATCTAACTTGCTTCTTATTGTTAAGCTACTGATGTTTGTATAAATGATTTAATTACATATTTTTAAAATATTTATTTGTTTTTATGCATAGTTTATCCTCTTCAGACTGTAATCAACAAATATCCATACCATTTTCCCAAATGAACTTCTTTAAGTACATCTTCCTCCTTTTTCTGTTTGAATTTGATTAACAGTTTATCTTAGATCCTGAGACAAGGAAGAAGATATGTTTCCTCTATAAAGTAAACATAAAAGTGATTTTAGGAATGCTAGGTAATGTTTGTTAAGATAACACTACATAACCTTACTATGCTAGTTTATACTGAATCAAAAATTAAGTCTAAAATATTTTAAGTATTTCAAGAATCCTGGCTGTTTTGGGTTTTGATGCTGAGAAATCACCTTAAAAGCAAGCAACCATTCTAACTTTAAAAAAAAAAAATCATTTTCAAATACTCACACGTAAGTCATAAACTAGATAATTTCCAGATATATTTCATAAAATGCTGATAAAACAACTTATCCTTTGCCATGTAGCTTTATTTCCTCCTCCAGAAGCCCTAGCACTAAAAATAGGGTGCTCTGGGATATGATCTGTCTGAGAATAGGGACATTTCATAATTGTCTTCCTCTGTGCCTAAGCTGGTGCTAGGCAAGTCCTAGCACTCAGGGCCCAGTGGAAAAGCACTGCTTTAGACTGACATGGATTCAGCCCAGGGCTACTCCTCAGTGTTACAAGACAAGCCATGGCAACCTTGGGGCCTCAAGGTTCACATCCCTGTGTTTAGTACAATAAGTCCTGCTTCACACGGTCTCAGGCTCACATCTCTCTTCAGAGTCAGAACTCATGACTGCAACTTCCCTTTTTGATTTTATTTTATTATCTTTTTAGCTTCCAAATTATTTTTTGAAGTATTACAAATAGTAGTACATATGTCTCCTTTTTTTCCCCACTGACCTCCCCCCGGCCTCCCCTACTCCACAGTACATGGCTTTACCTGCCCCCGCCCCCATGTCTTGTATCCATTAGTAATGCTTATATGCATGCATACAAATCCTTCTGTTGATCTCTTACAGCCCGCCCCCCACAACCTCCCCTGCCTTCCCGCTGTAGTTTGACGATCTGTTCAATACTTCTTTGCCCCTGTATCTATTTTCCCCCATTTCTTTCCTTTAAAAAATCTTGCCTCTGCAGACTAGAAATAAACATATAATAACAAAAAAATGTTTGAGTCCCAATTTTAATGTCCAACAGTTCTGAGTCCCCGTTTCAATGTCAAACAGTTCCTTATGTGTACATGTCAGCAATGATATCTGGATGGTGGGCACATGGTGGCAATGCAGGTCCGACCCTCTCTGGTTTGGTCCTAGGAAACCTGCTGCGACGCACAGCTGCTGACGGCTAGCGTGGCAAGGCATCGTCAGCGTCTTCCATCTCTGGACTGTTTCTCCTCTTGTCTTTGTGGTTGGAGCAGACCTGTCAATTTCTCTCTGTTGCAGGAATCCACGTGGTCTTGGAGTTGTCTTCTGAAAATATACAAACATATTCTCGACCAAAAGTTAATAAAGGAATCTTTTCTATATAATTGATTTGGGATCCTTTTTATTTTTGCCCAAATGATTTTCCTTTGTCTTATTTAGACACCATGTGTGTTTTTCATGGGTGTCTTTCTGTTAGCATTACAAATGAAAATTAATTTTGTAAAGTAAAAATTTTCTAGATGTAATTTATTTATAGGATATTTTTCCTTACATATTACCCTACTATTCCCCCTTTTTTTGATTAATGGATGCTTTTGTAAATTTTATAATGCAGTCTTGATAACTTTAAATTTTAATTTTTTGCACAAAAGTATGACTGCTTTAGGTTCATTGCATGTTCAGGAATTTTACCATGAGATGAACTACCAATAGAAATTTTAGTTACTACTTTAAGAACAGCTTTTTGTCCAGTACAAATTATTTTTAATTCACTGAGTTCCTACTTTTTTATTTATTTATTTATTTACTGTTGACACTATTACAGATGTCTCCCATTTCCCTCACCCAGACTTCATTCTCCCTCCCCTGGCCTTCCCACACTCTTGTCTGTGTCCATGGGCTATGCATAAATGTTCTTTGATTAATTTCTTCACATTCTTTTATCCAGGCCCACCCTCTCCACCACTATCTTCACCTGACATTTGTCAGTCTGTTCCATGTATCTATACCTCTAGTTCTATTTTGTTCATCTTATGCTAAGTGAAATAAGCCTGTCAGAGAAAGATAAATACCATATAATCTCACTAATATGTGGAATCTAATGCAACTTCCTTTCTTATATTGTCAAGCAAATGTCTAAACACTCTTTCAAACAGAGCCACACCCTGAAACCTGCCCCTCTTCTGTGGGTTCCCAGTTCACTATATGACAGCTATAGGTCCAGCCCCTCATGCTTTCTGACTGACTCCTCTTTCTCCCATGCTCACTCTTTCTTAAACAACCTCTTCAAAGAACCAGAATAATGTTTCTGAGACATAAATCAACAAATCCTACTTAAAACTCATCAATTGTAGCATATTCCTCCCACATTGACTCTGAAGTTGGTCATGTGAATGCTTTGGCCAATGGGACATTGGGAAATGTGATCTAGCAAGAGCTTGATAAGTGCTTGCACCATGTGTTTTGCTTGGTGCAAAACAAAAATCCTGGCTATCAAGTTGAAGGGGACACAGGAAGAGAACCAAGTTGCTCTGGTCAACAACCTCAATTAACTTCCAGGCATGTGAGTGAGATCGTCTCGAATCATCAAGCACCCTCCTCTTGAGACAAGTGGACAGCAGTTGATTAACTAACCCAGGCCAAGACCAGAGCCATCCAGCTAAACCCAAACCAAATACAAAATCATAAGCAAAAAAAAATAGCTGTTGTTTTAAGCCACTGGATCTTGGTGCAGCTTATTATTAGTGATACACATACCTATCATCACCTTTGACCCCTGCTGCTGTCCCAGCTGACCTGCATCTGTCAGAGTATGCCTAATGGGTCAGCAATCTCCCACACTGAGTCCTGACTTGACGTGGAATTCTTCTCAACCAGGACTTTAATCAGCCCCTGCCAATGATGGGACCTAACACATAAGTTTAAGACTCTGCAAGCCCTGAATAAAATGATACTTTCTCTGAATTGATGGAGCAAAATGAGATAGATAAGATTTGAGTAAGACTGCAAACCTCTCAGATAGTTCCAATATTTTGTCTGAGTTAAATTATTTATTTTATTTTTAAATTTTATTTTAGAGAGAGAGGAAGGGAGAGGGATAGAGAGCTAGAAACATTCAAGGAATTGGAGGGATTGTGCCTGCAACCTGGGCCTGTGCCCTGACTGGAAATTGAATCAGTGACCTCTTAGTTCATGGGTCGAAGCTCAACCACTGAGTCACACTGATCAACCTGAGTTAGATTATTTTTTACAACCAAGGCAGTCCTGCTGCTAATTCATCCTTTCATAATTGCACTGTAAGGTAGATAGCAAGATGTTTGGGGCTTACCTTCATAGTAAGAATGGACTGGTAAATGATGACCCACTACTCTTAGTTTGGGAAGGAAAGAAAGTGGGGATTGAGCAACATTTACCACTTGCTACATATTCTATACACCTCCCTAAACCTGTTTAAGCACAGAATCCTAATATATAAAAACCCTGGGTCATAACATCCCGAGGCTCGACCAACCGGAAGTCAGTCCTGCAGTCAGCGCTTCCGCTGACTGCTCCTGCAGCAGGTGCGGTGACCCAGCACTGACTGCTGAGGGGGCTGTGAATCAGGCCTGGAGAGAGGCCTGAAGAGAGAAGCAGGGACTGATCCATTGCCTCTGTGGCAGCTTTTGATCAGGACTTGCCTCTCTCTTTCTCTCATAGTCTGGCCAGCAGCTGCACCTCCATTTCTCTCTAGGCCTCCACAGGGCTGCTGATCAGCCCCGCCTTTCTAATTAGGCCCCGTTGATAGGCCCAGAGACACTGACTGGCATAAAAACCGACCAATCAGAACGAAATCTGGATGAAGTGTGAGGAACCAATGGCTGCCTTAGGAGGTGGAGCTTTTGATGCTGACTGGCATGGGGAGTGAGAGCGAGTTTGGTGGACACACAGCATTCTCACTGCATCTCCATATCCATCAACCCCACCCCCAGATAGCCAGTGAGAGGCTGCAGCATGTCACCAATACCAGCCATATTCCATGCCAGCCCTGGTGGTCAGCGCACATCATAGTGAGCAGTCCAACTCCCGGTCTCCTGGTGGAATGACCACCCAAGGGGACAATTTGCATATTAGGCTTTTATTATATAGGATTATTGACAATATTCCCTATTCTATACTTTACATTTCTGTGACTATTTTAGAACTGCCAATTGTACTTCTTAATCCCTTAATTTTTTTTCACTCAGCCCCCTAACCCTCCTCCTCTATGAGTCTTCTATTTTGTTTATTTTTTTCTTTAGATTCCATATTTAAGTGAAGTATATGTTATTTGTCTTTCTCTGTCTGACTTATTGCACTTAGCATAATACCCTCTAGGTCCACTGCAAAAGTTAAGATTTCATTTTTGAAAAGCCCAGTAATATTCCATTGTATATATATATATTTTTGTCCACTCGTCTGTTGATGGGCACTTGGTTTCTTCCATATTTTGACTACTGTAAATAATGATGCAATAAATATGAAAGTGCATATATATTTTTGAATTAGTGTTTTAAATTTCTTCAGATATATGCCCAGAGGTTTAATGCCAATCTGCATTCCCACCAACAGCGCACGAAGGTTTCCTTTTCACCACATCCTTGCCAATACTTGTTGTTTGTTGATTTATTGACAATACCCATTCTGAGAGGTGTGAGGTGGTACCTCATTGTGGTTTTAATTTGCACATCTATGAAAATTAGTCACTTTGATGAACTTATCATATGTCTATTGGCTATCTGTATGCCTCTTTGGAGAAGTGTCTATTCAAGTCTTCTGCCCATTTTTAAATTAGTTTGTTTTGTTTTGTTTTCTGGTTTTGACTTGTCTGAGTTCTTTATAAATTTTGGATATTATCACCTTAACAGGTGTATCATTGGTGAATATTTTCTCCATTAAGTAGGTTGCCTTTCTGTTTTGTTGATAGTTTATCTTGCAGTGCAAAAACATTTTAGTTCGATGTAAGTTGCATTTGTTTTGAGATCAGTCTCTTGTAAAAAATATATGTATGGGTCTTGTTTTTTTTTTCTTTTTTAATTAAATTTATTGGAGTGACATTGGTTAATAACATTATATATGGAAATAGGTTTTAAAATCTTAATTATGAAAATTATAGATGAGATTTTATTTTAAATTCTTTGTTGTTGTAAGTATCACATATGTCCCTCTTCCCTCCATTGTCCTCTTCCCAGCCGGCCCCCACACCCCAGCCCCTGCCTTCACCCCCTCCTATTGTCTGTGTCCATCCATTATGCTTATATGCATGCAAGTTCTTTGATTGACCTCTTAACCCTCCAACACCCGCCCCAGCCACCCACCCTCCCCTGCCTTCCCATCAAATGGTCTTTTCGATGCTTCTATGTTTCTGAATCTGTTTTTGTTCCTCAGTTTATGTTGTTCATTATATTCCACAAATGAGTGAGACCATCTGATACTTATCTTTCCCCAACTGGCTTATTTCACTTAGCATAATGCTCTCCAGCTCCATCCATGCTGTTGTAAATGGTAAGAATTCTTTCTTTTTTACAGCAGCATAGCATTCCATTGTGTAGATGTACCACGGTTTTTTAATCCATTCATCGGCTGATGGGCATTTAGGCTGTTTCCAAATCTTAGCTACTGTAAATTGCTCTGCTATGAACACAGGGGTGCATTTGTCCTTTCTGATTGGTGTTTCCAGTTTCTTGGGATATATTCCTAGAAGTGGGATCACTGGGTCAAATGGGAGCTCCATTTTTAGTTTTTGAGGAAACTCCATGTGATTTTCCACAGAGGCTGCAGCAGTCTGCATTCCCACCAGCAGTGCCCAGGGGTTCCTTTTTCTCCACATCCTCGCCAGCACTTGTCCTTTGTTGATTTGTTGATAGCCATTCTGACTGATGTGAGGTAGAACCTCATTGTTGTTTTGATTTTCATCTCTCTAAGTAATTTTGAGCATGTTTTCATATGCCTCGTGGCATTCTGTATGTCCACTTTCAAGATGTGTCTATTCAGGTCCTTTGCCCATTTTTTGATTGGATTGTTTATCTTCCTTTTGTTAAGTTCCCTATAAATTTTTCAGATTAAACCCTTACCAGATGTCACATTGGCAAATATGTTCTCCCATGCAGTGGGCTTTCTTGTTGTTTTGTTGATGATTTCTTTTGCTATGCAGAAGCTTTTTATTTTGATCTTATCCCATTTGTTTATTTTCTCCTTAGTTACCATTATCCTAGGAGATGTGTCAGTAAATATATGGCTTCCATCTATATCTGATATTTTGCTGTCTGTGGATTATCCTAAGATTTTTATGATTTCCCATCTTATGTTAGTCTTTTATCCATTTTGAGTTTATTTTTGTGTATGGTGTAATTTGGTGGTCAAGTTTCCTTTTTTTTGCATGTATCTGTCCAATTTTCCCAACCATTTATTGAAGAGACTCTCTTAGCTCCATTGTATGCTCTTGCCTCCTTTGTCAAATATTAATTAAGTACAATGGCTTGGTAGATTTCTGGGTTCTCTTTTCTGTCCCATTGGTCTATTAGTCTGTTCTTGCACCAGTACGAGGCTGATTGGAGAACAGTGGCTTTGTAATGTAACTTGATGTCTGGTATTGTGGTCCCTCTGACTTTGTTCTTTTTTCTCAGGATTGCTGCAGCTATTCTGTTTCTTTTTTTTTCTTTTTATTCCATATAAATTATTGGAGAGTTTGTTCTAGGTCTATGAAACTTGCTGTTGATATTTTAATGTGAATTGCGTTGAAACTATAGATTGCTTTGAGTAATATGGACATTTTAATGATGTTAATTCTACTAATCCATAAACACGATATATTCTTCCACTTGTTTATAACTTCCTCTATCTCTTTTTTGAAAGAACTGTAGTTTCCTGAGTACAGGTCTTTTACCTCCTTAGTTAACTATTTCTAGATATCTTAATTTTTTGTTGTTGTTGCAATGGTAAATGTTTCTGCTTTTTTTTTTTTTTTTTTTTTTTTTTTTTTAGTTTTTCTTTCTGTGAGATCATTATTAGTGTATTAAATTTCCATAGATTTCTGGGTGTTAATTTTGTATCCTGCTACATTGCAATTCACTTATTAAATCAAGTAGTTTTTTGATGGAGTGTTTAGGGATTTCTATGTACAATATCATGTCATCAGCGAATAATGACAGTTTTACTTCTTCTTTACTAATTTGGATGCTTTTATTTCTTCTTCTTGTCTGATCGCTATGGCTAGCACTTCCAGTACTAGGAGTGGTGAAAGTGGGCATCCCTGTCTTGTTCCTGTTCTTAGGGGAAATGGTTTTAGTTTTTGCCCATTGAGTATGATATAGGCTGTAGGTTTGTCATATAAGGCTTTTGTTATTTTGAGGTATGATCCTTCTATTCCCACTTTGCTGAGAGTTTTTATCAAGAAAGGGTGTTGGACTTTGTCAAATGCTTTTTCTGCACCAATTGATATGATCATGTGATTTTTGTCTTTCAGTCTGTTTATGTGGTATCACGTTTATTAATCTGAGGATATTGTACCAGCCTTACATCCCCAGTATAAATCCCTCTTGGTCATGGTGTATGATCCTTTTAATGTATTGTTGGATGTGATTTGCTAATATTTTGTTGAGGGTTTTAGCATCTATGTTCATCAGGGATATTGGGCTTTAATTCTTTTTCTTTGTAGCGTCTTTATCTGGTTTTGGGATTAGGGTAATGCTGGTTTCATAGAAGGAGCTTGGAAGTGTTTTTCCTCTTGAATTTTTTGGAATAGTCTGAGGAGGGTAGGTTTTAGTTCTTCTTTAATGTTTGGTAAAACTTCCCTGAGAAGACATCTGGACCAGGGCTTCTGTTTTCTGAAGTTTATTATTATTATTATTATTATTATTATTATTATTACTGCTTCAATTTCCTCAGTAGTTATCACACTATTCAGATTTTTCTGATTCTGCCTGATTGAGTTTTGGAAGATTGTATTTTTCTAGGAATATGACCATTTCATCAGTTTATTGGAATAGAGTTGTTCATAGTATTTTTTTTTTTTTTTTACAATCCTTTGTATTTCTATGGGGTCGGTTGTTACTTCATCTTTTTCATTTCTGATTTTGTTCATTTGGGTCCTCAATCTTTGCTTCTTGGTGAGCCTGGATAGAGGTTCATCAATTTTGTTTATCCTTTCAACAAACCAGCTCTTGGTTCTATTGATCTTTGTATTTTTTTTTTCTCTATGTCATTTATTTCTGTTCTGATTTTTTTTCCTCCTTTCTACTTACTCTGGGCTTTTCTTGTTGCTCTCTTTCTAATTCTTTAAGTTGTAGGGTTAAATAACTTATTGCCAGTTTTTCTTGTATTTTTTAGGTAGGCCTGTAGTGCTATGAACTTCCCGCTCAGGACTGCTTTCACTATGTCCCATAGATTTTGGATTGTTGTGTTTTCACTGTTACTTGTTTCCAGGATGTTTTTTGTTTCTTCTTTGATCTCCTTGGTAAACCAATCATTGTTTAATAGCATGCTATTCAGCTTCCAAGTGTTTGATTTTTTTTATTATAGTTGATTTCTAATTTTATGCCATTGTGATCTGAGAAGATGCTTGATATGGTTTAAATCTTCTTGAATTTGAAGAGACTTTGCCTGTGTCCTAACATGTGGTCTATCTTTGAAAATGTCCCATGTGCACTTGAGAAGAATATATATTCCAAAGCTTTGGGGTGAAATGTTCTAAAGATGTCAATTAGTGCCACCTGATCTAGTGAGTTGTTTAAGCTTGCTGTTTCTTTGCTGATTTTCTGTCTAGAACATTTATCCAGTGATGTCAATGGAGTATTAATGTCCCATACTATGATTTTAATGCTGTTGATCTCTCCCTTGATATCTTCCAAAAGTTTTTTGGTGTTTTTTTGGTGGTTTTTTTTTTATGTATTTTTGTGCTTCTGTATTGGGTACATATATGTTTACCAGACTTATATCCTTTTGTTGTATGGATCCCTTTAGTATTATGAAGTGGTTATGGCTTTCATTTTGAGGTAAATTTTGTCAGATATAAGTGTTGCTACCCTGGCTTTTTTTTTTATTATTTCCACTTGTCTGAAAAAATTTTTTCCATCCCTTTACTTTCAGTCTGTGTGAGTTCTTTGTTCTGAGGTGGGTCTCTTGCAGGCAGCATATATATGGGTCATGTTTTCTTATCCATTCAGCCACTCTATGTCTTTTGATTGGAGCATTGAATCCATTTATAAAGTTATTAATGATGGGTACTTTTTTGTTGTAATTTTTATTATTTATGCCTGTGTTTCTTCTCTCCTTTCTATTTCTTCTTTTTACAACAGCATTTCTTGTATTGCTGGCTTGGTGGTAATAAACTCTCTTAGCTTTTGTTTGTCTGCAAAGCTCCTGATTTCACCATCAATCTTGAATGATAGCCTTGCTTGGTAGAGTATTCTTTGATTCAGTCCCTTGCTTTGAATCACTTGGTATACGTCATTCCATTCCCTTCTGACCAATGCTCTCCTCTACAAGATGGCATGGGCTCCATGCCAAAGTCATGCCTGGCCTGGGAGTGCCTGTGGCAGTAGCAGGGGCTCCTTGCCTAGGGGAGGATCTGCCAGTCCCCTAGACTCCTGAGAGATCTAACTGTCCCTCACTCACCCACACACACACCACACATGTCCACACACTCCTCTCTCGCTCCTTTACTCACTCACACTCTCTCCCTACCTGCCGTCCTGCCAGCCACCATGTTGGATCCCCTGGGTCTTGTTTTCTTATCTATTTAGCTGCCTTGTGTCTTTAGATTGGAGCATTTAATCCATTTACATTCAAAGTAGTTATTGATTGGTACATATTTATTGTCACTTTAGTCTTTATACTACGTTCTCTTTTTTTTTTTTCTTTTGATAGAAATCCCTTCAACATTTATTGTAATAGTATTTTATTGGTGATAAATTCTTTTAATTTTTTCTTGTATAGGAAGCTCTATATTTATCCTTTAATTTTAAATGACAGCCTTGCTGGATAGAGTAGTCTTGGTTGTAGGTCCTTGTTTTTCAGAACTTTGAATATATTGTGCCAGTCACCTGTGGTCTGAAATGTTTTTGTTGAGATATTAGCTACCAGTCTTGTTGGAATTCCCTTGTAGGTAATTGTCTTTCTCCTGCTGCTTTCAAGGTACTCTCTTTGGCTATAACCTTTGCTGTTTTAATTATGATTAATATTTTATTAAATATTACGGTTTGGGCCTCTTTGGATTAATTTTTTCTTGGGAATCTATGTGCTTCTTGGACTTGTGAGTCTTAAGGGAAATTTTTAGGTCAGGGAAGTTTTCAGTCATTATTTCTTCTAATAGGTTCTTAACCCCTTGATCACTCTCTTCTCCTTCTGGTATCCTTATGATGTGAATGATGTTATGCTTGTTGTTTTCCCAGAGGTCACTTAGACTTTTCTCACTTTTTTTAAATTCTTGTTTTCTTTTTGCTGCTTTGCTTGGGTGTTTTTTGTTATCTCATTTTCGAAATTGCTGAATTGCTCATCCTGTTCATACCTTCTAATGTATTCTTCATTTTATATATTGTATTGTTCATTTCTGACAGGTTCTTTTTTATGGTTTTTATTTCCTTTTTTATGCTTACTATCATTTTGATTAAGTTCTTACTGAGTTCAGCCATTCTTCCCCTAAGTTCCTTAAGCATCCTTATATGTAATGAACTCTGCTCCTGGCATATTGGCTGCCTCCATTTCATTTAGTTCTTTTTCTGTGTATTTCTTCTGTTCTTTCATTTGGTGCATGTTTCTTCGTCTCTCCATTTTGGTTGCCTCTGTATTTATTTATGTGTATTATGTAGATATGCTATGTATCCCAATCTTGGTATGATGGCCTTATGTAGTAGGTGTTTTATGAGGCTCAGTGCCCAGTCTCCCTAATCACCTGAGGAGGTGGTCCAGGAATGTCCCTTATTTGGGTTATGTGAACCTTCCTATTATAGTTGAGTCTTGATTGATGTTGGCCCATTCATGGGTGGGGATGACCCTCAGGCTGGCTGACTATGAGGATTCACCTTGACCACAGTTTATGAGCTGCTGTGCAAGAGCTGACCCCATGAGGAAGAATGGCCCCAGCAGGGTCTGGTGTGCCAGTTTCTCCCTTTAGTTGTTCCACTTGTAAAGATAATTGTGTCACATTCTGGTGTGGTCTGAAGCACACCACTGGGAGTGTTGGTTCTGGAGCCTCTTGGGAGGGAACCCAGTGAAGGTCATTGCAAATTGATTACTCTGCCTGTAACTGACCTTGGGCTAACTGCTGGGAGCTACAAAGGTTTCCCTCTGGTGGACCTGGTTGCCCCATGGGAGAGGTTAAGCTGTGTACTGGTTCTGAGATTGGGGCCAGGTCAGCAATAGGCCCAAGGCACCCTAAGATTTGCCTCTGCCTACTGGCTGCCTGTTAAACTCAGTCACTGGCAGTTTGCAAGATGCATGATGTAGGCTCTCAGTGAGTCACCAGGTAAGGCTAAGTGGTATTCACCAGGTGGATGCAGATTCAAACTCAGTGCAAGGGTTGGGTCTGAGGCTTTTCAGCAAAAGTATCAGGATACACCAAGGCCGGATGCCACCTGCCGGGTATCCATGGGACTTTGTGGTGGGACAGGATCTCAGGGAGTCATCCAGATGAGGTCAGCAGAGTTCACTGGGCTAAAAGAGAGCATTATTTGGCTGTGTGGAGGGAAGGCTCTACATAGAACAGGGGCCCCGCTCAGGCCCTGGGAGAAAGTGGCTGTCCCTCCAGCCCACAACTCAGTCTCTTCCCCTGTGTTGCTGGTTCTGCTCATGCTGCCGGCACCTCCAGGAGAGATCCTTGATGAGGGCCAAACACCACCATCAGGCTGGGTGAGAGTTTGCCAGAAACCTCTCCAAGGAGAGCAATCCCTGCAGGGTGGAGCCTCTTGGACTCGGCAGGGAGGAACTATTGCCTCTCTAGGCTGATGTTTGAAGGGGGATGCTCAGCCCTGGAAAGAAGGAGTCTGTGGCTGGTGCGGGAGAGGGACCCAGCACAGGGACACTTGCTGCTGTCACTCCAGGCCTCTCCCACAGCCACACCACTCAATTTCTCCCTTTATTACACAGTCCACTCAGAGCTGCTGCCCCTCTGCTAGGGCCAGGTTAAGTGCTGTGACTGAGATTCTGTGCACTGGCCCTTCAAGAGAGCCATCCACTTTCTCACATGGGCAGATGGAATCCCACTCATTTTCACAGCCAAATATTGTGTGGGCTCCTCTTCCCTGCTTTGGTACTCTGTGCCTAGGGGGCCTGGCTTGGTGCTGAGGCCCCTTACTCTTCCAGGGGGAACCCCTCCGATGGATTCTGTCCCACTGCACATGGGTACAGGTCCAACTCCTTCCAACCCATCTCAATTCCAGCTCCTCTGTAAATCCTTAATTATAAGACTTCTGTTCAGCCAGTCTTCATATGGTTATTTAGGTTGATCGTTCTGTATTTCAACCACTATTCTGATATGATCCTGGGAAGAGGGGAGTGCAACTTGCACCTACTCTGCTGGTATCTTGAATCCTCTTAACGGATTTCAGATTCACCTTCTTGCACATACATTTCTGTTCATGTTGACACTTTCACAGTCTTCATTATTTGAGGTACGTGATTTGTATCCACCTCCAGTAGATCAGTATTGCAGGCTGGATTCTTTGAGGGTTTGTTTTTATTTTCTATTCATATTATCTGAAAACTTTTTCAAGTAAAAGTTAGGTGTTGTCTTTTTTCTTCACAAAGATCTCTAATAGTTCACCAGGAGAGTAAAGATATGGTGCTAATAGAAGTAGTGCGGAAACAACAGAATATATTATCATCATGTGATGTGAAAATATAATTACAGAAAAAGTATCTGCAAACCAGAATCTATGAATGATTGGAATGGTAAAAATTCATATCAAATTGTATGGAAAGGTATGCCAAAAATGTATTTTTTTTAGTTTTAAGATGACAAATTTATTTTTGGTTCCTGAATCAAAAGCAATTTAAAGTTGCAGGATGTTTACCTTTAGTTAGTAACAAATTGATAGCATATGGGTTTCTTTCTGTTTCTTACAAAGTCAGCAGCCCCACTTTCACTCACTGTTCTGTTCTATAATCCTTTGATGTATAAGCAAATGTTTTCTTTTTTTCAGAGTTGGGGATTACTGTTGTGTGTTTTTTCTACTTTTTAAATGTTTTATTGAATTTATTGGGGTTACATTGGTTAATAAAATTATATAGATTTAAAGTGTAAAATTGTATAACATCATCTGTATATTGTTTGTGTGTTCCTCACCCCAAATCATGTCCCTTTCTATCACCATTTATTCCTTTACCTTCTCCTGGCTCTCCCACCATTATTTCCCTCTGTTAATGACCATACTATTGCCTATGAGGTGTTGGGGTTTTTTGTTTTTTTTTTTGCTTAGTCCCTGCACCTTTTTCATCTAAACCTCCTACACACACCCCTCTGATAGCTGTGAGTCTGTTACTATTTTGTTTGTTAGTTTATTTTGTTCATTAGATTCCACACAAAAAAAAGTGAAATCATATGGTATTTGCCTTTCTCTGACTGGATTATTTCACTTAGCATAAAACTCTCCAGGTCCATCCATGCCGTCACAAGTAAGACTTTCTTTCTTTCTTTCTTTCTTTCTTTCTTTCTTTCTTTCTTTCTTTCTTTCTTTCTTTCTTCTTTCTTTCTTCCTTTCTTTATTTTTACAGCTGAGTAGTATTCCATTGTATAAAAATATCATAGCTTATTTTATCCACTCATCTACTGATGGGCAATTGGGCTGCTTTAGATCTGACTAGTGTAAATAACACTGCAATAATCATAGGAATGCACATATTCTTTTGAATTTGGTTTCTTCAAATAAATTCCCAGAAGTAGAATTGCTGGGTCATAGGGCAATTCTATTTTTAATCTTTTGAGTTAACTCCAATCTGCTTTCCACAGTGACTATACCAAGCTGCATTCCAACCAACAACACACAAGCACAAGGGTTCCCTTTTCTCTACACTTGTTTCTTGATTTATTGATGATGGCCATTCTGACAGGGGTGAGGTGCTAACTATTGTGGTTTTCATTTTGCATTTCTTTGATCATTGGTGACATTGAGCATCTTTTCATATGTCTATAAAACATCTGTATGTCCTCTTTTTTAAAAAATATATTTTATTGATTTTTTACAGAGAGGGAGAGGGATAGAGAGTTAGAAACATCGATCAACTGCCTCCTGCACACCCCCTACTGGGTATGTGCCTGCAACGAAGGTACATGCCCTTGACTGGAATCGAACCTGGGACCCTTGAGTCCACAGGCCAATGCTCTAGCCACTGAGCCAAACCGGTTAGGGTTGTATGTCCTCTTTGGAGAAGTGTTTATTCAGGTTCTTTGCTTGTTTTTGCAATTGGATCATTTGGTTTTTGGTGTTGAGATTTATAAGTTCTTTATACACTTTGGATATTAACACCTTATCAGATGTATCAATGAATATGTTCTCCCATTCAGTGGGTTGTCTTTTAATTTTGTTGATAGTTTCCTTTGCTAAACAAAACCTTTTTTTTAAATATATTTTTAATTGATTTCAGAGAGGGAGAGAGAGATAGAAATATCAATGATGAGAGAGAATCATTGATCAGCTGCCTCTTGCACTCCCCCTACTGGAGATCAAGCCCACAACCCAGGCATGTGCCCTTGACCGGAATAGAACCTGGGACCCTTCATTCAGTCCACAAGCCGACGATCTATCCACTGATCCAAACCAGCTAGGGCCAAACCCTTTTAGTTTGATGTAGTCCCACTGGCTTATTTTTTAAATTTCCTTGACTGAAGAGATATATCAGAAAAAATATTGCTGTGAGCAATGTCTGAGATTTTACTGTCTATGTTTTCTTCTATGATTTTTATATTTTCTAGCCTAATATTTATTTTTATTCTACTCTGACTTGATCCTGTGTATGGTATAAGAATGTGGTCTAGTTTCATTTTTTGCATGTAGCCGTTGAATTTTTCCAGAAAAGTCTGTTTCTACCCCATTGTAAGTTCTTGTTTTCTTTGTCAAATATTAATTGACCATAAAGGTGTGGGTTCATTTCTGGACTCTTAATTCTATTCCATTGATATACATGGCAGTTTTTGTGCCAGTATCATACTATTTTGATTACTACAGCCTTGTGGTATATTTTGATATCAAGTAACATGATTCCTCCAAATTTGTTCTTCTTTCTCAAGATTGCTGTGGCTATTTGTGATCTTTTGTGGTTCCCTATAAATTTTTGGAATATTTGTTCTGGTCCAGTGAAATACACCATTGATATATTTTTTAAAATATATTTTTTATTGATTTCAGAGAGGAAGGAATAGGGAGAGAGAGGTAGAAACATCAGTGATGAGAGAGAATCATTGATGGGCTGCCTTCCGCATGCCCCCCGCTGGGGATCAAGTCCACAACCTAGGCATGTGCCCCTGACCAGAATTGAACCCAGCACCCGTCAGTCTGCAGGCTGATGCTCTATCCACTGAGCCAAACCAGTCTAGGGCCACCATTGATATCTTGATAGGGATTGTGTTGAATCTATAGACTGCTTTGGATAGTATGGAAATCTTAATGATGTTAATTGCTCCTATCCATGAACACAGTATATGCTTCCACTTATTTGTATCTTTTTCAGTTTCTCTCCTCAGTCTTATAATTTTCTGAGTACAAGTCTTTTATATCATTGGTTAAGTTTATCTCAAGGTATTTTTTATGAAATTGTAAATGGGATTCTTTTCTTACTTTCCCTTTCTAATAGTTCATTATTGGTACATAGCAATGCAATTGATTTCTGATATTTATTTTGCATCCTGCTACTTTACTGAATTCACTTACCACTTATAGTATTTTTTTGTGTGTGTGATATCTTCAGGTTCTCTATATACAGTATCATGTCATCTGCAAATAATTAGGGTTTTACTTCTTCCTTTCCAAATTGTATACCTTCTTGTCTGATTGTTGCAGCTAGGACTTCCAGTAATATGATGAATAAGGGTGGTGGAAGCAGACATCTCTGTCTTGCTCCTGATCTTAGAGGAAATGCTTTTAGTTTTCGCCAATTGAGTATGATGTTGGTGGTAGATTTGTCATATTTGGCTTTTATTATGTTGAGCTATGATCCCTCTATTCCCACTTTGCTGAGAGTTTTTATCATATATGGGTGCTGGATTTTATCAATTTTTTCTGTATCTAGTGATATGATCATGTGATTTTTTATCCTTCAGTTTTGTTTATGTGGTATACCATGCTTATTGATCTGAAAATATATACCAACCTTGCATCCTTGGGATATATCCCAAATGATCATGGTATATGATCTCTTTAATGTATTGCTGGATCTGATTTGCTAATATGTCGTTGAGGGTTTTAGCATCTATATTCATCAGGGATATTGACCTATAATTTTTTCTTTGTACTGTCTTCATCTTGTTTTGAAGTTAACATAATGCTGGCCTTGTAAAATGATCTTGGGAGTCTTCCTTTATCTTGCATTTTTTGAAATACTTTGAGGAGAATAGGTGTTAGTTCTTCTTTTGTCCAATTTATTGGCATATAGTTGTTCATAATATTTTCCTATAATCCGTTGTATTTCTGTGGAGTGCATTGTTACTTCTCTTTCATTTCTGATTTTATTTATTTGGGTCCTCTCCTTTTTTTCTTGAGGCATTTAGTTTAAAATTTGTCAATCATGTTTATCTTTTTTAAAGAAACAGCTCTTGGTTTTATTTATTTATTTTTGTTTTTTTTAGACCTTATTTCATTTATTTCTACTCCTATCATTACTATTTTCTTCCTTCTATTCACTTCGTTGGTCTTTCTTTTTCTAGTTTTGCTTGTTTGTTTGTTTGTTTTGTTTGTTTGTGTGTATGTGTGTGTGTGTGTGTGTGTGTGTATTTAGTGTAAAGTTAGATTGAGATTTTTCTTGTTTCTTGAGGTGTGTTTGCATGCTATTTATTTCCCTCTTAGGACTGCCTTAGCTGTGTCCATAAATTTTTGGGTTCTTCTCATTTTCATTTGTT
Organism: Plecotus auritus; assembly: GCF_963455305.1. Classification (NCBI taxonomy): domain Eukaryota; kingdom Metazoa; phylum Chordata; class Mammalia; order Chiroptera; family Vespertilionidae; genus Plecotus; species Plecotus auritus. The sequence goes on from NC_137782.1 coordinate 105,939,107, forward strand.
TCAAGGTATCTTTTGTTTTTTTTTCTTGATCTCATTATTGACCCATTCATGATTTAGTAACATGTTTAGCCCCCATGTCTTTGTGTATTTTTCAGTTTTCTTCTTGTGACTAATGTCTAGTTTCATAACATTATGGTCTGAGACGATACTCAAGCTTCTTAAATTTTTTGAGACTTGTCTTGTGTCCTAAGATGTGTTCTATCTTAGAAAATTTTCCATGTGAACTTGAAAAAAAATGTATATTCTCTTGCTTTGGAGTGAAATTGCCTGAAGATATCAATTAAATCCATCTGACCTAGTGTACCATTTAAGGCTGCTGTTTCCTTGTTGATTTTCTGTCTAGAAGATCTATCCATTGATGTCAACAGGATGTTAAAATCCTCTAGTATGAATGTATTACTGTCAATCTTTCCCTTATGCCCATTAGTATTTGTTTTATATATTTAGGTGCTCCTATGTTGGGAGCATTAATGTTTGCAGGGGTCATATCCTCTTGTTTGATTGCTCCCTTTATCATAATGTAGTGTCTTTCACTATTTTTAAAATCTATTTTGTCAGATATAATATTGATAATCAAGCTTTTTTTAAATTTCCATTTGCAAAAAAATACCATTTTTCATCCCTTTACTTTTAGTCTGTGTGTATCTTTCCTTCTGAATCGGGTCTTTTACAGACAGCATATATATGGGTCTTATTTATTTTTATCCCTTCAGATACCCTATGCCTTTTGATTGGAGCATTTAAGCCATTTACATTTAAAGTGATTATTGATAGGCACATAATTATTGCCATTTTATTTTTTATAATCTCCTTCTTTCTCTTCTTATTCTTCTCCTTCTTCTTCAAGAAGACACTTTAACATTTCTTATAATACTTTTTTATCTGAGAAGCACTTTATTTCGCCTTCAAATTTAAATAATAGCCTTGTTGGGTAAAAAAAATATTATTTCAGAGTAAAAAAATTTAAGGAAAATCTCTTAAATAATTTTATTTAAGAAAATTTTAAATAATCTTACTGTTCAAAATTTTAAAGAAAATTGTATTTCTGATTTATGGCAGTTGTTTACAGACTTTATAAATATTGTGTGTGCAATTACCAGGCAGATTGTTCTTCCACCAAATTCATTTGTATATGGAGTTTCCAATTGGAAAGTAGCTATGGAAATGTTAGAAAATGTGAAAAGTAAAATGCACTTGTAACATTATAATATTTGAGGTAACGTTACTTTTTTATGATATAGTTATTGGCTGCCAAATTATTGTCTGCTCAATTAAGTTATGATCACAAAAGTAGACTTTGCTTAAAATTTATAGTTATTTTTCTAAGAAACAGAATTTATGACTAGAAGAGCATGATTAGCACATTATTTTGTCTAGATATAGAAGTTTTTGGTATTATTAGAAATTATCATGAAAATTAAAGAGGTTTTGCAAGAGTGAGCTTCCAAATAATTTCTTATCAAAATATGCAATAAAAATCAAATTATTTAAACAAGAAAGACTTAGAAATTTCAGAACCTTATGAATGAGGTCAATATTTATTCAACTTGTTTAATAAACTAAAATTAGATTGTCTGAGAATGTATGCAGAGTCCTCAGACTATTTTAATTTAAAATAAATGTTCAAGTTTTAGCAGCACTGAAATATGACTGACAGTATCTTATACAATACAAAAATTATCTGTTTTCTGTTATGTTATTGATATTGTGGCCATCTACATTAGCATCATATCTTTTAGACGTGTCATAGTGATGTCTCATGAGTAAAGGAAAGAACACAAAACCCTCGCAAACGATTCTTTGCGGGACACTATTAATGAACATGTGTGGGTAGGAGGAGAGGGTTAGCAACTATTTTTTAAGGAGAAAAAGAAATAAGATGCAGGCTGCTCTGTACTTTTTCAAACATACAACTTTGGATAGTGCATTGTTAAGAACCATTAACCTTATTAATATAATTAAACTAACAGGGATTATGGTCCCATCCCATGCATTCCAGGCTCTATGGACAGATTTTTGTGTGTGTTTTCCTTTTTATGTTCTAAATGGGAAGGAATGTACCCTTTTTATATGATAAGAATAATAAATGTAGCAAAATCATTTAAGGCGGGAAGAGGAAATTGCCAAAAATTAACCTCTGAGATTTTCAAAGGTGAGATGTTTCTTTTCAAAAGAAAGGAAGTTTAAAAAGTTGGAAAAAAATAGAATGTACCATTAGATGAAACAATGAATGGACAAATCAGCCAAGAAAAAATATACAAATTTGATGCAAATCCCAGAACTCTGATTTTCCTTGAAACCTGAGAAGCTCAACTTTATGATTATTAAGTCAATTGATTGTGACTATTTATTTTTTCAATATGCCCTTCACAGTCAAGCACTTCTTGTCCCCAAGCTTCCATATACTACATTGGATGATCAATTAAGGCAACACATTCTCTACTCTGTACAACTAAAAAAATGTATTTAGTCAGCATGTGGAGAAAGACAGACTCAATGGCTGGGCACTGATGGCACTAGAGAGAATGGGTATTGTTTGTGTGAGCTTGTGTGTGCACATACATAAACACACACAAGCACACACATGTACACACATTGATCAGGCCTGAGGACTTCTCAGTATTGTGAAAATGTTGACACAGAAACTTGACTCACCTTCAGAGAAACAGATTATACTTTGTTAATTGAATATTTAAGAATTTTGGACTTAGGAAGATGGCTGCTGATGGGAAGGCAGACTGCAAGATAGTGTGTGAGTGAGAAAACAAAGGGAGAGTGTGTGGTCAAACAGGGAGTGTGAGTTGAGGGACAGTTATACTGCAGGAGACTGTGGGGGACTGCTGGATGGGGCTCCCCTGATCGGGCAGCCCCCACTGCTGCTGGGTTCCCTCCCAGAGTGACCAGCTCAGATGCAGAGACCGCGCCATCTTGAAGGAGAAAGTGGATGTTATCAGGAGTCTGAAAAGCCCGGGGAATCTACAACTATGGCACCCACCAAACAACTGTGAACCCAAGAGCACCACACAGGTCCCCAAGTGGTGCAAGCATGCGGATTCAGTGGAGCTCTACACTCCCTTACTTAAAGGTCAGATTTCGCCTGGGATAAGGTGAGGTCTGTGGTCCCTGCAGGAGTGAGAAACGCGCACACTGTGGGAGCTGGAGGATCGGGGGAAGTCTGTGCCTAGAAAAATCCGTGGCTGTTGGGGCTGGCATGATCCATGAATGTGGAAGGGGGTCGGCAGAGCTGCTAACAGAAGGGAACTCTAAAAAGCAACCCATTTTGATCTGGGCACAAAAGGACAGCCTAAAAATTTTAAAAGTGTTCCAGCTGCTTAGACCCAAGAGGAAAAAAGACTGCACAGACTTGCACGCAGCCCTGGAGTTCGCACACTTACTCTGGCTCTTTTTTATTTTTATTTTTTTATTTTTATTTTTTTTCCTCTATAAATCCTTGCTTCTGATTACTAAGCCCAATACATAGGATCACCCAATTGGGGACAATCTAAGAGACTGCAGGGGAAAGTTGTTTTTCTGGAACCTGGGGATCAGAGCAGGGAATAACCATCAGAGAACCAGCTCTGGGGCAATCTACTCCCCCAAACCGGTATTAAGTTTCACAGGGAAAACAAAACCTAAACACTAGCTAGAGAGGACCTATAAACCCAGAGGTCAGTCCAGAAACACTGCAATTCAGGGGTTGAATCACAAATTGACTCTTGTGTAATCACAAATAAAGGAATAGAAGAAATAAGGACGCACTACCTGCTTAAAAATCAGGACTAGCTTATAACACTGAGGAGCAGTGGAATGCAGGGAACTTCAATACTGTCATGACTAGGAAACAGGTGTGCCAAACAGAATAGTAGAGGAAGTGAATGACCTTCAATACTGCACATTTTTATTTTTTTCATCTTTTAATTAAGAAACTAATTTTTTCCCTCACTTGATTTTACCTTTTTAATTATTACATTTTCATTGTCAATCAGTATTATTACTACTACTATTTTACCTTTTTTTAAAAAATGTGTCATTTTATTTTCTTTTTATTTTACTTTGGGATTAGTGTTCTACATTTTATTTTCATCTTTATCTTTTCTTTAGCATTATTTTACTCTATCTCAACTTTACCTTTATGCCATCACTCTCTTCCTCACTTTTCCCCTTTTGTTGTCCTATTTCTCGTACCCTATTCCTGCTTTAGATTTTCCCTATTCCTTCTTTTTACCCCCTATTAAAATTTCACCCTACTTATATACCTAATTTCCAATCCCCTGCTCCAAGGTCATACACACCTCTCTCTTCTCTTTCTTCACTATCCAATTTTTTTTCTCTGTGTCCTTTTGTTGTTGTTTGCTTGATTGTTGATTATATCGATTTTTTTATGCTTGTTTGTGAGATTGTTTTGCTTTTGCTTTTTGGTTTTTTTGTTTTGTTTTTGTTTGTTTCAGTTTTCCCTCACCACACTTGATATTAGTTGTGGTTTGTAGTTTGCATTCATCTCCAGGTACTTGTTGCTGGCATGTGTTGGGATTAGTGGCTGTTCTATTGGAGTTTTCTCCCCATATATATAGTTTTTTCCTCTCGTCTTTCTTAGTCTCTCTCTTTTCTCTCTTACTTTTTTTTCCCCTCTACCCAATTTTATTTTTGCACTCCTTTTTTTTTCTCTTCTTCTTTTTCTCCTATCCTCTAATTCACCTTTCTCTGGTGGTCACCTTTATCTGGGGTTATTAATATTGTGAATACATTTGTGTTCAGTGTGTTGTGCATTGTACCTTGTTGTGTTGTATTTTGCACCTTTAAATCAACACAGGAGAGAGAACTACATAACCAGATACCCAGAGAAGAGAGATCATGGGAGACAAAGAAACAGCCAGCATATGAAAGAAAAGCAGGCATCACCAAAAAAGGAAGTAAACTAAATGGAGGCAAGCAACCTGTCAGAGAAACAATTCAGAGAAATGGTCATAAGGTAGATGAATAGAATGGAAGACAAATTCAACAATATGTGTAAGAACCAAGAGGAAATGAAGAAGAACCAAGAAGAAGTGAAAAATGACATCACTGCTATAAATAACTCAATAGAAAGCATCAAGAGTAGACTAGAAGAAGCAGAGGACCACATCAGTGAGCTGGAAGACAAGGTAGGAAAAAATACCCAAGTAAAGCAGCTTCTAGAAAAAAAAAATTAAAAAGCAGGAGAGCCTAAGGGAACTTTGGGATAACACGAAACAAAACAACATCCACATAATAGGGGTGCCAGAAAGAGAGGAAACTGAGGAAGGAATAGAAAACCTGTTTGAAGAAATAATGACAGAAAACTTTCCTGATATAGGGAAGAAAAAAACACACAAATCCAAGAAGCTCACAGAGTCCCAAGCAAAATGAACCCCAAAAGGCCGATGCCAAGGGACATTATAATTAAATTGGCAAACACCAACGACAAAGTAAGAATCTTAAAAGCAGCCAGAGAGAGACAGAAAGTTACCTACAAAGGATCCCCAATCAGACTAATGACTTGTTTCTCAACAGAAACACATCAGGCCAGAAGGGAATGGAATGAAATATACAGTCATGCAAAGGAAGGGTCTGAATCCAAGAATACTGTACCCAGCAAGGCTATCAATCAAAATTGAGGATGGAATCAGGAACTTCACAGACAAAAAAGGACTAAGGGAGTTTATTACCACCAAACCAGCAATGCAAGAATTGCTAAAGTGTCTGCTGTAAAAAAAAAGAAATGGGAAGCGAAGAAGGAACACAGGGGTAAAGAATAAAAATGGCGACAAACAAGTACCTATAAATAATAACTGTACTGGGGGGTAAGGGCGGCTGGGGGGAGGTCAATGGGGGAAAAAAAAGGAGACATATGTACTACTATTTGTAATACTTCAAACCATTAAAAAAATTAAATTAAATTAAAAAAATAAAAATAAAAAATAAAATAAAATGAAATAAATAATAATAATAACTTTAAATGTAAATGGATTAAATGCCCGAATCAAAAGACATAGGGTAATGGATTGGATAAGAAAACATGACCCATATATCTGCTGTCTACAAGAAACCCACCTCAGAAATAAAGAGGCACACAGACTGAGGGTGAAGGGATGGAAAAAGGTTTTTCAGGAGAATGGAAATGAAAAAAAAAGCTGGGGTAGCAATACTTATTTCTGACAAATTAGATCTCAAAGTGAAGGACATAACAAGAGATAAGGAAGGCCACTTCATAATACTAAAGGGAGCAATCCAACAAGAAGAAATAACTCTGGTAAACATATACGCACTCAATACAGGAGCACCCAAATACATAAAAAATCTCCTGGAGGATATCAAGGGAGAGATTGACAGCAATATAATCATAGTAGGAGTCTTTAATACCCCACTATCACCATTGGACAAATCCTCTAAACAAAAAATCAGCAAAGAAACATCAATCCTAAATAACTCACTAGACCAGATGGAATTAATTGACATCTTCAGAACATTTCACCCAAAAGCCACAGAATATACATTCTTCTCAAGTGCACATGGGTCATTTTCAAAGATAGACCATATATTGGGTCACAAGCAAAGTTTCTTCAAATTCAAGAAGATAGAAATCATATCAAGCATCTTCTCAGATCACAGTGGCATAAAACTGGAAATCAACTACAATAAAAACAATCCAAAAAAATCAAACACATGGAGACTAAACAGCATGCTATTAAACAATGATCGGGTTACCAGAGAGATCAAAGAAGAAATAAGAAACATCATGGCAACAAACGACAATGAAAACACAACAATACAAAATCTATGGGACACAGCAAAAGCAGTCTTGAGAGGGAAGTTCATAGCTCTACAAGCCTACTGCGAAAACAAACAATGGTAATAAATTACCTAACCCTACAACTCAAAGAGTTAGAAAGAGAACAACAAGAAAAGCTCAGTGTAAGCAGAAGGAAGGAAATAATAAAGATCAGAGGGGAGATAAATGACATATTAGAGACCAAAAAAAAAACAATACAAAAGATCAACAAAACCAAGAGCTGGTTCTTTGAAAGGATAAACAAGATTGATGAACCTCTAGCCAGGCTCACCAAGAAGCAAAGAGAGAGGACCCAAATAAATGAAATCAGAAATGTAAGAGGAGAAATAACAACAGACTCCACCAAAATACAAAGGATTGTTAAAAAAATACTATGAACAACTCCATTCCAACAAACTGGACAACCTGGAGGAAATGGACATATTCCTAGAAAAATACAACCTTCCAAAACTCAATCAGGAAGAATCTAAACATCTCAATAGGCCAATAACTATGGAAGAAATTGAAGCAGTCATTAGAAGCTTCCAGCAAACAAAAACCCGGGGCCAGATGGCTTCACAGGGGAGTTTTACCAAACATTCAAAGAAGAACTAAAACCTATCCTCCTCAGACTATTCCAAAAACTTCAAAAGCAATGAACATTTCCAAGCTCATTCTATGAAGCCAACATCACCCTAATACCAAAACCAGATAAAGACAACACAATGAAAGAGAATTACAGGCCAATATTCCTCATGAATATAGATGCCAAAATCCTCAACAAAATTCTGGCAAATCGAATTCAGCAGTACATCAGAAAGATCATACACCATGACCAAGTAGGATTTATACCAGGGATGCAAGGATGGTACAAAATCCGCAAATCAATAAAGGTGATACATCACATAAACAAATTGAGAGATAAAAATCACATAGTCATATCAATTGATGCAGAAAAAGCATTTGACAAAATCCAACACCCTTTCTTGATAAAAACTCTCAACAAAGTGGGAATAGAAGGATCACACCTCAACATAATAAAAGCCATATATGAAAAATCCACAGCCAACATCATACCCAATGGGCAAAAACTAAAACCACTTCCCCTAAGAACAGGAACAAGACAGGGATGCCCACTCTCACCACTCCTGTTCGACATAGTACTGGAAGTATTAGCCATTGCAATTAGACAAGAAGAAGAAATAAAAGGCATCCAAATTGGAAAAGAAGAGGTAAAGCTGTCCTTATTTGCAGTTGACATGATATTGAACATAAAAAAGCCCGAAAGACTCCATCAAAAAACTATTAGACTTAATAAATGAATTCAGCAAGGTAGCAGGATACAAAATTAACTCCAAGAAATCTACGGCGTTTCTATACACCAATAGTGAACTTCCAGAAAGAGAGACTAAAAAAGCAATCCCATTTACCATCACACCAAAAAAAAAAATTAAGATACCTAGGAATAAACTTAACCAAGGAGGTAAAAGACCTATACGCAGAAAACTACAGGACACTGGAAAAAGAGATAGAGGAAGACGTAAACAGATGGAAGAACATACCATGTTCATGGATTGGTAGAATCAACATTATTAAAATGTCAATACTACCCAAAGCAATCTATAGATTCAATGTACTCCCCATTAAAATACCAACGGCATATTTCACAGACCTAGAAAGAACTCTCCAAAAATTCATCTGGAATAAAAAAAGACCCCGAATAGCCACAGCAATTTTGAGAAAGAAGAACAAAGTAGGTGGGATCTTAATACCAGATTTCAAGCTGTATTACAAGGCCACTGTTCTCAAAACAGCCTGGTACTGGCACAAGTACAGACATATAGACCAATGGAAGAGAATAGAGAACCCAGATATTGACCCAAACTACTATGCTCAATTAATATTTGACAAAGGAGGCATGAACATACCATGGAGTCAAGACAGTCTCTTCAACAAATGGTGATGGGAAAATTGGACAGATACATGAAAAAAATGAAACTAGATCACCAACTTACACCATACACAAAAATAAACTCAAAATGGATAAAGGACTTAAACATAAGATGGGAAAGCATAAAAATACTAGAGGAATCCACAGGCAGAGAAATTTCAGACATATGCCAAAGCAATTTCTTCACCAATACCGCTCCTAGGCCAAATGGAAGCTAAAAAGAAAATAAACAAATGGGACTATATCAAAATAAAAAGCTTTTTCACAGCAAAAGAAACCATCAGCAAAACAACAAGAAAGCCCACTGTATGGGAGAACATATTTGTAAATGTTATCACTGATAAAGATTTAATCTCCAACATCTACAGGGAACTTATACAACTTAATAAAATGAAAATAAATGTTCCAATAAAAAAATGGGCAAAGGACCTAAATAGAATCTTTTTGAAAGAAGACAGAAGGAAGGCCAAGAGACATATGAAAACATGCTCAAAGTCACTAATTATCCGAGAGATGCAAATCAAAAGGACAATGCTGTACTGTCTCACACCTGTCAGAATGGCTATCATCAACAAATCAACAAACAACAAGTGTTGGCGAGGATGCGGAGAAAAAGGAACCCTCGTGCACTACTGGTGGGAATGCAGACTGGTGCAGCCACTGTGGAGAACAGTATGGAGTTTCCTTAAAAAACTGAAAATGGAACTCCCATTTGACCCAGTAATCCCACTTCTAGGAATATATCCCAAGAAACTAGAAACACCAATCAGAAAGGATATGTGCACCCCTATGTTCATAGAAGCACAATTCACCATAGCTAAGATTTGGAAACAGCCTAAATGCCCATCAGCAGATGAGTGGATTAGAAAACTATGGTACATCTACACAATGGAATACTATGCTGCTATAAAAAGGAAGGAATTCCTACCATTTGCAGTATCATGGATGTACCTGGAGAGCATTATGTTAAGTGACATAAGCCAGGCAATGAAAGAAAAATACCACATGATCTCACTCAGTTATGGAAAATAAAGAACATTATAATCTGATTAACAAAAAGGTAGATACAGAGGCAGTAAAGCTCGGAACGAACAGACTGTCAATTTACAGCGGGAAGGCTGGGAGTGTTGGGGAGGAGGAAAGAGATCAACCAAAGGACTTGCATGCATGCATATAAGCATGGCCAATGGACACAAGACACTGGGTGGCGGGGGGAATGAGGGCATGCGATAGGGGGTGGGGGAGGCTGGGGGAAGGTCAATGGGGAAAAAAAAGGAGATATATGTACTACTATATGTAATACTTTAAACAATTAAATAAATAAATAAATAAATAATAAATAAATAAATAAATAAATAAATAAATAAATAAATAAATAAAAAGTATTGTGCACCTTCCTTCATATTCTGCCACACTTGATGTTTTAAACTTTAATTCAAAGCCTAAAAGTGTCTCTGATTGACCAGGTAGCTTGCAATCTTGTTGGTAGCGCCTGATGGGTAACATTACAGTTATGAAAATGTATATTATTCCAAAGGAAATACCAGGTAAAAAGTGGTACCTGAAACTTGTTATGAAGCTTCTCACTTTGTAATTAATTTTTCCTTGTACAGGGATCAATCATGGTGACGGGCCGGTCCATTCCCAAACTTTAGAGTCCTCTCTGCTTAAGAATATGGCAAAATAAGGAAAGCAGTATGGAGATACCTCAAAAAATTTAAAAAATGGAATGGCCTTAGACCCAGTGATTCCACTTCTGGGAATTTATCTGAAAAAATCTGAAACACTAATTCCAAAAAATATATGCACCCTTATGTTCATTGTAGCATTATTTATAATAGCTAAGATTTGGAAGGAGTCCCTGTGTCCATCAGTAGATGAGTGGATGAAACAGCCGTGGTACATTTACACAATGGAATACTACCTGGCTGTAAAGAGGAAGAAGAAGAAGAAGAAGAAGAAGAAGAAGAAGAAGAAGAAGAAGAAGAAGAAGAAGAAGAAGAAGAAGAAGAAGAAGAAGAAGAAGAGAGAGGAGGAGGAGGAGGAGGAGGAGGAGGAGGAGGAGGAGGAGGAGGAGGAGGAGGAGGAGGAGGAGGAGGAGGAGGAGGAGGAGGAGGAGGAGGAGGAGGAGGAGGAGGAGGAGGAGGAGGAGGAGGAGGAGGAGGAGGAAGGAAGGAAGTTTTACCCTTTGTAAAAGCATGGAGGGATCAGAGAGCTAAGTGAAATAAGCCAGACAAATATCACATAATCTCCCTCACATGTGGAATCTAATGAACAAACTGAACTAACAACCAAAATAGAGACAGACTCATAGATAGAGAGTAGGCTGACAGCTGTGGGGAGTGGGGCTAGAGGAGTTGAGGGATTTAGAAAGAACACATGAACATAGACAACAGTGTGGTGAATGCCATGGGTAGGGGAGTAGGTGGAGGTGGAGGATGATAAAGGGGGGATAAATGCTGATGGAAAAAAATCAAATAAAAAAGAAAAAGAATGTGGCAAAATAAAAAGAAATGATGTTAGAAAGATGAGCAAGAATACAGTCCAGGGTTTGTGCTTATATATACAAATAAGGAAGGTGTATGAATATGTGTTAATGTTAAAAGGTATATTATATTATATATATTTGTAAATATAAATAAAATATGTATTTACTTTAATATATATATACATATACATATGTGTATATATGTGTGTGTGTGTGTGTGTATATATATATATATATATATATATATATATATACACAAAGAAAGTGAAAGATGACTCTAACTTACAGAAACTAAGACCTCCAGCCATCCATGAACCAGCCTCCTTACTTTAAATATCACTCTGGGTGCACGCCACACAGTGTGTTTACATGGTGTACCCTAAGTACCTGGTGAGAAGGCAGAAATAAAGAATTAGAATTTCATCCTATGTTTACCTTGTCAGGGGCTTTGTTCTTTATCACATTCCCAAACCCAACTCTTGCCTAGCACTCAATAGGCTCTCACTGTGTATGTTTAAAAAATATTTTTATTAATTTCAGAGAGGAAGAGAGAGGGAGGGAGAGAGAGAAACATCAATGATGAGAAAGAATCATTGATCGGCTGCCTCCTGCATGCCCCCTACTGGGGATCGAGCCCACAACCCGGGCGTGTGCCCTTGACTGGAATTGAACCTGGGACCCTTCAGTCCACAGGCCAACACTCCATCCACTGAGCCAAACTGGCTAGGTCTCAGTGTGTATGTTTTGAATGACATGTTAATTGTGAATAAAGTGGTTAACTTTGGACTGCAAATGTTCAGTTCAAATGGCCCTTTGGCAGGTGGGAAGGCAGGGAGACTCAAAGTTCGGTTGGAAAGTTAGGAAGAAAGTATTAGAAATGGTAGAAATAGTATCTTTGAGAATAGAAAAAGAACAGAAGACAAAGCACATGGGAGGCCTGTCTGCCTGCGCAGTCCTGAACATAATAAGAATGGTCTTAAGGGAAAAAAGACCTTAAATGCACACACACACACAAAGCGGCTTTAATTTAATTTAATTTAACTTAAAAGCAACCTGAGTGTTACTCCAAGATTGAATTAAGGAACTAACTAGTCTTATAAGCATCTAAAAATATGATACCATTGGTATAGAAATATATAAAAAAAGGAATGCAGTAATAAACAAAATAATTTCACTAGTCCAACGGTGAAAATGCTTTAGAGATAGAGAAAGAATTAGTTTAGACTTTCCAAATTCTAACCATTGTAAATTGATTTTATACAGAAAAAGAAAAAATCAGCCCTTGCCAATAGTGGGATGGATTTGAAATATAGAGGAGAAATGAGTAAAAAGATGTTCACTCATTCATTGAATCATATTTATGAAACACTCATGTTGGGATATAGCTATAAACAAAACAGAAAAGTAAATCCTTGCCTTTTTAATTTCATCTCATGGTCATCAAATAAAAAAAAGAAAACAAAAGTAAAAAAGGGAACAGAAGTGGAGAAGATTTGGTAGACAGAGAGAGGGGTGATGAAGTTGGGAGAGAGCTGAGGGCCTCAAGGCACTGGTGGTTGTATTTTCAGGCAGGGTGGTTAAGGAAGGCCCGGCTAAGAAGATCACATTTAAGACCTGAAAGAGATTCTAAAATCACTTATAAGGACAGAAATACGATGATACTTACAGAGAAAGTAAATGGCATAAGGACTTTGGGGCAAGTAGACTTCATAACCTTTGTTGCAAAAATGAATTTTTTATTCACAAAACGTAACTTAGTAATACATTAAAATAATCTGGGGAAAATTTTAATTTTTCTCATAGAATATGAGAGGATTGAAGGATAGTTATGTCTCAATGTTTTTCTCATTGGCTCCTTTTAAAAATAGTTCTTTCAATTCATCAAATGCCCACTAAACAACTACTATGCCTATGAGGAGCTCTAAAAATAAGGGAATTTCAAACCATGATACCCTAAGAAAATGATCAGTATCAGGGTTTAAGTAATTTGAGTGAATATCAACTCAATAAGGTAAAACAAGGGTAACAGAAATGCAACAAAGAGACATGGTCAGTTAGGAAGAATTGAAAATGTACCATGGAGAAATCCATCTGCAATGGTTAGAATTTGGAAAGCTCATATATGGACTTGGTGTCTCATCTGGAAGGAATGATAGGAACAGAGGAAAAATCAAAGCTATTTAGGCAGGAATATGAAGAATAAAATGTGAAAGCACCTTGAAAAATCACTTTTAGTCACATACTAAAGAATAAAAAACAGTCAATTTGTTCTCTCAGTAGGCTTTTCAGTTACCAGCTACATGACTGCAAGGTCTTCTGTTGTTCAACTATGGAATAATGGGGCTTGTGGTCCTTAACGTCCCTTTGGTTTAAAAACATTGCAGCCCTCTGATATTCATTAGTCTGTCTCATGTTTCTATGTCTCTGGATCTGTTTTGTTTATCAGTTTATTTTATTCTTTAGAATCTCATAGGTAAGATAGGGGTGGGTGGGAAGAGATTAACCAAAGAACTTATATGCATATATGCAGAACCATGGACACAGACAATAGTGTGGTGAAGTCCTGGAGTTGGAGGAGGGAACAGGCTAGAAGGGGTCAATGGGGGAAAAAATAGTACATCTGTATAACTTTCAACAATAAAGATAAATTTAAAATAAATAAATAAAAACGTTGCAGGTTACAATGCCAATGCCACTCTATCATTGACAACTTGAGAACTAGTATTTATAAGTTAAAAAATTATAGACAGCCATTCCCCAATCATTGGTCTTGTATTCCACCATTTCAAACTCTCTGATGTTTCTGATATCTTTTTCCTTCAAAATGACAATTGCTTTTATTTTTTTTTTACAGTGCTTATTCTTGGGACTTCCCTAGCTATGTATCTGAAGTCCCTCATGTTCTTATTTATTTCATCTTTCCTTTGAGTGACTTTCTGGTTGTGCTATGGAAGCAAGGAGATTTGACCTAAATAAAGTGCCAATTTGGAAAAGAAACATGAGAAAAAGGGAGACATGGTGACAGTCACAAATGAGAGTGAGAAAATGCAATGTTGGGGAGAACAATTCAGTCTCTGCTTTCATTGTACTATCTACAGAAGAAAAAGCCTTATAGTATACTTTTCAGTATCTCATTTTAAAACACATATACATGGTCAATTATTGATTCTTTAGAAAGTGTTTTGAAAATCATAATGCTTTAAACTTTGGCTTATATTTTTGTGAAGATATTTTTCCTTTTTATTTTTCTTCAAAACTCATAGTTATGATTGGTTTTTCTTCACTAAATTTCCTGATGATGAACAGCAAGGAGCTATCAGACAGTTTTGTTACGTGGATTACACTTTCTTCCTATACTTGCTACCTAATCACAGGAGCATCACAAGCCATGCACTCTGCACACACCTCCAGATAGTCTCCAGGTTAGGTAGCTACCACTGCTTTAAAAATAAAAGTATACAGCTCTGGCAAGTGTGGCTCAGTTGGCTGAGCATTGCCCCACTCACCGAATGGGTCACTGGTTCAATGCCCAGTCTGGGCACATACCCAGGTTGCACATCAATCATTAGTGGGGTGCATATGGGAGGCAGCCGATTGATATTTCTCTCTCTGTCTCTCTCTCCCCCTTCTTTTCTCTCTAAAATCAATTTAAAAACATAAAAAGACATTCTCTTTTAAAAATAAAAGTATTCAGTTCTTCAAAAAATTAAAAATAGAATATGATTCAGCTCAAAAGAATTAAGCTAGGGAATTGAACAGATATTCATGCACCCATGTTCACAGCAGTTTTATTCACAGTAGCCAAAATTTGGAAGCAACCCAAGTGTCCATCATTGGATGGATTAACAAAAAGTTGTCTATACATACAAAAGAATATTATTCAGCCTTTAAAAGAAAATTCTGATACATGCTACAACATTGGGTGAACCTTGAAGACACTGCATTAAGTGAAATAAGCCAGTCAAAAAAGGACACATCCTGCATGCTTCCACTTATCTAGAGTACTTGGACTAACAGTCAAAGTCATGGAAGGCAGAAAGTAGAAAGTGGTTGACCAAGGCTAGGGACTGGGGAAGATGGAGTGATTTACTTGTGGGACAGAATTTCAACTTGGAAAGAAAAAATCATACTGGAGATGGACAGTGGTAATGGTTGCACAACAATGTTTTTAATGCCACTGACCTGTGCATTATAAGATGGCTAGAAAGAGAAATTTAGTTACGCATATTTATTATAGTAGAAAAATTAATAAGCATCCAACTCATCTTCCTAGGAGATGAAAGAGCTCATGATGTGCCAATCCCTTTCTCGTGCCACGTTGTGGTTGCCACATTGTGTAAACACAGAGACTGGGTGAGTCAGTTGTTGGACAGCATTGAGAGACAGCTGTGGCAGGTGAAGCACTCCCGTCCCATTTCTGGCTGCTGAGAAGCCCTATCAGGATGTTTTGACTCATTACCCTGAGCCTTCATCAGCTGATGAAACTAATTTTTTTTTCATCAGCTGATTAAGATTCAAGATAATGAGTCAAAACATGCCACTAGTAATTCCCAACTGCGTTGAAGACAGGATGTTAACTTTTCCACGCACATACATGCATGCAGACAGACATGAGATGATCCAACACAGCCTCCTTCATGTGGAAAAGTGCATTTCATTAAAGGAATGGGTTATAATTACCACATATCCCTAAAAAAAGAGAGAAACAAAGGTTAGCTGACCAAACAATTGAGTTGATTGCTAATAATTCTAATAGGCAGAGAAAAAGCATTAAATTAACTCATGAAAGAATATAACTGGAGAAACGGGGGGAAAAATCACACAGGAAATTGCCATGCACAAATTTGAGTGGATTCTAGGAAAACAAAATTCCAAATTCTTTGTACTTCCTTTTGAATCAACAAATGCTCTTCAGAATGTTTTTGATGGCAGCTGTGTCTAACTTTAAAGACCAGGAATTTTCTGCAACTGTTCTGCATTCTCCTGGTCTATTGTCTGACTACAGAATATTGAGTTTTACCAACAAAAGCATTTGATTGAATACTACTCCCCTTAATATCAGATATATATTCATTTTCAATTTCATTTGGTATCCACTGGGAAACTGCCGAATATTTGGAATATTTGCTTAATGTGCTAACTGATCTTATTTGTGTATGGTGCTCACTGTCAGAAAGACCAAAATCATAGTGACAGTTATTGCCATTGAAATAATTCTATTGGGGTGAGAGCAGAATGGTTAATGGGCCAGGAGTCACTGGAGTTCAGTGTTTCCAAAATTTGGTGATATAGTACAGCATTCCAAAACTGGGGAAGATTGGATACAAAAATCTTGAACAGATCAGCCTAGGTTTATCTCTTTCAGTAGTTTGAATAAACCAACTTATAAGATATGCTAAAAGTTTCCCTCTAAAAATATAATAAGTGCTAAAATATGGCATGGGATAGTCTCAATGGTAAACAAAGCAAACAGTTTATTCTGAGAACAAACAATAGCTGTGATCCTAATTCTTTAAACTACAACAACTGAGTATGCTGTGCTTTTAAAAGCAAGATTCAGAACAGCAAAGGACTGTATTCTTCCACATATGATTAAGGAAAGGATCACAGGCCGTATGAAAGCCTTCTTACAGGCACACTTCCTTAGAATTTCATCTGAGGTTTTCGGGGAGGGAAAAGCTAGTACTAAAAAGATGGAAACATCCCTTTTTCTTTTGCTGTTTTTCTCTTCTTTCTTTCCTGACTGCGATATTTCTGCTGTATCAGTGCCTGCCACTTGCAGAAGACACCATCACTCAGCTTGTTAGGAATGCATTGCTCCTACTATTGTTCAATTTAAAAATCCCTCTAAGAGACCACCTGCTGCAGGTATGGAGAAAGGGTCTGATAGGTGCATGGTTTACTGAATGAAGCAAAGCTTTGCTTTGGTAGGCTGAAATACCATTTTGAGGAAGAGCCCTTATATGCTTTTATGGGCTTGTCTTCTTATTGGGATTATCCGCTTACTAACTATGTAACTGGTGGCACAGTTCTCCCATCATAAACATTATTATCAGTTAATTAAACTTGAAATGCAGCTTTGTTCCACAACATGTTTTGTCAGATTGTTTTCCTTATTTATTTATCATCATAAAATGTTACTTGGTGGCTGGCAGCTTCTCAGCCCTCCAATAATAATATAAATCAAAACATAAGATTTTAGTCTTCATGCAATTTCCTTTTGGTCTGAAAATATGAAACCAGATGTTTTTGGCATGCTAAAGATGCTTTTCATCTTTTTTTAGATTCTTTCAGTGCAGTCAAAGTAAATGCATTTTTAAAACCAACTTATGAAAGTTAAATTTTCTTTGTTCATCTCAGTGCAGTCTGGTTTGCATTGATGCAGTGGCATTGAGAGACCTTTCAGATAACATACTGAATTTTTTGGAGGAATTACACATGTGGGGCTAAAAGCTCAAAAGGCAACAGAAATTGTATTAATAGCAGATCAGCAGACCATGAACTATGATTCACCAGAGGGTCTTACCAAACAGCATGCCTAAAGGTAGAGGTTCAGGTTGGAAAATGACCAATATGATCTTGACTATCTATATATTATCTGGGTGATGTGCCTAATTTGTTCACATAGTTATCACATACTAGTTCCAGTTTGAAAATGTGGGGCCCTTGAAAGCTTGGGCATTGGAATTTCCTGTGACAGTGAATTTCATTTCGTTAGATATTACCATCTATCTCAGCCTAAGGCTATCACTCAAATATCTAACCATCCCCAGCTGGACCTGCTACGCTGATATTAGAGGGATTTGATGTTACTGGAGAGACTGGGGTCAGTAAATAGGAGCAGGAATAGAGTGGCACTTAGGCTAATCTCGTTTGGATATGCCTCAGATTGCCATGACGTCCGTGGGCTATTTTGTGGTTTGGGTATTGGAACTCTTAGAACAGACTGAAATACTTTGGGATCTTGGTGGGGTGGTGTATGGAATTATTTATAATCAGCTTAGCTATCTTAGCTTTGATGTAGTTCTCCCCATCCTCAGCCCCAGCTTCAAATGCATAAATTCCATGGCGCAGTGCACAAGGCACTCCTACCTCCTCATCGCTGCTTCCAACAATAGTGGCAATCTCTGTGCCCATGAAGAGTCAACATCGTTGACCTCTGCTACATTGATCTCTTCCTTCTTAATCTTATCCTCTCTTAGCTTACATAAACTAGGGTTTTTTTGGGGTCTTCTGTTTCTCTGACATTCTTTTCCAACATTTTTTGCTACATCCTCTTTCTCTGCCTGACTTTAATCATTGTGATCTGTATGGTTCTGCCTGTGGTATTCTCTGATCTTTACACCTTATAAACTTGTGGGTGTGACATTAATGCCATGTCTACCTATGTGTTGATGTCACCCATAAGTCTATATCCCAACCAAATCTTGCTCTTATGATGAAGACCAGTATCTACCTGCCTAATAGAAATCCAGACACAAATCCAGACACAAAAACCCTCATCTAAACCCCCAAATTGCTGTTTTTTTTTTAATAGTTGAGCATGACTCACATCACCCAGACATCCAACCCCACATCCATTTATTCACAGCCTTCAAATCTACCTTTTAATTATCTTTTAAATCTGAGCAATTCATTCTGATAATATAAAAAAAAACATTTAAAGTCACTAGGGAATATTTGGTTCTCTAAAAGTGGATGAGAATTTTCTCATGTTTGGATCTATGTTCGCATAAAGATTCTTGCCATGCTGATTTCAAATCATATAACAAAACCCACCACCTTCTCACAAGTCTGACCTTGAAGGACACAAGAAAAGAATATGAAATACAAATTTAAGAAATGGAGAGAGAAAAATCTCAAAGGTTGAAAAGGCAGGAGAAGAAAAAAACGGCATTTTCTCAAAGCCAACTTTTTCTCCTACTTAATTATATTGAAGAATGGTACCGAAATCTATTTTGTTACTCAAGTCAGGTTTTTTATTTCCTCTTTTTTCCCCTCGGTCCCTAAGTACAAGTATGTTAACAATGCTATGGTTTCAGCCCCCCTCGAATTTCCCATAGGCATTCCCATTGCTACTGACCCATTTCAAGTCTTCACTTTATCACACCTAATCTGCTTCTGTCTCAGGCCCCTCCAGTTTGCTTCTTACTGTTCTTGGTTGCCTTTCTATAAACAAAAGCTGCTGAAAATCCTTTGATGCTACCTCATTACTGTCAGAGTGTAGTTCACACTGCTTAGTGAGGTGATGATAGTGCCATCATCATCTCTTTGGTGCTTATTTCTGCTATCTCTCAGTTGGTAACCAACAGGTTGAATGATCTACGGGTCCATGCTTCAAGTACCATTCTGATTCCCACCTAGTCTTTACTGAGGCTCTTTTGATGTCCTTTTCCCCATCATCATCCTCTACCACTTTCCCCGTCAGTGAGCTCAGCTCCATGACTCAGATAAAGTATCACTTGCCCCAAGTCTCTCCCACTGCGCAGGTAGAACTAATCTAATCATACTTTTTTTTGTTTCTTCTTAGGCACCTTTTACCATCTGCCATCTCTCAGCATCTGTAGCATCCTATGCTACACTTTGTACACAGTCTTATGAATTAGACTACAACTTTTTACAGTCTCAGAGTGATTCCTGGCTATGGTTGGTGTTCTAGTTATTAGCACAGTGCCTGGCACTTAGTAGACTAGTGTGATGTACATCAGGGTGCCCTTTCTGACTATTCATGATCACACCAAAACTTATAAACTCCACACCTATTTCCTAGCCTCTGTCCTCGGAGTTCTGATCCTGAGTCTACCATATACAGGCCAGCATAACCTCTCCGTGTCTCTTTTGCACCTTCTGTCAAATGACAACAACAATAGGACATACCTAATAGCACTGATTACAAGGGGGAAAAAATGATAGCATGCCAAATGCTTAACACAGTGCCTCATGTGTAATAACTGCTTAAGGAATGGGAACTGTTATCACCAGCTGATCAATGTATGCTTATTAAATGAAGAAACTTTTAGAAAAAAGTATAAGAAGATAACAAGATCTCTCAGTTCCCTGATATTAAGAATCATACCTTCTTGTGATATTTATCTTTCTCTGACTGGCTTATTTCACTTAGCATAATGCTCTCCAGTTCCATCCATGCTGTTGGAAATGGTAAGAGTTCTTTCTTTTTTATGGCAGCATAGTATTCCATTGTGTAGATGTACCACAGTTTTTTAATCAACTCATCTGATGATGGGCACTTAGACTGTTTCCAAATCTTAGCTATGGTAAATTGTGCTGCTATGAACATAGGGGTACATATAGTTTTTCTGATTGGTGTTTCTGTTTTCTTGGGATATATTCCTAGAAGTGGGATTACTGGGTCAAATGGGAGTTCCATTTTTAGTTTTTTGAGGAAACTCCATACTGTTCTCCACAGTGGCTGCACCAGTCTGCATTCCCACCAGCAGTGCATGAGGGTTCCTTTTTCTCCACATCCTCAGCAGCACTTGTCATTTGTTGATTTGTTAATGATAGCCATTCTGACAGGTGTGAGATGGTACTGCATTGTCATTTTGATTTGCATCTCTCGGAGGATTAGTAACTTTGAGCATGTTTTCATATGTCTCTTGGCCTTCCTTATGTTCTCCTTCGAAAAGTATCTATTTAGGTCCATTGATCTCACTCATTTGTGGACTATTATGAACAACATAAACTGATAAACAAAAACAGATCCAGAGACAGAGAAGCATCAATCAGACCATCAAACCTCAGAGGAAAGGTAGGGGAGGGTGGGGGTAAGGGGGAGAGATCAACCAAAGGACTTGTATGCAAGTACATAAGCCTAGCCAATGGACACAGACACCAGGAGGTGAGGGCATGAGTGGGGCAGTGGGTGGGGCAATGGTGCAATAAGGACACATATATAATACCTTAATAAAGAAAAAAGATCATACTTTCAGCTTCATTTGTTTCTTTTTATTTGTTTGTTTGTTGGTTGGTTGGTTGGTTGGTTTGGGGCCATATTTAACACAATGTCAAACTTAAAACAAGATTCCATACATTTAGTTAAATAATAGAATAAAAGTATAATATGGGGGGGGGGGTGGATTAGATGAACACAAAATGAAATAAAATCACACAGGAGAGGGAGCTCAGCTAACTGTCCTGAACCCAGGGATCTCTGAGAGGCCGAGGGAAACAGTCACTGTGTGATATACAACAGACACTGTGCTGTAGGAGAAAATGGTGACAAGGACAGTGGTAGGAGAGTCTGAACAGTCATTTCTATTGCCCCTCTTCTTCACTCTTATTCTGTGAATCATTTATTTTCTCAAAATTTTAGAATGGGCATTCATTATTATAGCATATCTCAGGTTTTGTGTTACCTCTTTATAGATGCACCCCGATTCC
Source organism: Plecotus auritus (assembly GCF_963455305.1). NCBI lineage: Eukaryota > Metazoa > Chordata > Mammalia > Chiroptera > Vespertilionidae > Plecotus > Plecotus auritus. The sequence goes on from NC_137782.1 coordinate 105,960,734, forward strand.
TGCTTCCATACAATCTTTGTTAAATGCCTCTGCCACAAAAATTAAATCTCTTTCTCAATAACATGGTCATCTCTGTTTGTAGTTAAAGGCACTGTTAAAAGTGAGCTCTAAATTTGCTTTCAGATTTCAAAAGTGATTAAAAGAAGGCACTTGTGTCCCAATCATTTTAAAATTATTCTTTCAATAAACCTTATTGTGCAGCTACTGTGTTAGAAAAACAGAACCATATTTTCTGTTAAATAAACTAAGTATGACTTGTTTGAAATCTATTTATAAATTTGAATGATGTTACAGAGCACCTGTGGGAAACTTGAGGCCTTCTGATCTTACTATGCAATATTTGTTGACTTCTCACTGGAAGCAGACAAATTGACTACTCTCTGTTGACCTTAGGAAAGATGTGCCAAGGTCAACAGTAAAGACTACCCATATTGGGTAGGTTATTTGTCTGTCAGCCTTTAGGTAGCTCGCCTGTCCTTCTGTAGCACAGCAGGAAAACAACTGCAAAATACACTTCCCAGAACCCCTTGCCCACTTGTTAGTTCCAGACAATGGAAACACTGGCAGGGTATTAGATGGCTGGTAGAGGAGGAGTAAAGCCATACTATTTTTACCCCACCTCTGTTTCCTCATGCTTCACCAGCTGTAGCTTTGTCTCCCCTAGAAATCTGTTCCTGCACATCAGATTCTTCCTCCAAGGGCCCAGCTCTCTCTTTTAATTGCAACCTCCGGTCCCTGGGGTTGTTATCACTTCCTGCAATTGTTAAGCCATGGATTGTTTCATTACCCTGTTTTTGGATCTTCCAACACTTCTGCAACTCATTTTATATTAGACTGGAGCCTTGGCTTCTAATGGTCTATTCTGGAAGGTGGTTTCTCTGTGATGAATTTATTTTTTAATGTGACGACCTTTGGGCCAAATAATGTTGTTGCCCAGCTGGTGTGGCTCAGCAGTTGAGCATCTACCCAGATTCTAAAAGGTCACTGGTTGGATTCCCAGTCAGGGCACATGCAGGGATTGTGGGGGCATGCAGGAGGCAGTCGGGTCAATGATTCTCTCTCATCAGTAATGTTTCTGTCACTCTCTCTCTCTACTTTCCTTTCTGAAATCAATAAAAATATTTTTAAAAAAATGTTGTCACCATATGCCTGAATTTTCTTTAGCAGCATTACTGAGGGATATTTGGCACTTTTATAATTTACTGCATAAATTCAGGCAGGAAAATAAATATCTAAACAGATAAGACACACACACACACACACACACACACACACACACACAAGTTTGGTGGAAACTTCTAATATTAAAGACCTGGATAACCAAAGGTGGTAACTGTGTAATAGTTATCATTGCTGATTTATAAGTGTTGTTTAATTGTTCAAATTACCACCTTGTCTTCAATCTTACCTACACTCAGTCAATTTTCAATGCTGTCAAAAGAGTGTTCATTCCAAAAACCAAAATGTCATTTGATCATGACACTTAAAAGCTTTCTTGAATTTTTTAAAGTTTTCAGCATGAAGACCAAATATTTTAGCATGGTATTGTACATAGTACTGCAAATATGTTTTTCTTACCTGTCTCTTTGATCACTTGCCTGCTACTTCTGCCTTCCTATGGTTCTCTCTAGCTTCCAGAAGTGCCCTAGACCTGCTATGCTCCTTCATGTCTACACTTGTGAGTTGCATATTGTTGTGGCTACAGTATTTTTCTCCCTCCTTTTCTTCTTTCCTGACCCTTCCTAGTCTACTCAAGCTCAGCTGACACGCCACCTAAAATCCTCCCAGTGTTTTCCATCGTTTGTCCTATGAGGCTAAGGTGCCTACTCCTGCTCTTTACACAGTGATTATTGCCTATCTGTCCAGTTCCCCCACAGACTAGCCATATCATGGGCAGGGACATCTTGTACACTTCCTTATTTTTATCAGTGCATAAGTTAAGATTTGGTATATATTAGACACTTAATACACACTCTCACTATCAATACCTAAGAATTCCAGGTCCTCCATACTCTTGCCAACTCTAAGTATTTTTAGCATTTTTAAATTTTAGCTTTACTAGTAGAATTGTAATAATATTTCATTGTCACACTAATTTGCATTTTCCTAGAAACTAATGATGTTGATTAGCTTTTCACATACTTATTATCCACTTATGTGTGTATGGTATCCCCAATAATGTACATGCACATTTTGAATAATTATAAAGGCAGTGTTTATTAAAATACATTTCATTTTTAAAACTGAGCTATCAGCTGTTAGTGTGTATAGATTTTGGGGGGGACACCCGTTGTGTGTGTGTGTGTGTGTGTGTGTGTGTGTGTGTGTGTGTGAGAGAGAGAGTTAAAGTATGAATATATATATAAAGTACATATATATATTCAAGAATTCAAGAGAGAGAGAGAGAGAAAGAAAGAATCAAGAGTTCATTCAGGTCTTTTGCTCATTTTACTTTATTTTTTCAATGTCTTCATTTGTAAAATTTAATGCTCACAATTTTAATAATTTGATAAGTACAACTAATAGGGTGGTCTCATATAAAATTTGCTAGAACTTCATAAGAGAACTCTTGTCACAGTGTCTCTCAAATTGGTTGATTTAATAATGTTTATAATAAGCAAGTATGCCATTATTTTAAGTTATAAAAGTCATTGACTTTAAAATATTCCCATATTGTATAGAAAGGGGAAATTGCAAATAGCATGTGACTACAAAATATTGCTTTATTTAACTACATTTTTAACATACACATGATAAAATTTGGGGACTTTTTTTTAAAGAAGGATCAAAATCTGAGATTAACAAAATAATATACTGCTTCAGAACATAGAGTTTAACTATGTTAGAAAAATGCACCATGGAAAACCATTATACTAACCATTTTCATTTGGTATAATAAACATGCACATATCCACGAAAGGAATTTGGGTATAAATTATTTTTATAGGAAATGGCTATGTTTATCACAGATTCTTAACACACCATACAGATAACAGAATTGGTTCTTAATGTTTTGATCATTGCCAGAACAAGCACATTTCCGGATTTATTTATTTTTTTTCCCAAAGGTTGAGTAAGACATAACAAACACTTCCTGACACAGGCATAGCATGGCGGTAGGTCGGATACCTGGGTTATATAAATCTTTATGCTGAGCGTTTATGACATTTCGACTTAGAAGTTCATTCAGTTTGATGATTGAGGCAGCAGGCAATTATGACATTAAACAGTTCACAGACCTTAAGCCAAGACCTAAATGGTTTAATTTTTCTTAATGGCTGCCTTTGCCTCTCCGATGTGCACAGACCAATGTGGAGTTTAAAACCCTCACCATCTTAATTGCCCCAGCTTTGTTGCAAGCACCACTGACTGCCTTCTAGTTTCAAATGTCTGCACTTATTAAAAATTATCAATAGTAAGTCATAGAAAGTAATCCAGACTTACACTGGCGATACAATTGGCCACATATGCCCTAGTGGAGCATAAAATAAGAAAGATAGTCACTGTTACTACTGAAGTGTCATGTTGAAGAACATACTTTAAAAGTGAATCACATTATGCCTGTTCAGTCAATTATTTCTACTTGCAAAGACAGAGCTTCTTCTTGAAGATGACTTTCCTTTCTGAAGGAAATACAGTCTTAGATTCAAAGGTATACTTGAGTCTGAAGCTGCAATTTGCCAGAATAATTAGACTGGGAGAAATGTTAAATTTAAATAAAAGTCACACAGAATTTTATTGTGATTAATATATTTGTACCCACAATCTTCCAGTTATAAAATAAATAAGCCATAGAGATGTAAAACACAGTATAAGGAATATGGCCAATAGTATCATAACTTTGTACAATGACAGATGGCTACTACATTTATCACAGTGATCACTTGTAAGGTATGGAGATGTTGAATAACTATGTTGTACACCTGAAACACATATATAGTCTATTCATTTATACTTCAATAAAAAAAATTTAAAAATAAAACACAAATATATGTACCCAATATTTCCTTTGTTCCTGAACTCACTGAGACAATAAGGTGGTATCATATAACATTTCTATAATTTTTACAATTTCCTAATATTGAATTGTTTTTTTACAACCACTCAGTGAATAGAATCACTGTGAGCCCTGAATTCTAGATAGCAGGCATAGCTTTGTAGAAAGATGGCTAAAGACTTAAAATCAGGCAGGCAGGGTTAAGAAAAGTTCAATATTTTAAGAAATGCCTCTTAACAATCATGAAAATATTCCTGAGATAGGAGTTTGAAGTGCTTATTGGTTATTAGAGATAGGCCAAATTCACATCAACTCTTTTATTGAAGGTTTGACATATAGTTCACTAGTCATAGTGATAGAGAGGAAAACTAAAGATCTTCCTATTTATTTTCTTACCATCTACAACATAAAGTCATTTTAAAAAATTATAGAATACTTTGACTATACATTTGGTTTCCTTAAAGAACTTTGACTGTATTTTGTCAATAGATTAATATAAAATGGAGCTGATGTTTCCAAAAATCCCACTTTGTTTAATCCCTCCTAAGATAAAGTATCTCTTCCAACCCATCCTATAGGATCAATCACTCCCATAGCAATTATATTTTGAATTCTCCAAATAAAAACAAAGTAATCTATGTCATTTTGTCAACAGAGGTTCTCATGTCTTCTTGGAAAGCCATTTGGTTATCTGAGTTATCCTTCCCAGTACTCAGAAAGATATTTTCAATTGGAACACTAATGAATTTAGGACTAGCTATGCTGGGGTCACATGAGGTGGGTAGGAGGTAACTGATGGCCTCTTGGCTCATATCCTCCTCTGCATTATCCCTTACTGGAGCATCAGGCTTGGGCTTGATGAAGGCTGTGCTGGTCCCACAATTGATAGAACACATCACATACTTTATCATTCAAAGCAAAATTCAGCATTGTCACCCATGAATGGATTTCAGAAGATTAGTAATTCTTTTATATTATATCCAAGATTCTGTGATTATATATACTCTTTTTTCCCCCATGGAAATGGTTTAAGTCTTCTTTAGGTTCTAATTGGTGACCTGAAAATGTTGAGGAACTGCCTTAAAGGAAGCTCCTTGGGCATGCCCTGTCCAAAATGTAAGATGTTGTCACATAAAAATAAAACAAAACAGAATATAAGTGGCTAGTCAGTACCATTGGTCAAGCATGAATACCTTAAACTCACAAACATGTGTCCACTTGACTGGGTTCCTTCCTTTGGATCCTCCATCAAATCCCTCAGGTATTTTTCCCTAATAGCTTGTTCTCATCACTGTCTCAGTGCTCCCCACAACTGTATTCTTCCTCTTTATTTTCCTATCTCTCTGCCATGATTCTAAGTATCCCCAGGTCTACTCATTCTGCACTCCTCAGCATATAAATGAAAGCCCTGTGCGCAGGAGTTAATAGACATCTGACGGATAAATGAGTGAATGCATAAGTTAATAAATGAGCTGTCCAGAGATAATATATGTCCAGCTCATTTTTCCTGAGGATCCAGATTAAAACTCAATCTCATAGTTTAGGAAAATGAAGCAACAGCAGATTAAATTGCGTTACAAGATGTTTCATGGAAATCATAAAAATCTGCTAAATCTCAGCACAGTTATAGTAGACAATTACCTGGACTCTTAATTTACTCAAAGTTTTGCCTCCTGAATCATATCTCATGAAAAAATCCACTCTTCCTTTTTGTCCATAAACAATGTTTTGGCTCCCCATCACTTCTACCCACCATAGTCCATGGCACTCTTTTTACTCAACATAAGAATCATTTTCTGCCCACCCCTTTGTCATGAACTATGTTGTTTCTTCCCTCAACCTTCTTAGATATACTTCTTTCTGCTCTTCCCTTACTAAATATTATTGTTATAACACCATCAAATGAGACTTTAGTATGTCTTAGGCACCATACTAAATGCTTTCACTGAATTAACCTATTTGATTCTCATAAAATCTGTTAAACTATTTTGATTCCCATTTCAAAGTTGAGGCACCAACTTTGAAGTTTCAATTGTTTAAAGTCACACATCTTTACTCACACTCCGTGACTGAACTTGGGTGGCTCTTCCTACAGGAAGCCTCTTTTGACCTGGCAGGTCCAGGAAGGCACTCCTCCTGCCTTTAACATGCACATGTGTTGCCTTTTGAGTCATGTGTGACTCAGGACTCCGCATGACAATCCTTTGAGGGAGGATAGGACCATGTTTTATAAACCATTGCAACCCTGGGGCCATGAACAGTGTCTGATACTTTTTGTTTTAATTTTGATTATTTATTTAAATAACAATTAAATGTTGGCCTTCAATTCAAGTTCTTCCTCTCCACTCTGAATCTTTCTGGGAAACACACTCAACACTAAAATCTCCTTACATTTGTTCTTATGCCTCTGATCCACTTGCCTTTTCTTGTGTTACCAGATGACAAATGGTGCCAATGAAATGCCCTATTAATGCCACTATTCTAGTCCAGATCCACACACAAACAGGCACCTGACAGAGTAATTAACATGGCAGACCCTAGAGCTACACTGCCTATGATCACACCCAACCCTGCTACAGACTGGTCTGTGACATTGTGCAATTCATTAACCAATCAGAGTCTCCAAATTTTCATTTATATAGTGAGAAAACAAAAGGGCCTACCGCATAGAGATGTTGTTTTTAAAAAATCAAATTTTATTGATTTTCAGAGAGAGAGAAACATTGATATGAGAGTAAACCATCTATCAGCTGACTCCTGCATCCCCCCCTACCAGGAATGAGCCTGCAGCCTGGGCATGTGCCCTGACCAGGAATCAAACCAGTAACCTCTTGGTGCATGGGACAATGCCCAACCAAATGAGCCACACAAGCCAGCGAAGTATATAGATTAAATGAGCTATTAAGTAAGTTACTAAATAATTCATAAATTAGCTCATATATGCTTATTGATATGTGTGCATATGTATACATGCAGTCAATTTTCATCACTTGCCATAGCTATATCTTATAAAGTTGCTGCAAACACTGAACCACTGGTCCTGGGGAAATACATGGTTAGGTTCCTATGAGCCTCTGGTCACATTTTCATCCACTGGTCAAGATATAACCTTTTTATGTGTGTTTCTGTTTAAAGACACCTTCCTTACTCTTAGAAACTCTAACCAGCACTTCAGCACCATGCTTGAGGGTCATATTAAACAGCAAAATGACAAGTAAAAGAGCATGGAAACACACACACACACACCAAAAAAAAGTGTTAGTAAATAAGACTGTGAAAGGACAGTTGTTCCCAGCAGGAGAGCTGGACAGAGGGCAGAGCGCTGCTTTGCTCCACCTTGGCTGGAAATATGCAGGTTGGATGACTCAACTTTCCCCCACTCTGCACGTCTTCGGATGGCTGCAACAGCACTATGAGTACTGATTTGGGGTTTACAATTCAATTTTAGCAAGTAGTCAAATTCATGAGTATAAAATGAGATTTAGCTGTACACACACAGAAACATATATGTCACCAGCCATTCCGTGAGGTAGAGAGGTCTCTGCAATTCTGGTGTCAACACGTGTCCTCTGCCTTTGCCCTCATCACTTCTAGCACCTCTGGCTTACCAGCCATTCCCTTTCCTTAACCTCCAGCTCTCCTTTTGGTAAATATGCTCAAACCTCTCCCACACAAAAATAAAGTAATGCAGGAAGGAAGGGAAGGGCGGGAGGAAGGATAGAAGGGAGGAAGGGAGGGAGGCAGGGGGGAGGAAAGAAATAGAAAAGGCTAACTTGAATCTTTTCTGGGGCTCCTGGGCATCAGGCCATCTGGCTGTCTGGTACCTGGCCCCAGGAGATTTGGGTTGTGTCTAGTGGCCCTGGGTGATGAACCCTCAAGGGAAGTTGTTAGGCAAGAAGGGGGACTGACTGCCCTCCAGACAGAACCTCAAAAGTGGATCAGACAGCTGGGGAAAGCAGAGGCACTTCACTCAGCACCTGCGTCTGCAGTGGGAGTAGAGGCTGCCCGCAGCCCAGAGCCACTGTGGGAGGCGCTGCACGATGACTGCCCTCTCCTGTGTGGTCCCCTGCCCTTGGGTATGGGTTGTAATGGCCAGAATGGCCTTCTGTTCCTCTTTGTGCCCCAGGACCCAGCACACAGAAGGTGCTTAATGAATGTTTTCTCGGTGAATTGATTACATGTAAAGACAGAACAAAATAGAACCCCATCTGCACCACAGGGAAGAATCACCTATGTTTAAAAACGTGACCTTTGGTGTGTGTGTGAGGGGTGGGGTGGGGGGGGGGGTCGATGTAGAGAAAATGAAAGAAACAAGCATGGGCTCTGAAGGAAAACCTCGTGGTAAGTGAACTCAGTATTGAGTTGCTATGGGAAAAGTCAATTCACTTGAGGAAAGATGAGAAGGGCATGAAGGAGATTAATTAAAATTTAGTTTATCAGGTTTTTCTCAGGAGGTTGGCAATTTAGTCGGGAAGATCTTATTTAAGGGCATGCGTATATCGGGCTGCTCAGCGCAGTGCATGATAAAGAAAGAGAACCCGCGCGGTGGTAAGACATTTAGAATTTGATATGCTCTGAAATCTTGACTCTTGAAAATAAAAGTCTCAGGGTAAAGTGTGCAGCTCTCTCCACAGGAAGAATTTAGAAACTACCACATGCATAAGGTCACCGTGACTTGCACGCCCCCAAAGCTGACCCCAGCCTGGGCTCCATGGGCCCCAAAGCTGACCCCAGCCTGGGCTCCATGGGCCCCAAAGCTGACCCCAGCCTGGGCTCCATGGGCCCCAAAGCTGACCCCAGCCTGGGCTCCATGGGCCCCAAAGCTGACCCCAGCCTGGGTTCCACGAACCCCAAAGCTGACCCCCGCCTGGGTTCCATGAGCCCCAAAGCTGACCCCAGCCTGGGTTCCATGAGCCCCAAAGCTGATCCCAGCCTGGGTTCCATGGTCCCCAAAGCTGATCCCAGCCTGGGTTCCATGGTCCCCAAAGCTGATCCCCGCCTGGGCTCCATGGGCCCCAAAGCTGACCCCAGCCTGGGTTCCACGAACCCCAAAGCTGACCCCCGCCTGGGCTCCATGGGCCCCAAAGCTGACCCCAGCCTGGGTTCCATGAGCCCCAAAGCTGACCCCCGCCTGGGTTCCATGAGCCCCAAAGCTGATCCCAGCCTGGGTTCCATGGTCCCCAAAGCTGATCCCAGCCTGGTTCCATCGGCCCCAAAGCTGACCCCAGCCTGGGTTCCATGGTCCCCAAAGCTGACCCCAGACTGGGTTCCATGGTCCCCAAAGCTGATCCCAGCCTGGGTTCCATGGGCCCTGCCACTGCCGGGCACTAGGCCCTGGGCCGATGCACCTCTCCTCACTCTCTCCCTCTGTCTGTCCTGGTTTCTCTGTTCTGTTAGTCCTTCTGACTTCATTCTCTCCATGTTCCGTTTCTAAGTCATCCACCAGCCTGGGGCGCCTGCCTTTCTTCACATCCCGGGAGATCCCTGTGTGAACCCTGCTGCCTGCCAAGAGCTCCCATCTGTGGCCCATCCTCCCAGGTGGTGAGCGCTCTCAAGGAACAGCCTCATTTTCCACACTGGCCCCGCCACCTTTGCCTCAGTGCCCACGTCTGTAGAATGGGGATGATTGATAATAGCACAGGAATGTGTGCAGTTCATCCAGAATGGCAGTACCTGGCGTGAAGGAAAGGCTTGGTGACACTAGGCCAGGGGGTCCCCAAGCTCCCCTGAGGGTCTTGGACACCTATGACTTACCTCCTCTCCCGCGGGTGCACGGCACAGTCCCTAACTGGGCCCCACCCCTTCCTTCCCTTCTCACCAGGAGCTGTTTTCACAAAGTGGACAGTTATGTTAACCAGAGCACAAGTCATGTTACCCGCAGCTCACAGCCCTGCCATGGCCCCCACTCCTTCCGAATGAAGCCCAGAGCCCCACATCTGCTGACCTTCCCGCTTCACCCTCCTCCCCCTCCCTCCCTCCATGCTCCAGTGCTCCTGCTCTCTTTTGTTTCTCCAGCCATCACTGTCCCCCTCCTCACGCCTGCAGACTTCATGCAGCTGCTCACACCTGATGCTTCAGGTCTCAGCCTGTCTCTCCCCACCTCCCCCTCCCTTTCCTCACCCCCCAGCTCAGGCTCCCCTGTACTCAGTGCACTGCGCCCCAGCACTGCCCCAGGAGCGGGGAGTAAGTACCTGCAGCTCCCAGCCCCACTCCTGCAGCTCCCAGGTGGGGACATCCCTTTGCAAAGAACGGCACCAGTACAGTTTCAAGCCCTCATCACTTCCAGGAGCAATGAAGGGCCCCTGGAGCACGGGGAACTGCGGGAGACTGTTCTGTCTTAGTGTGTGGTGACTTCTCAGGAAGGAGGACATGCGGATATGAGACAGAAAGGAGGACAGAGCTGTCTCAGGAAGGTAGCCCTGGCTGCTCCTGGACTCTCAGGCATGGCCCCAGGCAGCCCTGCTCCTCAGAAGGAATCTAAAGGGGAGAATGTTGCTGAGCGGATAAGTATAAACAAAGGAATAATCACCAAACCTAAAAATGGCACTCAAAACTGTTCATGTCATTCTTGCTGAGGAACACAAAACAAAAGGTGCTTTTATCTTAGACTCAAAATCCAAATTCTGGGAAGATAAGGATGAAGTAAAGGAACCGCCCCCCCCCCCCCACACACACACACACAAGCTTCGGCAGTGGTGCCCCGAGGCCCCTCCCACGGGACAGCCCTGCATGTCCTGCCTTCCAGAGGGGCGATTGCTTCACCTAACCACGTTGTGAAGATTGGCTTGGGGCTCCCATACAGTAGTAAGTGGTCAGTGGGCATGAAATCGTGAGTTTGAGTCAATGTGTCTGACAGTGCAGGTCACTGTGAGTGCCTAACAATGACCTTGGGTGACGGCTGGAATTCAAAGCTGATTTGTGTAGAGGAAGGTTACCTTGTGCAGTGGTGTCAGTAGAAGTACATGATGAAATAAAGTGCTTCAATATATATAAAAGCGCTATTTCCTAAATGATAGCAGCATTGCCCATCGTGTGGATAGCATTAGCATTCTTGGAGAAAGTAAGAAAACCCCTCTCTGGCCTGTGATGGCATTTGTAAGGAGGACCAGTCAGCACTGCAGGGCTTCCTGTGTTCCAGGCACTGCCTGTGCATTGGGCTCTGGGTCATGTGCGGGGCACCACCCACCACCAGAGGAAGAGGGCAGCTCCCACCTCATGTGGATACCGTGGGCAAGAAGCTGAACAGCGAATCCGGAGCCTGAAAATAAATGTTTAATCCTAACACCAGTAGGGTGTCTGTGACTTTGAACATATCAGGTAGCTTGTCTTTTAGCTCCATTTCTCTTTGGAATTAGGACTATAGAATGACAAGCTCCTTGGTAGGACACACAGGGGAGTGAGGAAAGAGTGAGATTCCCTGGGGAGTAAATTTTATTCTCAAAAATGTCAGGTCACCCACAAATGCAAAAACCCTGGAGGGGCAATAAGATGTGATTTAGGGGAAAGGAGGACTGGTGGTTCCTCATCATGAGAGCAAATCTAAAGCCTGGCCAAAGGTAGCTTTGACCTCTGTAGCTTTGACCTCTGTAGAGGGTTAAGAAAGAAAAGTTTTCTCCAAAAGGGGCAAGTACCATAGTAAGCGAGCACCAGCTCTTCTTTTAGTTGAAATTCATTGGTCACATGAGATTCTCTGTAAAACATCTCCTGACAAGTCCTCCTCCTTCTCTGAGAAATTTTTTTAAATTGGAAATTCGGGATTTTTAAAGCTATTATGACCCAGTTTTTACCAATCAGCAATGGGAGTTTTATGTTTTCTCACCTTCCACAGATCACATAAGACAATCGCAATTGAACACATACACTATTGTGAATCACTTCACTAGTCACCTGTCGGTGAGAGAGCTTCTACTGAGCATAAAACTATCTACACTCTATAAACAATCCCCAATGCTCAGCCCTTCATGACTTCATTGCATATATACTCAATGTTGAATTACTGTCTTTAGCTTGAAGCTGAAAAGGAAATCTTGATTTGGGTTTTATAACCCAGACATTTTCCTTAGCATCTCTAAAATACACCCCAAGCACTTCAGAGAAAGGCTGCCAAATGCATTATTGCAGCAGAGAAAATAGCACAAATATTCCAACTATTTCATAACCATTAAACAAATTTTGAAAACTAATAAAAATAATGTACTCTTGAAGCTAATTAAGAGCCACATGGAGATAACTTGTGTTGCTTCTGGGCCATATTTTAAAATAATTTTCTCTATTGTATTCACTTTCATGTTAATGGAAAGATAAGATTTTTGCTTACATTCATACACAAATAGACTCAACATATATTTATTGAGTGTCTATTGTGTGCCAGACCCTGAATTGGGCATTTCATGAGCAGTGGGCATTCTCTCCCTGACAGAACTTTGAGACAATCATTTGTTGAATCATCTCATCTATTTATTTTCCAAGAAGATGGTTCTACACAGTACCCTTTAATACAAGATGTGTCAGGATAACAAGCAGCATGCAGTTATCCAATATTTATGTACTTAAATCTTAATGACCATACTTCCTTGTTCATTCAGTTTTGCTGCTTTTACCCAATATGCACTTACGTAGCAGTTTGGGACCTGAGATTCTCCCAGATTTAACTCTGCATGCCAGTGGTGGTTGGACCACTCATTATTTTGTAGCAGGTAGGTTTTCCTTAAAACAACCTTCCACTTAAATGGCCAATAGAATAATTAACAAGCATGTGATCCATGATTTTATATTGAGAGAGTTATAAAAATTCTAGAATTTTTTATTACATATTTCCCTGAGGAACCTGATAAAGTGAAAGGATGAATGATTCCTGCCACACATTTGGCTCAGCTAGCAGGCAAAGGAAGCAACAATCTCAGACCAAGAACACAAATAGAATTGGAGCCCAGCAGATCCTTACACCCAACCTGAGAATGTAGAGCACAGGTTCCAACCTCCTTCTCTCAAGTGTGCCTTCAAAATATATCCATGTAATTGTTTTCTTCATTTTTAAAGGGAAGAGATTCTGATTTAGGGCATTCCCATGTATAACCAAGCCAAAACCCACTTCATACAGATGCCTTCAGTTTGATACTGTACAGAGAACATGTGCTCCGATTCTATGACAGGAGTCATTGCTTCCATCCGCTTGCTCATCAGGATGTATTTCTGACTTCATTGTAGACCATTAGATCACAGCACGTTCACCCTATCAAAATCCAACATGCTCTGCTTGAGCACCTGGACATGCTCCTTACTTTCTATCAGAACTCAGTTAAGAAACTATAATCATAAATATAGTTCTTTATTTAAAGGTAACACAGATCAACTGAAGGAAGGTAAATTACCAATGGTTAGTACCTAAAATTTATATTAGTTACTTTCATATTTATTGTAGAAATAACAAGGGCAGAAAATGTGAGCCAGGATGTGCAGAGACTAAACAGGTTTTTTTGCAAAGATTATAACTTACCTTGGGCATGACTTTGACTTCAGAGCTGCCTTTTCTTGGCACATAGTCAAGCTATTTTAGAAAACACTAGGTACAGTCTGGGCACCTCTTTAGCATCTCACATAGAGAAGATTTGAATCCTTTAGATCTGATTCAACTTCCAACTGGCTTCACATGTGTAATCCAACATTGTATTAGTCAGGTTAGGCTATATTTTCCTGTAGTGACAAAAAAAAAAAACACACAAAACTCCAAAATCTTTGTGATTTAATAATATATATATATATATATATATATATATATATATATATATATTCACACGTTTCCTCTCTAGAGTAAAGAAAGGTGGTGACTTTGCTTATTATAGATACTTGAGGGTCCAGTCTAATGGAAATCCATGCACGTGCATTCCTCTACAATCACCTTGCCATGAAAATGTGAATGTAGTAACTAGTACCATAGCTCTTAAAACTTACTTCCCAAAATGAGGTCATTATTGGCTAAAGCATGGCCATGCCTTTGATGGCTAATTTTACAGTCTGGGCCATTGGGTGCCCAAGATATTTGGTCAAACATTGTCACGGGTGTGTCTGTGAGCGTGTTTTAGGATGAGGTTAACGTTTAAATCAGGAAACTGAGTGAAGCAGATTGCTCTCCCCAATGTGAGTGGGCCTCACCCAATCAGGTGAGAGCCTGAATGGAACCAAAGGCTCACCCTTTCCTGAGTGAGAGAGAATGCTTCTGCCTCATGGCCTTTTAGCTGGGACATCAGCTTTTTCTTGCCTCAGACTCAAATTGAGACATCAGTTCTTCCTGGGTCTCCAGGCTGCTGATTTTAAGATTAGATCTATACTATCTGCTCTCCTGGGTGAGGACTTACTGACTCATCCTGCAGATCTTGGTACTTGTCAGTCTTCATAATTCTTTATAATAAGCTAATTCTTTATAATAACTCTCTGGTGTGTGTGTGTGTGTGTGTGTGTGTAGGTATGCAACACACACACACACTTTTGGTTCTGCTTTGGGGATGTTTTGTATACCTGACTTAAGGGAGTAAGGAAATGCAATTCTACCATGTCTCTCAAAGGGGAACTAAAAATACTTGCTGAGTGATAATAATGATTTTTTAGAATACATCAGCAAGATGATAAGTGCACTTTTTACTTTGGGCTGGAATGTGTTCTAAGATGCAAAACTGACAAGTAAAAGATAATACAACTGATATAGCCAAACACCATTCTCTGTTTATTAAGAAACTAGAGGCCCAATGCATGAAATTCATACAAGAATAGGCCTTCCTTTCCCTGGCTGCCGGCACCAGCTTCATTCTGGCACCCGGAACTCAGGCTTCCCTCCAGCTGCCAGCAGGCACTCAGGACCCGAGCTTCCCTCGCAGCCCTGGCTTCATCCGGAAGGTCTCCAAAAGGACATCAGTCTAATTAGCATATTATGCTTTTATTATTATAGATGGCAGAACTGGTCCTGCTATAACTCCCTTCATGCCCTTTTTTTTCTATCTATACAAGAAGATTGAAAAGTACAGATGGATGGACTGGCCAGTGAAGTGGGTGACCTCAGAGGTACAAAATGCTGTAAAGAAAAGGTTTCTTCCTCCCCTCTCCAAAGTCAAATTAGTGGGTCTGTACGAGAATCAGTGGTTGAGTTAGGAGTGCTCACAGAAAGTAACACAGAGTATAAACTCAACATGTATATTCTGGTTGTGACCGACCAGTATAGAGAATATCAGAACTGGTGCCTACAACTGGCCTAGCAATACCTGAGGAGGGTAGAAGGACTACAGGAGTAGCCTTTGGCAGCATAGTAGACACGAGGTGCATCCTTCCCTAATTTTCTGGACAACCAGAGGCAGAAAAAGTGAAATTTAGCAATGGACATGACTCCATGGAAGGAGCACAGAGATGAAAGGAGGGGACACCCTTCCTAGAGAGGGAGTTGGGGGCATGGACCACTGGAAGGACCAAGGGGCTGCCTTTCTCTGGAGGTGTCCTCAGCTCAGCACCACTCTAAGAAACCCCCACACCTTCTATGCAGAGGCCAGGACATTGAAAAAAATCACCAACATCATGTTTTTTTAAATATTTTTTAATATATTTTATTGATATTTTACAGAGAGGAAGGGAGAGGGATATAGAGATAGAGACATCGATGAGAGAGAAACATCGATCAG
Organism: Plecotus auritus; assembly: GCF_963455305.1. Classification (NCBI taxonomy): domain Eukaryota; kingdom Metazoa; phylum Chordata; class Mammalia; order Chiroptera; family Vespertilionidae; genus Plecotus; species Plecotus auritus. The sequence goes on from NC_137782.1 coordinate 105,976,394, forward strand.
CTGCCTCCTGCACACCCCCCACTGGGGATGTGCCCACAACCAAGGTACGTGCCCTTGACCAGAATCAAACCTGGGACCTTTCAGTCCGCAGGCTGACACTCTATCCACTGAGCCAAACCAGTTTCGGCACCAGCATCATGTTTAATAGGACCAAGTGAGAGTGAGACCCAGGCCACCTCCTCAATACCAGCAGACAACCAAGTACGTAAGAATATCTCTGTCCCAAACTCAGAGGGGCTAGGCTTACCCCAGGAAATGACAGAGGGGAGAGGTATGGTAGAGCTGGCCTCCCTCCATGGAGCTGGCCCATTGGGGAGTGAAAAAGCAAGGCTTTCTTTTTTACCTCTTTCCTTTCTTTCATCTTCTTAACATAATATGATAATTATGAGAGTATTAAATGTTGCAGTAAGATACCCAGTCACAGCCTCTTAGCATTGACATTTACTAATAGTCAAGATTTTCTCTCTAATTCTAAACCACTCCCCTTTCAATTTTTCAATAGCAGCATGGCTCCAAGAAGCCTGAAAATGTGATCTGCTGTTAGGGACTGTATACATTTTAATTTTGTTTTAATTGAGTTAATTCCTACCACATTACATGAGTTCCAAAATATAGTGGCAGTCTTAAGCCAATTGTGAATGAAGACTTTGATTAATCTTTAAAAGGGCAGGTTAACAACATTGCATAGAGCAAAGACATGAAGCAAAAAAAAAACAAAACAAAAAAAACAAAACAAAACAAACAAAAAAAAAACAATGGCAGTATTTCTATTTATATATTAAAAAAAGGCTTGCCCAGAGTTTCACATCCATAGTGAGTAAAGGGAAATTCCAGGACCTGGGGACACTGTCTGATGTGTACCAGGTATATCCATGATTTTTCTATCTTTTTATAAAACGTAGAAAATTATTAGATATTGACTCACAAATGAAGACCTTGAATATTTTAATTGGGAGTCACACAATCACACATATGCTATATTTGATTATTTTTCTATAAAAGTTCATTAGCTGAGCCAATAATAAACTCCTCAAATATTTCAGCAAATATCCAAGTGCTATTCTTCCATTTTGGTAAACTTTGCAATTCAAGTTCTGCAGTGAAGATTTCTTGCTATGTGGAATTGAAAATAAGTCCAGATATAAATATCTGAACTGGTTAATTTTTTTTTTCATTTCAAATTAACATTGAACACCTCTTAATGTAACAAATTCTGTTGTCATCATTTGTTTTGGTTCCTTCTACATTTTTCACCCTTGCTAGCTCTGCCTTTTTCTGTTTACCAGGGGAAAATCTTTTACAAAATATTATTGTACAGAAAAAAAGTCTCCCTAAAACACAAATAAAAGAGAAAAGAGCTCAACTGAATCTCACTTTCCTTTAGTCCTATTATCTGAATTCCCTAGAGCAATGCATCTAATAGAAATGTGATACAGGCAGACCTCATGCAGTCTGCTTCACTTTCCTGTGCTTTGTGGACATTGCAGTGTCGTTGTTGTTTTTACAAACTGAAAGGTTGGTGACAATCCTGCTCTGTGCACCAATTTTCCAACAGTGTTTGCTCACTTTGTGTCCCTGTGCCACATTTTGGTAATTTTTGCAATATCTCAAAGTTTTCCACTTTATTATATTGGTGTGGTGGTCTGTAATCAGTGGTCTTGAATGTTACTATTCAAATTGTTTTGGGTGTCACAAACAGGGCCATGTAAGACAAACAAACGTAATGGACAAACGTTGGGGGTATTCTAACTGCTCCACCACCCGGCCATTTCCCTGTGTCCCCCTTCTCCGCCTACCTATTTCCTGAGATACAATATTGGGAGTAGGCCAGTTAATAACCCCATAGTGGCCTCTAAGTGTTCTAGTGAAAGGAAGGGTGACATGGCTCTTCCTTTAAATCAAAATCTAGAAATGATTAGGCTTCATGTGGAAGGCAGGTTAAAGCTGAGATAGGCCAAAAGCCAGGCCTCTTGTACCAAACAGCCAAGTTGTGACTAAAGGAAAAGGTCTTGAAGGTAATTATGAGCGTTTCTGCAGTGAACACATGAATAACAAGACAACAAAGCGGCCTTCTTGCTGTTCTGGAGGAAGAGTTGATGGTCTGGGCAGAAGATGAAACCAGCCACAGCACTCCCTTATAGGAAGCCCAGGACAGAGCAAGGCCCAAGTCTCTTCCATCTATGGAGGCTGAGAGCAGGGAGGAAACGGCAGAAGAAACATCTGACGCTGGTAGAGGGGGGTTCATGAGGGTTAAGGGAAGAAGCCATCTCTATAACATGAAAGTGTGAGTGAAGCAGCAATTGCTGATGCAGAAGCTGCAGCAAGTTATCCAGAAGATCTGACTCCGATCATCAGTGAGGTGACCACACCAAACCACAGATTTGTAGACAAAACAGCCTGACGTTGGAAGAAGGTGCCACCTAGGACTTGTACAACCGAGAGAAGGCAGTGCCCGGCTCCACAACTCCAAGCACAGGCTAGTTCTCTTGTTTGTTAGGAACTAAAGCAGCTGATGACGTGAAGCCGTGCTCACTGCCATTCTGACAATCCTAGGAACCTTAAGAATGATGCTACCTCCTCTGCCTGTGCTCTATGAATGGAACAGCAAGCCTGGGTGACAGCACATCTGTGTGCAACATTGTTTACTAGATATGTTAAGCCCACTGTTGAGACCTACTGTTCAGAAGAGATTCCTTTGAAAATATTACTGCTCATTGACAGTGCGCCGGTCACCCAAGAGTTCCAATGAAGATGTACAATGAGATTAATATTGTTTTAATGCCTGCTAACACAATACCCATTCTACAGCTAATAGATCAAAGAGTAATTTTATCTTTCAAGTCTTATAATTTAAGAAAAACATTCCGTAAGGCTATGGTTCTGCTGATGGATATGGGCAAAGTAACGTCTGGAAACGTCTGGAAAGGGTTCACCATTTTACATGCCATTAGAAACTATTATGATTCATGAGAAGAGGTCAAAATACCAAGATTAACAGGAGCTTGAAAGATGTTGATTCCAACCCTCATGGACGACTTGGAGGTTCAAGACTTCAATGGAGAAAGTGCCTGCAGGTGGTGGAAACAGCAAGAGAACCAGAGTTAGCAGGGAGCCTGAGGACATGACAGTTACCGCAGTTACCGCAGCCTCATGGTGGACTTTCATGGATGAGCAGTTGCTTGTGAACAAAGGAAGTGTTTTGTTTTGGGGTTTTTTTAGAGATAGAATTTACTCTTGGTGAAGATGCTATGAAGATTGTTAATTGACAAAATTGGATTTAGAATATCACATAAACTGAGTTGAGAATTGGCAGCAGGGCTTGGGAGGACTGACTCCAATCAGGAAAGAAGTTCTACTCTGAGTGAGTAAAATGCTATCAAACAGCATCACATGCTACAGTATAGTATAAGCATAGCTCTTATACATACTGGAAAACCAAAAAATGTGCCTCTCTTTACTGCGATATTCACTTTATTGTGGTAGCCTGGAGCGAAGCCCTCAGTATTGCTAAGGTATGCCTGTGTAAACACAGGTAGTGAGCCATTTCTTTAATTTTCAATTTTCTAATAGCCACATCTCTCTATATAAAACCCTAATATGCAAATAGACCAAACAGCGGAACAACCGAACAACCGGTTGCTATGACATGCACTGACCACCAGGGGGCACGCGCAGAACATGGCGGGTGTCAGCAGCAGATGGCAGAGAACAGAACATAGTGGGCATCGGCTGTGGTGGGATGGTAGAGCAGGTGAGTGGGGGCACCAGACCAAGGCGGAGCACCGGTCACTCTCATCGGGGCAAGCCTCTGGTGGTTACTGAAAATTATTTGATCCCACATGCTACGGTGCCACCTGGCACTCACACCTGCTGCTGGCGCCAGCCCCGCTCCCACCCACTGCCAGTGCTGGAGCCGCCGCTTGCACCTACTGCTGGCACCTGGCGCCGGCCTCTATACTCCCTCAGGCCTTCTCCACATCCCCCTGCTCCTGAGGGGTGATTGGGGCAGCAGCTTCTGCTCACACCCACTACTGGCGCCGGCCCCAATCACTCCACGCTCTCAGCAGGTGCGAGCGGGGCCGGCACCGTCAACACCTGGGAGTGGCAGTGGCAGGAGCAGGGCTGCCGGCGACAGACAAGGGACCGGAGGCGGGAGATGCTGTGGTTGGAAGGGACAGATGGGGGGGCAGAGGATGAGCTGAGACCCACCCCTGTGCCCACTGCAGCCTCGCAGCCCACAGTTCCTTTCAAGGTGCACGAATTCGTGCACTGGGCCCCTAGTTCAGTATGAGTAAAAAGGCAGGTGGACTTTTCAAATTATTATTTTAACATGTAACAATGTAAAAGTTATTAATAAGATATTTTACATTCTCATTTTCATACTATTTCTTCAAAATCTAGTGTGTAGTTTACATATACAGCTCACAACATTTAAAGTGCTTAATAGTCACATTAGGCTACTGACAACCTAAGGCCAGCACAGCTTCAAAGAATATAAGACACTGTATAAACGATCTGCTGATCTGTACAACAGCAGCCTGTCTACCTGTGTTGATGAATCGCTAATGCTAATAATGCTGACTATCCTAAGGATAGTACTAGGATGCCTGTACTAATCCCTGCTCTGATTGTAGCTCTATGACATGTCAAATGGTGTTTATAAGTAACCATTATCTAAGTTTACAGATGAGGAAACTGAGGTTCAGGACTTGCCCTAGGGCACTGAGCTGGCAAAGCTCTGCAGTTTGAATGGAATCTAGACCTAGTGCTGGTACTGTGTTCTTTCCAACACACTACACTCAAGGATGCGGTCCCGAACGTGTGGCAGGAGGTGGCAGGTACACTGTGAGGTCTTGGCTTTGTACAGCAGGTACCCAAGGACTTTTCATAATAATCACAAAAGAAGTGATATTATGGCTTCTCTCAGGAATGTAATCATCTCTGATGGAACTGCTGAAAGTTTGGAAGAATGTCCTTTTTTCCAACTCTCGGAAAGTGCTGGACATCTTGACCTCTTGGGGTCCACTTAGAGCACTCAGTAGTTTAACTAGTGTGGTGTCACACAGATGATATATGCAAGAGCTGGATATCACCCAGATCTGCCTGCTTTCTCAGTCTATTAGGCAGCCTCCTTTATATATCCATTATGATCTGCACCTCAGAGAATCCTATCTTATGCTTGTTGATTTTCACCTCAAAACATCCAATGCACTATAAATGGTCCCCTCATTCATGTAGCATTTTCACTCGTGACAACGGAAAAAGCACTGCAAAATGAATTGAGAGCAGTCTAGTAGGCGATATCAGACTGAGCATAAACAATGGCCCATTGGATGCAGGCATGTCCCAGCATCACCGGGGGTGGGGGAGTCGGCGGGGAGGATAGCAGATGGGATTTATTGACACAAGGGCTGGAGAGGCCTATTGGAAAGGTGTCCTCTGGGATGTGGTAGAAATGATAGGTCATCTGAGCAGACTATGGTGGTTAATACTCAAATGTTCTTCCCGCTCAATCCTCATTGACTTCTGATCAAAACCTAGGGTGCAGGGCTGCAAAGTGTGAGCCTAAAAGAGTAGCTTCACCTGCCCTCCTTGGGCACCGCCATGTAATTGTCAGTGTCATTCATGTAATTATTCCTACTTTTTAAATTTATTGGGTGACATTGGTCAGTAGGATCACATAGGTTTCAAGTGTAGATTTCTATGATACATGATCTGCATATTGCACTGTGTGCCACTACCCAAAGTCAAATCATCTTTGGTCACCATATACTAGTATTGGCCCCCTTTACCCTTTACTTTCACCCACCTCTTCCCTCTAGTAACCACCACACTGTTGTCCGTGTATTCCCAAGGATATATGCACCCTATGTTCACTGCAGCATTATTCAGGGTGGCCAAGACATGGAGACAACCAAAGTGTTCTTCTATTGAGGACCGGAAAAAGAAGATGTGGCACATATACGCCGTGGAATACTACTCAGCCATAAGAAAGGATGAAATACTGCTACTTGCAACAACATGGAAGGACCTTGAGCATATCATGCTAAGCGAAATAAGTCAGTAAAAGCTAAGAGCCATATGAGTTCACTCCTATGTGGGACATGAAACTGAAACTCATGGACACGGAGAATCACGGCATGCCCAGTGCAGGCACTGCGCCCAGCACAGTAGGCATAGCCCGAGGGCAGGTCATCAGTAGCCAGGCCCACTTGGCTCCTGCTGTGGACATGCTGCATCTGACAGCGGGAGCTTCCAGGGGGCTTTGTCACAACAAGGAAGAGCAGGAGAGGGACAGAGGGACCCGCCAGTAACAAAAAAAGAAAAAGAAAGGGGAGAAAGCAACAATCTCTCAGGACCCTAATGACAACAGGGAACTAATTGCAGGGAGGCGGAGTCAGAGGTAATCTGCGTGGCCACTTGCTTTCTGAGAACATTCAGACCAGAGTTACCAGGTTTAGCAAATAAAAATACAGGCACCCAGTTAGTTTTAAATTTCAAATAAACCATGAATACATTTTAGAATAAGTATGTCCCATGCAACAAACTACAGAACATACTACTACAAAACTACTTGTTTACCTGAAATTCAAATTTAACCAATGTCCTGCATTTTATCTGGAATCTAGAATCTGACCCCCATGCTGGTCTGTACACAAAATATGAGTTTCTGATGTGTTTATGGTGAAACTTGGGTGCCAGATAGCATGGCCGTTAAAGGGTGAAGCTGCAGTAAGGGAGACCTGTATGGGATAAGCTCTGATACCCGTATGTGGCCCACATAAACAGAATTGTTTCTCAGCCTCAGTGTCCTTATCTGTACAATGGGGGTCATATCTCTTCCTCTGGCTTTAAATTAGGATCTAATAAAGTAATTAGTGCTCAGAAAGTGGAAGATATAATTATTCCAGAAAATGTTCTTGTTAAAAAATATAAAAAATAATCCATGTCCCATTTAATTACTATGGGAGGATCCTAAATGCCTTTGAATCTTGGTAATTTTTTTGTTGTTATTAATCCTCACTTGAGGATACTTTTTCATTGATTTTTAGAGAGAGTGGAAGGGAGGGGGAAGACAGAGAGAGAAACATCAATGTGAGAGAGACACATCGATCAGTTGCCTCCCGCATGCACCTGACCAGGGCTGGGATCCAGCCTGCAGTCAAGGTACATGCCCTTGAAGGGAATCGAACCTGGGACCTTCAGTCCTCGGGCTGGTGCTCTATACCAATGAGCCAAACTGGAGAGGGTGGTAATGTTTTAATTAATAAAAGTGAGAATATTTCCAAGAGAGTTTATATATTAAAAAGTCTTATGTTGAATACATAAAAATTTTTTTAGAAAACTGAATTAACTGCTCTAGGAATAAAGATGGCATTATGTTTACCTTTAATAATAAAATATATTACTTTTTTGTTGCCATTAATTATCAATTACTTTTCATAGAACATTTGAAAATGCATCACTATGATTGTTCTTCATATTGATAAAATGAGGCACAGAGAATTTGAACGGGTTAGCCAAGATTTTAACAAGACAAAACATTGTAATATTTACAAGAGGCTCATGTAATGAAAATACTAAGCTAGGGAAAATACTCTCTAAGCATTTATAAATGTCAGCAACTGCTGACTAAACTCTGGACACATCTATAGTATGTGTTCAGTGTTCCGACAAGTTCAATTACTGATGTAATCATTCATAAATTAGGCCCAAACATGTCACCCTAGTGCCTAAGGACACACACACACAGAAACACAAATTACATACACACATAGAAATACACTTTTTTAAAACCACAGAGAATGTCAGCATTCTGGAAGGGGAAAGATGGGCCTCTAGTTGAGCAACACTTGGCAATCATTCTGACAGTTTTAGGAGAAGCCGACCTGGTGATCAAGTCCTTTAGCGGCCCTTGGCGGGCACACTCAGGCGGAACGCCACGCGCGTGCTGGGAAGCGGGTGGGCAGCTCCCCTCTGTTCTCCCTGCTCTGGGAAAGCGCTGCCGCGTGAATGGGTCACGCAGCCTCCCACCGCTGCCCACAGAGCCAACCTGAGCGAGGAGGCAGTCTGCAGAAAGGAGCCGCGAGCCCGCCCTTTCTTTTCATGTCAGCTTTCAGAAAACATGGAATCCATCACCTGGTTTTAGTGTTGCCATTATTGCGGACCTACCATATATCAAGCACTATGCTGGGCAATCGGCCTCCCTCGTGTGCAAAATGGAATGCTAGGTGCGTGTTTCAGAGGCGCCTGGTGATGCAGGGAGAAGGCTTACGAGGTGCTTGCCCAGGTGGCTGGCCCGGAGCAAACATTCACTCACTGTCCAGCCTAAAATGGTAGGTTGAGATCATCGTTATTGAGCAGATCCAGGACAGACCCGGGCCCCCCAGCAGGCAGCCTGGCTGCACAGCCACAGCCTCTTAATCTCCATCTTGCACTGTCGCCATTCATTACCCATTAATTTTCATGGAACACTGAAAATGCACCACTGTGGCTACTCCTCATATTGATAGAACGAGGCACGGAGAATTTGGATGAGTTGGCCAAGATTTTAACAAAATGGAAGTTTTAGCTGACAGCTAGGAATCTCCATAGTAGTTCAGTGAGTAAGCCCCGCTAAAGGCTTTCAGACGCAGAGCACTGGAGAAAGTATCGTAGGAAAACAGTAAGAGAATTGGAAGGCACGGTCCGCACACTGAGGGGCTTAGATTCTGATCAAGAAGGAGGAGACACCGCTGACGCAAAGAGAAATCAATGAATGGAAACCTAAGCCCTGAGAACACACTGGTGTGAGATGTGCACACAAAGGCCTGAAAGGAGAGCACGGAGAGGGAACAGTCCCGAAGCTTCCAGGAAGAGGGAGATCTCCAGCCAAGTTTCGAAAGAAAAGGGGGGTATGGTTGGCAGAGCCTTCCCACTCCAGGGCTTGCCAATCAGCAATCCTCTCTCCCCCAGGGTGGTTTCCCAAGCAAACCGTGATGGCCGGTGCCTACGCTCCAGCCGCTGCCCAGGCAGGTCCCGGCGCCACAGGTCAGCGTGGCCACTGACAAATGGCCAGAACGTGCCCTAGTAGGTAAAAAGTCACCTACTCAAAGGGAAGAAAAAAAGAAACTTTATAAAGACAATTAGCCTCCTAAACTCGCAGCCAGTTTTTTGTGTGACTGCTCGTTTTTGCCTTGTAAGCTATTTCCTTGCCAGTCTGAGGACACTTACTGGTTTCTCCAGCTTCCATGTCTGGATTTATATATGCTCCACTGTTGTTTGCCTTTCACCCTCCCCTTTTCTACGCTCTTATCCCACCCATTCCTCTTCCCACATCGCCCCAAAGACAAGCAAAATGAAACAAGCAAACATGTGAAACTTCTTGCTTGTAAGGGTTCCAGAGTCTCTGTACTATTAAGACACTGAGTAATGGCTGGCTGCTTTCCAGGTGCCTCTGCAGTCTGGTAAATAGCTCAATTAGCGAGCAGCTCTCCTCCTTCTCTCTCCCTCTCACTGTCTCTCTCTCCCTCCCTCCCTCACTCACTCTCCTGCCCTCTCTCTCTGCCTCCCTCTCCCTCATTGAATTTTGCCAAGTGCATGCTGCACTGCTGGAAGGGCAATGCCAAATCAGCCTAGCAACCTCCCTTTCTAGCCCGGATATCCAGGACACCTCAGAGCAGCAGAGAAACCACTGTCCCGGGACCTGTGGGAACCAGGAGCAGCACAGAGCGCCGTGGCAGGCTGCTTCTCCCTTCTGAAGGGTGGCTAATGAGCAATGTAGGTGAGGACCCTCGGGACGCACCTGGGCATGCTGCCCGCCCAAACAGAAGAAAGCACTGAGGTGGCAGCCGGAGCTGGAGCTGGCACCCATGAGCAGAGAGAGGTGGAGAGCAGAGACCAGGGGGAATGCAGGCCACAAAAGAAAAGGCTCTGCCAAGCCATTTGGGTCTGAATGGCCTTAAGTAAGGCCTGAGCCCCCTTTTTAAAAATAATGCAGTTCTTAAAAACACATAAGCCCCAAAGGTTAGTGCAATTTAAATCAGTCATGTGCCCTTCGCATAGTTTATTCTAGTGCCTCCTTCCCTCTTCTCACACTCCCACCACCAAACACGCACAGAAAGGGAGCCCTCAAATCTCTGCTATATTTATGTCTGTTTGTGGCTCAACCAGACATAAACAGTGTCAGAAGAACAAATGAGAAAGCCACGTTCCATATAGGCCCACAAGCCCAGCATAACTCACAATTTCTTAGTTCAGACTTGTTGCAGAGCTCAGAAAAGCCCATACAGAAAGCAGGGCATTCAAGTCATAAGGTAAACACATTCAGTCTGTTGTCTGTTTCAGTAACACTTTCATTGGTAGGGGCTATGTGATACCAATGTATGCATTACATCTTGGCATTTACAATATACAGTATTTCTCTGTTTGACTCATTACAGCCTTCATACCAATTCGGTGAAAGAAAATAATGGTTGTAAAAATACTTTTAGGGGATTACATTTATTCTAGAATATTTTGTATCACAATTTTAGAAACATTAAGTCCCAGCATTTACATATAATTATCATGGTTATACCCTAGAGAAGATATTTAAATGTCTTTCCCCTGTCTGTTGGGTATGTGTTTTCTTCAGAAGGAGAACCATGTCAAACAATTATAATGCTGAAATAAGACAAAATATTCTTGGTTGCTAAATTGAAGGAAAAGTTGCCCCAAGAAAAAATTCTTAATGTAAAATTGTACTTTGATTTGGGTGGTTTATTTTTGTTATGACATTATGGGATTTTTTTTTTTAATTTTAAGCACAAAATCAGGCAACTCAATTATCAAGATATTTTCATCTGAGAAAATCAAATACTGAAATTAGACTCAGACTTTTATGTGGACGTGAGTCTGTTTCTTTGTCATTTCGGTGGGTGCTTGGCCATGAATGCTAATATGCTCTGGGTAAGGGGTGATGATTCTGCGCATGCTGAGACAGACAGAGCTGTACCGGGCACCCTGGCCAGGCCTTCCGTGGGGTGCTGCCACTCCAAGCAGTATGTTCTTCAAAGATGAGTTCTCTAAAGTGTCTTGCTTCAGATCAAAAGACCATGTAGCAATGACTGTCTTTCTTTAGGTGGATGTATACCTTAATAAGGGAGAAAGTTAATTTTAATAGCAGGCCAACACTATCTTAGCACACACATACCTTTTTAACGAACAGATCAAAGGTGATAAGGGGTACCTGGAAAAGTCACTAGAAAATTCTGCATTAGGGTAATCTGTCATGCATTTCCTTTTTTTTTTTTTTTTTCTGAAGGGGAAAAAAAAGAAAGAAAACTAGAGAAAGAAAGAAAGCATAATCAAAAGCCCAAATGACAAAGAGTTGACAGTCAGATTCTGTGGTAAATGATTCCATATCGCTGGCCTGTGGAGCCGCCGAGGAAGTCCCCAGCAGATCTGATTAATTCCAGTCTCTCCAGCTGCCAGGGGAGCAGAGGGTAAGCAGTCTCGCAGAGAGGAGCCTATTACCACGACGAGGCTGAAATAGATCTAATCAACGCACAGCCGCTCCAAAGAAAACTTTACAGGTTTAGCTCACTAAGGCAGTGCTTTCAGATGATGACTACAAAGGATCATGGGAGTCTGAAAGCATTTAGTCTTTATTGCAGCTCAAGGAAATTCTGTGCTGTGGTTAGGCCACGCTAATTTACTGAACATGACAAAGCCTCCTAGACTGTGTGACATCATTTGTTTAAAGGCCCCAGTGCTCATACTGGAGTATTTCACATATTTTTTTTTCTTCAAAAACAGTTAATTTGTTGATATTTCATTGGTGTTTGGGCTAATTACATGCTCCATTATAAATGTCTGGACTAACCTACTTTAACATTTAATTTAAACAACAATGCTCTGTAATTTGTCATGGTGCTCACAAAGTGATGAATATTGCAACTTTGTTTTCTAAGCAATCAACAATGTATCAGTGCATCTGAAGAGGAAATTGACAAGAGGGACACCCCAGCAGCCAATGCAGTGTTCACAACCCCAGCTGCAGAATTCAACTAAGTTACATGGCAATATGTATCAGAAATAACATTAGGATCCTTGTGGCTTAACAATGGTATGAACTAATGAACACTCTCAAAGGAAGCTCTGGGTCTTTATAAATATTCACATTGGATTGGATAGCTACCTCCTTTTTAAATGGAAAATAAACAGAGGGAAATTATTAAGGCCAAAACGATGCACATGTTAGATTGAAACCAAATAACTATTTGTCATTTTTTTTCCTTTCTGTTGGAAATTTTTGTAAAGTTTTGCAGAGGTAAAATCTGCTTTTGTTTAAATAATCAAGATTTGGAACTCTGCACAAGTTACATGATACGTTGTTTAAACTGCTGTGTGTGATAGCAAATATGCACATACACTTATTAACTAGATTGATTACTAATGAATTCACTGATCAAACCACCAAAAGAAATTAAAGGGAGGACCAAACCATTGAATTTCAGTTAATTACAGATGATAATCTACAAACTGTTTCCTTCAGAAGTTTTATGTGGGAGGAAGATACAGTGGACACAAAAGATGAGCAGTGGAGAAGCAGAGATGAGACAAATGGCAGCTACTTTAGCATTTTGCTTCTGAGCCTCTCCATGAGCTATTATCTCGAGCACAGTCCTTTGGTTAAAGGCGTGTGATGGGGGAGAGGGGACAATGAACCAAGGAAGGCTGCTGGGCACACCACAATTTCAGAAAAAAGCACAATGTAGTCACATGTGATATTCTTTAAAAAGGTCCAAGATGTCATTGGAACCTGACTTCTAGATTTGGAAAAATACCCTAGTCTGCTGAGCTTTGGCAAAGACTTCATCATAACGACACCTAGTGGCTTCTACAGCATTTGTATTATTATCTGAATTATATGTAGGTAAATTGTCCCATACTCAGTGCTCTTGATGATCAAGTTTTCTTCCTAAAATGTGATGTTGAGCTACTTATGCTTAGCAGGTACAGATCCCCAAATGATGTCTGGGCCTTCCTTTTGGTCCAGTCCAAGATGCCTCATAAACATACATATCCAAATGATTTGTAAATTTCTGTCTTTCATCGGAATATCACCTTTAGTTCTATTCGTATGTAGTTGAACTACATTATTGGATTTTAAGCTGGATTTGTGTTTAGATCAAAGCAACATTGCCTTTTCTGAGGCTTTCCCAATTTTGTCTCATTAGGGTAATATTAACCATCTTAAAATTACAACGCGAACAATCCGGCAGCACCCCTAACATAGACACAAATGCCTCTGGAACTGGAAAACTGCAGAGGCCCATCCTCAACAGAGCTCTGAGTTCATCATAGACTCTCCAAGGCCGGATTTACTCCTGGTCCTTCAGTGACAGTTCCTAATGGCCTCAAATGTGCAAGCAATCAGACAGCTGTATGTGTAATTGCTTTGACATCCCTGTTTTTTCCTCCCAGACAGAGGAACTACCTTGAAAAATCCCATGGAAGAGTTTTTGACTACAGTAGACAACTTTTAAAAATATGCTTTGTAATTCTGCAAGTACCTACCAGGAACTCAGGTGAAAGCATGATAATTTTAGAGAGTTTCATGTGCATATGACCTGGGGTTGGCTTGATTCATGGACAGAACTGGGTGTTTGGAACTCAGCTCACGAATACTTTTATCAAACTAGCCCTGTTAGTTCCAGCCTGTTACAAAGCCTGATGACATCACAACACAGGTTACTGCTGGAAAAATCATGGTTGGGGAGAATAGGCAGGGCCACAAAAGAGAAAAACAAAACAGTATAAATCCATCTGGAAAAAGAACTCAAAGCAAATAGCCTACTTCTAACCAGTAGCATAATTTCCACATACCAAGCAGGGGCTCATGGCACCTCCACTGTTATTTATAAAAGAAAATCCAAATTACTAATAGTTAAAATATTAAAACTAGATAGCTTGAAGTATAAGAAAAAAGAAAGAGATATATTCATGAGTTTACAATCTAGAAAAAGTAGAGGTGAGGTGAATGAAAACAGGTAGAAAAGCACTGGGTGAAGTGGGCATCACTGCCTATACATGAGTATATAATTTTAGGAAATATTGAGCTATTGGCCATCTGGCTTATATATGTGTTATTGGAGGATTTGTTTATTATGGACTTTACCATGGTGTTAAAGTATATGTAGTGTGTCTCTAATCAATAGTGTGCGTATCTCAAAAAATCATTAAGGAACAGTCCTGTCACTGGAGCCTCCAGGGACAGATAATGACCCACAAAGGGGATCTGAATTCATGCACATAGGGCCCATTCCAGAGAGTGCGAGCTGGGGACCAGGGGGCCCTCCCTGCCAGGAAATAGCAATGTTCTAAAGAGCACATTTTATATCTTGTTTTGGAGGAAATAAGAATAGTTCTGAAATCACCTGCATTTGTTTTATTAGTGTATTTCTTCTGAAAAGATCACATTGAAATCATATGTGATTCAGCAGTAGAGACCTGGCTGTACCAGCAGATTGCTGATGAAATTCTAAGGGCTGTCCCTTTCTCACTGGCTATCTCCATGCGGTTTGCCTTTTTAGTGTTTCCTGGGCTTTATATTTCTTATTATGGTTTATTTTTAAATCTCTATGTACTATAATGTTTGTGCTACTGAATATTGCTCTAGTTTTCTTTAAATGCCAAATCCTCAACATGGAATTGTAAAGATGTGTTAATTAAACTCAATCCATTTCACATCTATTAATTCAGACTGTGACCTCTCATCAGAGTTCATGTTAAGTAGGATTTAGAGATGGTCAACAGATGTAAACTGTTCAGAAATGTGGTGAACAACCAACTGCAGTGACCATTCCTGAGGCATATTTTTTTTTTACTTGTTCAGTTGCTGAAAGATTATATTTCAGTTTGGCTAGACATTTGGCACCAGCAGAGAAAACTACATTTTATAGCTCCCCTGAGTGTATGTCAGTTGTAGTTATTTTAATTATTTTTAACATTTAGTTTTTCTCTTGAATGGCTACTCTTTCTTTGATTCTGCCACTGAGAAAGACCATCACCATTGAGTACCCATATTGGGTAAAGCAAGGGGAGTACAAGATGACCTTATATCCATCAGGCCTGCCTCTTCTTTTCAAGAGGCCGTTCACATCCCAACTAATAGGGCACAGAACTCCTGCAGTTACAGAGGGAAAAAGAATTTGATATTTTGAAGACCACGTTCAGTGAAAAACGCTGTATAAAATGGCAGGCATTAAAGTGTTTAACAGTCCAGTTTCTGTGTTCTTGTAAAAAAGTAGCAGAGTTAATATGCCAATGAATCTTGTAGACACTGAAAAACACACACACAAAACACGTATCCTCAGAAAACAAGTCCGCTGAAATGTGAAGACCACCAAATGTCAGATCCAGCACCTTCATCACATCTCTTCTGTGTAAAGGAAGCAAGTTATACACTGATTGGCCTGATTATTATGATCTCTGAACGCATGATAATCTGGCCACTCAATATATATATATATATATATATATATTGAGTGGCCAGATTATCATGCGTTCAGATATATATATATATATTAGAGGCCTGGTGCATGAATTCGTGCATGGGTGGGGTCCAGCCAGCATGGCCAGGGGGAGGGGACATGGGCGGTTGGCCGGCCTGCCTGCTGGTCGAACTCCTGGTCGAGGGGACAATTTGCATATTAGCCTTTTATTATACAGGATATACACTGAATGGCCAGATTATTATGCGTTCAGAGATCATAATAATCTGGCCACTCAGTGTAAGTAAAATGAAGCTCTGAGCTGCCCTAGAACTAAGGTTTCTTAGAAAAGCCCATGCAAATGCGTCCCAGCGAGTGACAGCTGACAGCGAAAAAGCTCTGCAAGTTGCAACCATTCAAAATCAAAGTTCATGTCCAAAAATCTCTGGTCCACCAAAGGGTTCCTTTCTGCCCCCTGGTGGATGGAGATGCATTTCTACACGCCCATAATGTTAGTTGTAAAAGGAGACCTCAATGAGTTTCTGCAAGTCGGTTTCTGAAAAAAGCAAAGTATGATGCGGTTAGATTTACCCACTTTCCTTTTTAGTGAATACATTGTAACCAAGCAAGCATTTAATATGGGCAATTGTGTGCTTCCTGTGTCCTTTATTATGAGAACTGACATTTCTAGTGGGACAAGTGGCTTTGTGTCTTGTGGTCTTCGGTTATTCCCCACCATGTGTCGCTCTATCAATTTCTTTCCCCTTCTCATATGCTCATATCCAAAACAGAAGCAAAAAAGAGAAAGGGCACTTTGATCTCTCCTTATTTCCTTCTCTGAAGTTTTTCCCTGGCATCCATCCTTTAAAAATGTTCTCCTTTTTATCTTTATCTCTCTTGTGCCCTTTAACATATTTGGTATACTATTGCTTTCAACAGATTAATGACTTTAAAGGACTAGCAACCTAGAGTTTTTATTTATTTTCCAGGTCACATAAAATAAAAGCAATATTAAAACAAATTAATACATACATGATGGTATGGTACGTAGATAAATTTTATTTTAATTCTGCCCCCCTTATAGAAATATTTTTGAGTGTGCTCTGCTCTGAAATTTTATAAAATTCTTGCCAAAGGTAAAAATAATATGTAGTGATGACATCCCCTTTTCACAAATGCACATATTGTACAACCTGTGCCTAGCCACAGGATTTCACAATTTGGGGGGTTGGCAATTCACACAGTGCAAAATCCCATTTGCAGCATAGCTTTCCCCAGTCCCATGGGATTCGTTGTGAGCGCAGTTTAATATAATAGTTTTCTTAGAGTGGAAAACGCTAGCATGATAGCTCCTAGTCTAAGGCAGGAGGACACTAAGCCGGGTTCAGATAATGAATGGATGGCATAAAAATAGTTTCTCTTTTACATTTTCTTTTTTTTTTTTTTTTTTTTTTTAATATATTTTATTGATTTTTTACAGAGAGGAAGGAAGAGGGATAGAGAGTTTGAAACATCGATGAGAGAGAAACATCGATCAGCTGCCTCCTGCACACCTCCTACTGGGGATGTGCCCGCAACCAAGTTACGTGCCCTTGACCGGAATCGAACCTGGGACCCTTCAGTCCACAGGCTGACGCTCTATCCACTGAGCCAAACCGGTTTTGGCTCTCTTTTACATTTTCTATCCTGTGTGTACATTTCTTCCCTACTTTTCACTGCACTTTTACAGTCTCTTCTATTAGAAGGGCACAGGAACACAGACTCTGACTGGCTCCCGTGTTCACAATAATTGTACATGCCCTCTTCCCATCTCATATCCTAGAAAAGCAGCGTCATTTCCTCCGACCTGCGAAACAATGCTTTCTGAATATTATCTCCTCTTCTGTACTCACCTCTTCCACAGAAAATTTTATTTGAGGACTGATCAATGTTATCTTGTAATAAAAATCTTCCCACCCCAGGTTCTTTAATTTTTATTTTTGAAACGATCAAGTTCACAGGAAAATGATTCTTGACTCACAAAATGACTCGCAAGTTTCCTGGAACAAAATCCAGACAGGCCTCCGTATGCTCACCTCCTGCAGAGTTCATACCTCAGATACCCAGGGGTCGCTGAAGGCTGAGCAGACCGGGCGCTGGTGTAGTCACTGACTGCATCTCCACGCAGCACTCACACTGACACGTGGACATGAGGAGTGAGACGTGTGAACGCTGCAGAAATGACACAGAAGCCTCATCAACTCAGAATCCGATTCTTCCCAACTTTTAACACCAGGTGGACAGTCATCTATCATTCCTAGAGCAAATCATCACTTTTAAAGTAAAACCTCTGGCTTGAGGGGAGCTCTCCCCTCTGTATTTAGTGGGTATTTAGCCCCAACTCTTCAGAAAGAACCCCCTTCTGTAATCGTAGAGATCTGTGGTTTGTACAGACCCTTTCAAGACTTGTCTCCATGCATACTTGAGCATTTAGATCTTTACACAGCTGAAAGCCATAAACAAAAACAACAGAACTTTCCCCTGAGAAATATTTAGACCCTAAAATTAGAACATACTTCAAATGAAAGTCATCAAATGCAAATGAAAAAGTTTAGTTCAGATAAAAGTAAAAAGGTAAAGCCAGCCATGTGTCTTTTGACTTTGGATCCTTCTCATTGGGTAAATAGAAGACTGACCTTAAACCCTCAATCCGAGGAGTTTTCATTCAATCCTGGTAACTGGGGCTGGCGGGGGCGGGGGGGGGGGGGGCTCGGATAGGGAGATGAGAAATAAACCAGAGTTTAGTACCAATCAGGACATAAGTAGCCTGATTAGTAACCATCGCCCAACTTTCGGACAGATGAAGTGTCCTCATCTGGGACATACATTTAAAAATGAAACTTAAATTAGCTCCTCAAAAATGGTCCTGCAACTTTAGTTATTCAAAGAGTACACAAATTTCATGAGTTTTTAAATATTAAAACTCTTCTCTATTGTCACTATCATGAGCTCTTAATTTACAGAGCAATTAAGTCAAGACCCTCATTTATCAGGACATGTGCACTTGTTGAAAACATAGTCAGTTTTTATTAATTGAGGCTATAGAAATACTGAGGTGAAATTAATGCCTGTCTTCAGAGGTTGTGCTCATGGTGGTGAGGACCTAGCAAGGAGCAAGACGTGAGATAAATAAGTCACTGTTATCTCCTGATTACTCCAGAGAATGCTGAAATATTAAGTGGCGCAATGGCAAAAGGCTTGCAAGAAAATGCCCCCTGAGTTTTTTCTCTGGCAAACATCTGTCATGGGTAGTAGCTGAGAAATGGGGAAACTTCAAAGCAGTAGTTTCTGATTATTAGCAGAGTGTGGAGTGTAATGTTCTTACATTTTAATGCAAACCAAGTGTTGATGAGCTGAGAGGGTAGAATTAAAAAGTAGCCCAAGTTTCCTTTGTTCTCCAGGCTGGGGTTGACAAGAACGTTTGCAGCCAGTATATTCCTCAGTCCTTATCAGTTTGAAAGGCATGAGAAATTCTAGCTGCAAAGGCAGATGGTGGGAGTAGAGCAGGGACCTGGCTCAAATTGTGGTCCAGTTGACCACCTACAGTCCCACAGGATGCCTCTGCCTAATTGTCTGCTGTCTTCCAATCAGAATAAATTATTTATGGGAAATGTTGCTGCAGAAAGTGGTTACAAAGGAGCTTGACTTGACTAAGTTCAAATGGCATGTATCCAACCACTTGCCTCAAAAAAGTTTGCTGCCCAGCCGGTGTGGCTCAGTGGTTGAGCATCAATCTATGAACCAGGAGGTCACAGTTCAATTCCTGGTCAGGGCACATGCCCAGGGTTGTGGGCTCAATCCTCAGTGTGGGGCATGCAGGAGGCATCAGATCAAATGATTCTCTCTCATCATTGATGTTTCTATCTCTCCATCTCCCTTCCTCTCTGAAATCAATAAAAATACATTTGTAAAAAGTATTTTTGACAAATTTGCTCTTAAGGTTAAAGTAGAAAGACACCTTCTATTTTGAAATATACACATTAAAACAGAGGATGAAAAATACCTGAGCCATTTAGTCAATTCTTCTGCCAGTTGTTGGAATGATTTGTACATAAGAGACTATATTTTTAGTTGAATTGGTAATATGTAGACAGACATATTCTTAGTACTTTATTATTTTTTAGGAGTACATTTGATAGAACTACAGTCTCCAAGCACAATACAAACCACAGTGAAAACAGAACCACACAAACAGCAACAACAAAAAGCACAGAACAACAAAAAGATACTTACTGTATATCCACGGGGACATTGATCTCCTCTGCACACGTTTGACTCTACCCAATCCTATTTTTTTTTAATTGATTCCAAAGAGGAAGGGAGAGGGAGAGAGAGTTAGAAACATCAATGATAAGAGAGAATCACCAATTGGCTGCCTCCTGCATGCCTCCCACGGGAACTGAGCCTGCAATTCAGCATGTGCCCCGACCCGGAACCCTACCGCAACCTCCAGTTCATAGGTCAGCACTCAACCACCAAGCCACGCCTGCAGGGCTATGAAATTCTACTTTTAATACAAGCACGGTGTCCTATCTCCTCCCTGAGGCTGAAGTTAAAGGGAGAAAGGAACATTTCACACCTCGTGGTTTGGACCCATGGCCAGTGTGGCACCAAAAAGTTTGATGGACCAGGTCAGGTAGTCCCCTGTAACTAGGACTTGGTTCGTATATTCCCGTTTCTCATTCCGACAGGCCACAGCAGAGGGGAAAAAGCAAGCAGCGGGGCAACAAACGCCGTCTTCTGCAATGCCCTGTAATAAATTGTTCTCTCAGCAGTGTACAAGACAGATTTTTCTTTCCTTTGCTTCTTTCCTCCTCTCTGAGAAGCCGCCAACGGGAAGCGAGCTTGCCCACCTGGCCCTGGTTGCCTGTGCCCATAAATTTGCCTAGGCGATGACTGTTTGCGAGTCGCTGATGAACAGGGAGACGGCACATTTTGTAAGCACCGGGTAGATAATCATGGTAATTGATGTTTGGAGCTGTGAGTTCCTGGGAGCACAGGGTCTCTCTCCCAGTGAGGCCCTGCTCTGTGTTATCAGTCCAGCCCATAATTAAATATCACTCCTTTACAATATGTTCCAGGCTCCTTAATGAGTCTAAAGCAGAAATAGTCACCTCTTTCCCCTCTGAGCTTTATTTGCTTGTTATTAAACAATGTTATTGAGCTGCCTTCTTTCCCTGTGTTGCCAAACCTGCATCATTTCCGTTTTATAATTGCACAATTAGAGCCAGGGCTACTTTCATACATCAGCAGGCCTTGCATGTGCGTAAGTGTGTATGCGGGCAGGGAGAGGGAGAGAAAGAAAAATCAGGTGCTCATATAGACCACTCAGATGCATCTTATTTTCATTAACTGCCAGATTTTGCAAAATGGGAAGTGATTTATCATGAACCATTTCTCCTATCAACTACCTCCACCAACCAACACCGTGACTTTCGCCTTGACCTTGTTCTGTGTTGCAGAGGGTCCAATTTGCTCATTGTTACTCGCTTCATAATCCTATGCCCCTCCCCCACAGCCTCTTTTCCCTCCCCCAAACAAAATCCAGTCATTTGTATTCTGAGACTAAATGGTATTGTTTTTGTCCCCAAAGCTGGCAATCTGTATAATGCTAGTAATTCTTCTAACAAATTTCTAGAGAGCTCCTCCTCTTACATTTACTCTCTGTCTCTCCTCTCTCTCTCATCCTCTCTCTCTCTCTCTCTCTCTCTCTCTCTCTCTCTCTCTCACACACACACACACACACACACACACGCTGGTGCCTCCCCCACACACACTCACATGCACCCCCCTAAGCTGCTCTAAGCAGTGCTCTAAGTAGCTGAAGAAAATCCATTCACATTCTGCTGTGTTTCTTTCTTCTCAAGTCGTGAGCCCATCACAGACTTTTCCTAGCTGTAGGTTGCCACGGTGAAGATTTACAATGCCAGTTATTCATACATCTGCCTTCTCCCCCTCCCTTATTCTTAAATCCCTTGGGCGAGAGCAACCTTGATACTGAGACTCGTAAAATTCATGCAGGCTTATCATCCTTGGCTGAGGCTCCAGGCGTGCATTCCGCATGCCCTGCTGCTCACCACCATGACGGGTGGGCCCCAGGCTTTTATTCTGAAGGGAGGGGGGGGCGCGGGGGAGTGCAGAATCATTGTATGAAATAGAATGGCAATCTTACATTTTTAAAAATAAAAGCTGTATCTGTTTCACTAATCATGTATTAATTTTTAAAAATTAGTTTTTGATCTCTCGAGGCTTGTGTGCATTTGATGGTGAAATATTGAATAAAAAGTGACCTCAGTTTGGGGAAATTATATTAGGAAGTCCACTTATCTGCATCTAAGAACCAACAGAACATGGACACAAACCTCCTTCCCACTCCACATCCGAGATCCACCAGCAGGAACCTCGGTCTTCGGAAAATGTGCCTCTGATGGACAGGGTTTGATTTGTTAATTATTTCTTTTTTAATGATTACTAAATTCATTATTTGTAAAAAAAAAAATAGTAAAAGAGGGAAAACAAATATTTTAAACAGCAAAAATTAATATTTAATGGATTCATGGGAAATTTCTCCCAATCTGAAAAAGATCGATCCTATGATAGCATAATAAAGAACTATGAACAATTCACTAAAAAAAAAAGACTTTTAAGATATTGCTGGGAAATAATCATTGTGATCTTAGCAAGTGATAATCTGAAACTCCTTTTTAAAACTTAACAAATTATTTTTAGCTTAATTGAATTACAATTTCATTGCAGAATTGAAGAAGGTAGGTTTTTTCATCTGATTTTTTTCTTTTTTTATTTCAAAAACTAGAAACTATGGCCTCGCTGGTTTTCTTAAACTCCTCAGCTTTGGTTGTGGTTTGGGGTCCCTGGCAGTCGGTTCCCCATCATGGTGTCTCTTCCTACCTGAGGGTCAGTGGTAGCTGCCGCTGCCCGTGGCTGTGCTGTGAGTGCCCAGGGGCCAGGCAGTTGTGCCCTGCTTGTGCCAAGTGGGCCTGGGCAGCGGAGGGCTGGGCCGCTGGAGGAAAAAGCCAGACACACCTCTGGGCTGGTGGAGGTGCTAATCCCGGGGCCAAAATCCAACTTAATTTAAGGAACCAATGGGTGTGCACAGGTTCCCTGTCAGATGGGGTTCAGCTTGAGAGAGGCTGAGGTTTCACCTTTCCTCGAGGAATACAGGAAGGTGTCAGGAGAGAAGCCCAAGCCCAAGTGGGCCCCGACTTCTTGTACATGCATGTGCATGTGCGTGCATGTGTGTTTATGTGTGTGTACACATCGGGTGCATGCGTGTGCGAGTGTGTACATATGTGTGTATGTGTGTGCAGCTGCATGTGTGCGGGTGCCTGACTTTGAGCCTGCTTCGTGCTCTAAAAAAGGAAAGTGTGCTATATTTAGTCTCTGAGGACCGTTTCTAGTCTTACAGATCTAGTTGTGATTGAATTAAATACAGGCAAGAACTAGTTTAAAATGCCTCCTTGCCCACTTGAAGGCTGGTAACAGAGCCCAGTAACCAGGGGCAGTTCAGGTGTGACCTGGGGTCCCTGAGTGTGGGGCTCTGTCTTAAGTCTTCAGGTCCCTAAGGAACCATTTAGGAAATTGTCTCCAAACAGAATATAAGGTGTGCTGTTGGCTTAGAACTCCCCTGCAGCTCAAGTCTTTGATCCATAGGCCTCAGAAACCTGGGAAAGAATTACATACAGTAGCAGTTGCTATACTTTCTGAGACTGTATTCCTGGAAGTAGGATAAGGAACATAATGAAAAAAGTTCTATTGTGTTTTGTTTTGTCTTGTTTTATATCTTATTTAAAAATGTATTTTCTGCCCAGCTGGTGTGGCTCAATGGTTGAGCATCAACCCAGGAACCAAGAGGTCGCCGGTTCAATTCCCAGTCAGGGCACATGCCTGGTGCGGGCTCGATCCCCAGTGGGGGCCATGCAGGAGGCAGCCAAATGATGACTTCCTCTCTCATTGATGTTTCTATCTCTCTTTCCCTCTCCCTTCCTCTCTCTCTAAAAATCAATAAAAATATATTTTAAAATAAATAATTATTTTCCCTTCTAGCCTGATCTCTCTTCTTTCAGGGAGGAATTTTATCTTCTAAATCATCTCCTGGTCCACTCCTGAACAAGGACTGGACCAGGGGCCTGTGCCAGGGGCCGGAGCAGGTGGACCGGCCATCTTCACTGCCCGGATGCACCTCTGCACTTTGCCACCTAGAGCATTTTATTGCCATGTGGCCTCACATCCAGGTAAACTTTTAAAATAAACCACAGCTGCTCAAAAGTAAAACATTGGCTTTCACTACGTCCATCCATCTTTCCTGTCGTCCCAAGTCCTAGGTCTGGTAAGAGAAGATGTCTTCAGACCGCAGCACTCACCTCGGTTTATTTCCTCATCTGACTATCAAGTCAGGGTTATAATCCCAACCAACTCCTCAGGCTCCGAGGGCCAAGTACAATAATGCATGCATGCTTTTAAATACTGTGGAATGTACCATGTTCATACATTATCATGATCATTTATTACTATCAATCTATTATGATGATAGACATGACTTTCAAGTGTGCTTTGACCATGACCTAAAGAAACACATTTTCTATATTAAGCCAGGATGTACCTGTGTCATCATAACTGATATTATAACTGATATAAAAGTTTTGCAAAACATTGCAGCTTGACCACCTGTGGAGCGTTCTGTTGTTTCTGTTGTAGCGATAGAAATTGCCATTCCTCCAAATGGTTGTAGGTGCAGCTGGCGCAGCACCGGTGTAGAGCGCCTTGTTCGTCCAGGCGGTAGTGCTACAGTGAGCCTCTGTTTAAATCAGGAAGAGGCTGCCCTTCCTGCAGGGCAGGGCCTTGGCTTGGAGAGCAGAGCAAGGCTAGATTTCAACACCTACTTACCCCCTCAGTTGGAAGCCTTTGTTGAATGCTCTGCACATACAGCCCCACTGAAACCTGGTCAGTGGTGGTGGTTGGGGAAAGGGAGGTGGTCAAATAATCAAAGGGCACAGTGCAAGGCTGGACTGGATTCTGGTATCACATGAATGGTATGGGGTGCAGGCTCTTTCTAAATCTGCCACACACTTGTCAGATGCAGCCACATGCAAGGGTGGTCTAAAAAGGAAACAAACAAAGACTAACGTGGTTTTTGCGGATTCTAAAATATTGTGAGAAACTAAATGGAAAACTAGGAAAAGAGCAATGGAATACAACTTATCCAAAGTGCGCCTTCATGTCTGTAATGTAAGTCTGCATGTTACTGTCTTGAGGAGCATCGTGTTTCTGACTCTGCTGCAAACCGTCTTGCTCTGTCCCCAACATCCAGCCTCAATATACATCACGGGACCTAACAAGCAGGGTTATAAGCCAGGAGACCTTCAGCGGTGACTCCTCCTAGAGGCGTCCTGCCTCCGATGTCACTGTTCTTGTATGATGGCCAAAAGGTGACATGGAAGCATTTCCGAGTTCTCCAGAGGGCACGCAGTTAACTGTGCCCTCTATCGTATTATGGGCCTTATAGGACACCATACTCTTCTACACTAATGAGGTTAAAATTACATTTATTCTTTTTCTTCAAGTTCATATCAAAGTTAACCAATTGGGATGCTAAAACACACACACACACACACACACACACACACACAACAGTAACCTAAAAACAAGCAGGTCCTATTCTCTCTTTCAACTTTTAGAATGTGATGTCTTTGGTTTACAGGTACACTTTTCCTATTCACTATTACCTTGACTTCTGCTAGGTAACATACTATATAGAATTATTTTCATTAATGTAACATAGAATAATAGAGCAAAATAACTAAGCAGCAAGTATTTTTCCTGTATTTTTTTCCTAATACCTCTTCTTCCCCAACACAGACACCACACACACACACACACACACACACCCCTAGATGTCGGCCATTTTTAAAGAATTGAATTTGAACAGGAAGAAAAATATTTTATTTCAAAACATTTTGTAAGTACAGACTGTACTACCATGATCCATTAGTCTCTTTTTCTCCATTTGTCTTGTTTTAGTAACTATTTTTTTCTGGCTTTATTGAGATATAATTGACATAAAACATTGCATAAGTTTAAAGTATAAAACATGATTTAATATATGTAAAATAATTTGTAAAATAATTACCACAATTAGTTTAATTAACTTCAATTACCTCACAGTTACACTATTTTTCTTATGATAAGAACTTTTAAGATTTACTCTATTAGCAACTTTCAAATATACAAAAACTGTATTGTTAGCTCTAGTCACTGAGCTGTACATTACAGCCCAGAACTTATTTATCTTATAACTGAAAGTTTGTACTTTTTAATAACTGATTTTAAAAACTCATAGCAAATACTGCTCTTAAAAAATAGTGAATATTTTGTAATGTCTTATAATTTAAAGGAATTAGCAAAACAACTAATGTTTTATATTCTTTACATCCTTTCTGATGATGTGATTGGTTACATTACCAGCTAAGGGTGATTATCAATACACAGAGACTTACTCGGCATCATACACATGGGCTTGGGGACGGCGCCCTCCCTTTGGACTTGCATGGGAAAAACAGTAGCCTCAATGCCACTGAATTACCCAAAGCAAATAAAGGCATAGGTCCTTAGAGAAATCCCACCTTATTATCCACTTGCCCCTTCTCTTTTGTGCTCTATTGTCACCTGAAATCATCATGCCATCAAATATCTTTTCTGTCCTGGTCCCCAATCTTTTCACACTTAAGACAAGAGGCGGTGTCCGAGGAAAGTGGGCATCTCCCTTATGTTGAGGAAACCTGCCAGCAGGGCTTGCTTAACCCCGGGCCACACAGGCCCTCGGCCCAGGCCCACAGAGCAGAGAGTGCCACTTGGCTTTCTCAGACTTTGCATTTCTCAGATTTTTACCCAGAATAGCATCTTTTTTTTTTTTTTTTTTTTTTTTTTTTTTACAATTGTCATGGAATGGGTTATCTTTTCTCTGCCCATAGCCTCCTCCACCTAGCCCCCCACCTTACACAGTCTCCAAATCTCCTGATCTTCAGGGAATCATTCTTTCTTTTTTCCTTTATTAACTTTTAGGGAGAGGAGAAGACTCAATGGGCCCCCAAAGGATGTAGATCCATTTATAGACATGCCAATGGGTGGCTATCCAGATTTTAACATCAGAGTGGCTTAAAGAACTGTGGTCTGGCATGGGGTTTGGCACCCACTCTGTGGGGAGCACAACCCAAGGCCTCTGGAAACCATGGTACTTGCAGTAGGTTTGGGAGGACAGACCAGCAAACACCCAGTTCCTGGGCACAAACAGGTCTATGGTAAAGCAAGATGCATTTCAGCCAGCACCATACGTCTAGGCCAGGACTCAGCCCAGGTTCTAGGAGAGGGGTTGCCATGAGGACACATGCTCCACCACATGGGTTCAAACAGGGCTTCCGTGAGGAACGGTTCTGGTTCCGAGAGGATATAGCAAGGTCTGAGTTCCTAGTGCATTACACGCGCCACTTTTCTGTTAATGCCTCCACATCCATGATCCAGTCTTCCTCCTCAGATTTAATCCCCTGTTCCCTCACTCTCCTGTGTTAATTTCTCATTCTTTGATGCCCTCCCCCACACCCCCACCACCACCCATACCTTTCACTTGGCCCAAACATTGGGAGGCCAGTTTCTTAACCAAGATGCTGGTTTGCCAACAGACATGCTGGCCTCTGGAGGCGGCTGTCCACTGCCTGAGACCCCAGGCTCCTTCTCCCTTTGCTGGCCAGACTCCCCAAAGCTGACTTCAGCCTAGGCGCTCCTTGCCCACCAGCCAGCTGTCTTTTCTGACTTCAGAACACAGAACCCCCCTCGTGGCCGCTTGGAGGTACCTCTATTTCTTCCTAATACATTATAACATAAAGACTTGTTGAAGTTGCAGTCTATCTCACAACCATTATATATAGATTCTACAGCATCCACTTACTGCTAATGTTAAAGCCTTGGTCATTATGCTCATTTAAAATTAAACTTAATAGCTGTGTGTCAAATGACTGTGCTATATCCCAATGAGAAAATGTATGTGTAAATCCTATTATGTACATACTGCTTAGAAGATAGGTATCCAGAAGAGTTAATTAAGAAATTAATGAAAGACATAAGTTTGGTGATAAAATGTACAGATTTAATTTTTTTTAATCATTATAATATTTGATCTGCATTTTTTTATTATTCTCAGAAATGAAACAAATGGATTCCTTTTGACACTTGGTGGTGTAATTACTTTCCCAGGGAGGATTTGAGAAAAACTGCTTTTACAATTGAAGAATATTCAGGTAAAACTTCGCACCAATTTCACAACCCCTTTTTGTTTTTATAACTGAAACAATGTTTTGTGTCTCATTCATCCATGTGACCCTGTGGCAAATGAAAGTAGTGCTGTAGCTCTATGAGGAGGGATGTGCTGGGAATTCTGTTGTGGGGAGACTCAATTTCTCACTGCGAGCCTATTGATTCAAAGACAGAAAATAGTAGACGCACGGCTGTGGGCTGCAGCCACGGTCCCGTGTTTCAGGGGAGGCTGCTGAGGACAGGCCGCTAGGAACTCCTGCCTTCCTTGGCTTTGCCCGCTGATGGCCTCTCCACTCCATGAACTGGAAGTGAATCTTTCAAAGTACTATTAGTAGATTATGTAAGAATCATAGCCATTCAGTGTTTATTCTATTTCCCATAATTTTTATTTGGGCAGCACAAATATTATTCCTGTGGCCTTGCTCTAGTTTGCCCATTTGCAATGATTTAACAATTGCATTCTTTATTAAAAAGTCTGTAGTTTACTGCCTCTTTGGTGCCTGAGATTTTGCTTTTAATTCAAGCTCAGATAACATGTATATCCTTCCTGGAGCCGAGTTCCAGGTGGGGGATGCTGAGCCCGAGTGGAACGGCCTCCCCCAGGGCAGCCCCAGCTTCACAGCATCAGGGCAGCACTGGGGGCTTTGGATTGTAATCCAGTATTTTGCCTAAATTAATTTCAGTTCACATCCTGTTTTCTTCCTTTCTTCCATCCTTCCTTCCTTTCTTTTTCTTTAAATATATTTTTATTGATTTCAGAGAGGAAGGGAAAGGGAGAAAGAGAGATACAAACATCAGTGATGAGAATCATTGATCATCTGACTCCTGCATGCCCCCTACTGGGGATCAAGCCTTCAACCCAGGCATGTGCCCTTGACTGGAATCGAACCTGGGGCCTTTCAGTCTGCAGGCCTATGCTCTATCCACGGAGCCAAACTAGCTAGGACCTTCCTTTCTTCCTTCCTTCCTTCCTTCCTGTTTTCCTTTCTCTCTTGCTCTTTATTTTTTTAATTCATTGAGAGCATGGACAGACATTATAAGAAGTTTAAATCAGCCCATTCAAAGAATAGATAAAATCCAGTTCTTTCTTTTCTTCTTTTTTTCCCGATTTTTATGCTCTAAATTAGTGAGCTTTAGCAATGCACACATTACTTTTTCATAAGTGTGAGTTTTAAAAATAGTTTTTCTAGAAAGATGTGTCAGATATGACCAGTTGTAAATGAAGAAACTGAGGTAGAGTGAGTAAGCGATTCATTCATGACTAAGCAGAAGCTTACTTGGACTTTGGAACTTAATTTATTCCAAAGATGGGCCAAGTTCCATACTATAAAACTTACACATGAAAAAGCAACCCAAACAAAACAACTTTTTTGAATTTTAAATAGAAGTCTTAAATTGCTTGCAAGGAAGCACAAAATCCCAAGTTTTACTGTGCAAAATCCTACACTATAGACTCACAGATGGACAAATAAGCAGGAAAATAATAAATCAAATGAGGCTTGGGGGCAGGAACAGGAAGGGAGAGGTCAATGGGGGAAAAGGAGACACATGTAATACTTTCAACAATACAGAATTTAAATTAAAAAAATAAATCAAATAAGAACCACCACCCCCCTTTTAGAACATTAAATTACATCGTAGGATGTATTGTCCATGTTGGGAGATTACCAATATACAACTAAGATATAATTTAGTATGAATATTACCATTTTACGTGTTTTAACTTTAATTATGGACATCTTTAAATGTTCTGGGCTCACCTATGACTCTTAGAAAAATGTTGCCTAAGCAACGGAGAACTGAACAAACCAATCATAAGCTTATGTTTATATTGTATGTTACAGTTTCCCACACATTTTGCTGTGTGGTGTACTTGATCATGTTTTATACACTCTAGTGCATGTTACAATCCACAAGTTTTTCATTTCCAGGCCAAAATATGGGCAAGATAATAACAAGGCAAGACACCTGGAGACCAGGAAGTGACCCCAGAGGTTAAACCCCAATGCTTGCTAAAAGACCACTGCAGGCAAAAATCACAAAGTCTGTGCTCAGAAATAACAAAGGTCTATATGCCCCAGGCTCAGCCAGGGTGAGCGAAGGGGGATACAGAGGAAAGAAGGCCTCCAACGCAAAACAAGTCTGCCATAGACCAAACCCATGTTTCTTTAGTAGGTGACCGTGGTTAGACTGTCCTGGCCCAGTGGGTGTGAACAGGACTTAAAGATGGACAGAAAGTATTCCAGTTGCAGGTAGGTCAAACCTAGAGAAGTGAGATTTTAGTAAAGAACTTACATCCAATCAATAGCATCAGTGATGTTAGTTTTTCTTTCCAATATTCCATGGATATTGTTCATGACTCCTTGATTATTTATGTTGAACTCTGCATGCCTGTGAGTATGCTTCTATAAACCTTACAGATGCAAAGAAAACAATTTTGAATGTTTAAGTAACATTTCAAGGATTTTTTAAGTTGCAAACACAACAAACAGATAATATGATGCCCAAATAGCCAGTGTTGTTGTTTACATACAAAATAACCTTTCCGTTTACATTGCTAACCTTGTTAGGCTTAATGGTACATGTTCCTGGATGTTCAGCATTGAATTCTAAAACTTATATAATTAGAGAAAAAACATTATTTTAAAAAAATAGAAAAAAGTAATGCCAAAGACAAATATTCCACAAAGCATTGTATAGAAAGAAACAGAATTTAAAACAGGGTGACTATTTAAAATAAATATGAATGAAAACTCTGAGTTTGTATGTTTAGTTTGGGTTGTATTTATGCAACAACTCTCCCTCAAAGTAAGGGAAGAAATGAAAGATGTTTTTAACAATAATCTCTCTATAGTCTTAAAATAGTCTCAGAGTTTAACAGAATTTCAAACAATATTATGGCTTGGAATGAACTATATAGATTTATAGGTTTATTTCCCAAAACAAATCATTTGAGGCAATATCATAAATGGAAAGATTCTGTACCAAGAATTTTTTTCCCCTGCAAGATATGGATGAATTAACACCATAAGCTTGAAATGGTAATTTTATGTTAATCATCCTCTACATTTCAGAGTACATCAATATTTCCATGCAATGTTCAAATATACTCTAGTGTGTGTGTGTGTTCATATGAGTATAGACATATATAGATGTTACCTCTGAGTCTGTTTTTCACGTACAGGCCACCCTCATCTTAGCAAATTCTAAATGAAGAAATATAAGTCCGTGGCATTCCATTGAATAGACAGTGGGTGGCACCATCTTAAGCAGCAGAAGAAGCAAGGTCGCGTTTGTCAGTCTTTTCTTTATTTGGGCTACAAACTCTATACAAATTGTGAAGGACTTTCCACATTAGTAATTAATAGGGCCCCATTACGGTAACTATCATCCAACTTAGGATATCTTAGATGAAAGATAAGAGATGAATAATTTGAAGTAATTTTCTTATAATCATGCCAATCACTTGAGCAAAGTAGTTATTAAAGGAAACAGTATTATGATGAATTATAGGACATCTCACACTGAATACCTTTTTTTTTATCAGCTGCTTATAGTTTCCAATGCTTAAAAAAAGGCAGACAAGTAGAAGTCTATTTCGAATTAATACTCATCTTACTGTAAATAATAGTTTGTTTAGCAAACCCTGAATTTTAATGAGGCTTGAAAGACAGACTTTCCCTCAGTTTTTGCTCATCTCCTTGAAAAAAGCTGAGGTTCGCCTGCTTTACCTCCCCTTAAAAGGTACCAAGCATGAGTCACCTTCGATGACAAGGAGCCTTCCAGTTCAGATTTGCTGAAGTGATTAGACATTATTTATC
Source organism: Plecotus auritus (assembly GCF_963455305.1). Lineage (NCBI taxonomy): Eukaryota > Metazoa > Chordata > Mammalia > Chiroptera > Vespertilionidae > Plecotus > Plecotus auritus. The sequence goes on from NC_137782.1 coordinate 106,008,036, forward strand.
TAATTAAATGTTCAAAACACATCATTATTGAAAGGAACAAATTTAGTACATTTGTTGAGCAGTGTTAACTGAAATGTAACTGCACATCATTTGACTTTTAACATTTTATTATATCTATTACGTCTTTCTGTGTTTAATTAAATCAACTTATTTTCTACAGTTAATTTAACGTGATTTCATTTTCGTTACAGAGTTTGCTTCAGATATTATGGAGAAAGCCAACTGTATACACAAAGTAAGCTTTGCGTCCTCAGCTGCTCTCCTGCATTTCATTCAAATCTGGTACCTTCTGGCGATCCCAGGATTTTAAATGGATGCTATTTTTCACATAGTGGAAAGCTTACTCTTTCTCCTTCTTCTCTTCTTCCTCTCCTTCCTCCTCCTCCTCTTCTTTCTCCTTTTTTTAAATGCAACAATCTTTAAGGCTACAGAATCATCAGATTTATACTATTTGCATCACTGATCACGGCCAACATTTGAAAGAAAGCATTTTTGCAGTGCTTGAAAAAAGTACATAAGAACAAAAATGTGGAAGTATAGCATTAGTTGCTGCATCTTAATTGCCCCTGTAAGAACAAAGCTGTCTGAGTAATGATGCCATCATTCCCAAGAAGGCACAAGTGTCTGAGCAGCAATAACTAGGGGTGGGCATCATGGAGGAAGTTGTTTTTATATTATTATTATTTTCAAATGAGTGCCTCTCTGTGATCACTACTTAACAACATTCTTTCCTTCTCAGGAACCCCAAACTATAAAGTGGGGGTGAGAGGAGGAGCAGAGTTAAAGCCACAAATGTTGGATGCCAATCAACTGCACTGAATTGTGAGACGGGATGAAGGGAACGATGTGGTACATTCAAATCAACCCTGAAAAGTGTTAAAATGGAGAGCTTGGTTGGAAACAAATGAGAAGGAAGGATTGAAAAGTTGCAAGGAGTGGTGGAAAATTCTAATTAGACATTTACGTCAGCTTGCAAAGCTCCTTGTTTTTCCCAAATGTTGGAGTGTTTCATATTCTGTCAGTCTTGGATTGAAAGTCCTAAAAAAGACGGTTTCTGAAGCTCTCACAGAACGACCAGGATGGTGAATGAAACGGCGGTCACAGACGCATGCGCTCGAGATTATCCCAAACCAGAACACAAAACAAAAGGAGAAGAAGAAGAAAAAGAAAAGGAAAAGGAAGAAAGTGAATGTGTGTC